>NC_134265.1:84615975-84941590 GCF_031893055.1 Leptodactylus fuscus | reverse complement strand
CTGACTGATAACACCATCATTTTGTGACTGGATAATATCAGCATACTGTGATTAGATAACACCGCCATACTGTTGCTGACTTTAAAGAACACACTATACAAATTCTGAAATTATCACCATACTGCTGTGAATATTACCAATACACTTTACGGGTATGTTCAGACGTACTAGAATTGTCATGGAATATTAGAAGCGGTTTATATTAAAAGCAAAATGGATGAGACTGCAACAACCAATGCAGATTTAAAACATATTCATTATGTCTATTCATTCTATAAATGCTCACAACAGAGTTTATTCTTTTCAATGCCTCAATAGACTCCTATATACTTTTATCTCTTCTATCTCCTAAATATTATGGATTATTTACGCCTGTGTGGTATTAGACTATTAGTCCCTACCTCCTATGTGCCCAATCCTATATATTATGACCCATCTTTACTTATACCTCCCTGTGCCTCCACTCATATAATCTATATACCCCCTGTCCCCACTCCCATATACTGTATAAAGGATGATTTAAAAAGTTACCCACCCCATCTTTGGCACTGGACCAGTGTCTAGTCATAAACACAGCCTTGTCTAAATTGTTTGAAGGTGCCTGTGACATCCTAATAGTAAAAGTGTCCTCATATATATATATGAGAGAGAGAGAGAGAGAGAGAGAGAGAGAGAGGCCAATTGTGTAAAGTAACAAAAAAGAGTTTGTGTCATAGAGGAGTCTGCAAATGCTCTAAATTGCCCCAAAATTATGTTACAAAATAATGGTCTAAAGAATACAAACCAAGTTGGAGTAAGGAGGAAAGAAAGCTTAAAGGGGTTTTCCCATCTCAGTGTATTAGCCAGGCTGCCTTCAGTCTCTTCTTCTCAACTCTCACTAATTAGTGGCACTTTATGCTTTTTTTGGATGTTGTTGTGCCCTTGATTCCATGTTTGTTTATATATCTTCTTCTCACTTCCTGCATTTCTCTCCCCCTCCTCCCTCTTGCTGAACGGGACACAGAACACTTATGCAGATCAGATAATATGCAGATGCTTGAACATTGTTATCTGTCTGTTTACATAGAGTGATAACAAAACTGGCCATTATCAGTAAAGTGCAATTAGCTGAACTGATTGTCCTGTGTTCTGCCCTTATAGGCAAATTTATATTGTATGGTAACAGCACCATCTACTGGTCATTCACTGTAACCTCCTATTCAGCTCTAGCCCTATGCATTATGGGTATCTCCTGGGTTTTTTCTACTTCCTTCTGTTAAGCCGCCATTTTACATAATCTCTCATAGTGTGGAGGTCACTTGATCTTGCTATCTCAAGCCTGTGTCAAGCATAGTCGGTAAGAGTGTTATTTATGTCACTATGCCTTGTTTTACTGTGTGTTGATGCATTACATAGTTCTGTTCATAGCCTGTATTACTACCTCATGTTATACCATACTTGAGTTTATCTGTATATATATATATATATGCGACCACCCCGGGAGAACCGTGCAGGAGGCTGGACTGTCACGGTGACCTTATAGGCACCAGAACTCCCAGGAGAGGTGCACAGGGTAATAGGCAGAGTCAGTTAGATGTGACGCCAGTTGGAGTATTGAGACACCCGCTGGTCCCTGGGCTGAGATGGTGATGTGGGTGCCAGTGCTCCACTCCAACAAAGAGCATTTGCCCAGGGCTTAGCTGCAAGGAAGGCAATGTCCAGGCCAGGATCAGTAGAAGTGCTCACTGCTTTATTGTAACAGGCATCTGCTGGTCACTTGTCCTGTAGCAGTGAGCTGTGGCACAGTGGCTTGTAGCTGGCTGACACCTTCCCCTGTATTAGCAGAGAGTCTAAGATGTCTGCAGATCCAGCTTCTGGTCTACTGCAGGGGCTCAGTTACCTTGTAGAGGTCGGTGCAGGCTGCCAGGGTTATAGCTCTGCTCAGCCTGATGTAATCCTGTCCTCTTACTGATGGTGATGGGGGCGCTGTCACAGCTTCTCTGTCCTGCTACTGCTGTGGCAATCCTCACAACACAGTATCTGAAACACAAGATGGCCACTGCCACACTTCTCCTTCCCTGGCTCTTACAGAATACTACTTCCTTTCTCTGCTATGACTATTTCCTGTTCCAGCTACAGATCCACTCACCATAGTGTGTGTTGCTATGGAGACCACAGCTCACTAGGACAAGTGATACCAGAGAACAACAGCTTAACAACATTACACAAATGAATACAGAATAAACATGACAACATATACAAACTATCATAACATGTAAGGCACTTATATGGCCAAATAACCATTAGTAACTCCAGTGAGGGGGTTACATCTATATATATATATATATACGCACTGTACAGATTGTACTCTAAGTGTCATTATTTCTTCCTATAGTTTCAACCTTTCCTGTCTTTCCTGTCAACTTCCAATAAAGAGGTTTACCACGTTACAAACCTTTTTCTTAAGAAGACAGGGGTTTATCTACATGTCTATTACACACCTCAGTCATGTGTATGAGGACAGTATATCCTGCCTGCAAGAGTAGTGAGTGAGTGACATCACTTGTTCTACAGGTCCATGGTTACAGCAACGGTATGTAAACAATGGGCGGAATAAGTTCATATAGCAGGCAAACAAAGCAGCATTTCTAATGCAATATATTTAGGAAAAGTCTTCAATTTACATAAGCTACCTGTATAGATAGTATCCTTGAGATGGGACAACCCCTTTAATAGTCTAGCAATATTTGTCACATCTATTGCACAGCTTGAACCACTGTGATGGATTTGGCACATCTTCTGCCTGCCTGGTTTAATTTCCTTGGCTTTCTAAATTCCACCCTGTTGTAGCAGATTTGCCTGTAGTTTTCCTTTAAGAAAATAACTTCAGTGTAAATGAAGTTCAGATTACACAAGTTCCTTTATGTAAAGATCGAGCAATGTGATTTTTCTCACATATGTGACATTGCATTTTAGGAGAACCCAGAAATTACAATTAGAAAACCTGATTTAATGACATTGTTTTTAGCGAGTGAGTCACGGAAATATAAGTCTTATCAGTCACATGCATGCTATCCGGTTAATTTTTGACGGCTCTCTACAGCATATTAATTATGCATTGTGCCTTCAGGCATTTGGTATATGAAATAGATCAATTTCCTATTCAGGAAATGTTCATGTCAGTTACAGAATACAGTGCTCATATTTTTAGCAACAATCCTTCCCACTTAATATAGAAGTAGTGAAGTATGTAAGTAAAATGGCAAAGGAACCCCATAAAAATGGAAAATAACATTATTCATTGCATTTTTTGTCCTGTTCATTATTTTTTTCACATTTCCTTTGCTTTTTAATGGCCAGTAAAAAAAGGAAATTGTATAGACCCATCAGTAGTCAATGCCATCATAATGAAAGCTTTCTCCCAAACATTTCACTAAAGTGACATGAATGCGTAACATACACTTTACTTTCTTTTAGAGATGAGCCAATCAAAAGCTGATCAAGTGGAATTCAATCCAAATTTCAAGAAATATTCGATTCACATCAAATCCGGATTTCCTCACACTTTGTGGTAACGGATTGCATTTTTTTTCTAAAAATAGCTGCTGCATGACATGGGGCAAGGAACTCTGGGAATGCAGGATCACCCACAATGTCATGTATGCGGCCAATTAGCAGCCAGCCAGCCCTGTGATGTAACAACCCTTTAACCCCTTCACAACCACTCACAGCATCAGGAGTGGGTGTTAGCTGTAACTGACAGCTAACACCCTGCTTCATAACCCCCATTTGGACCACAGCTGGATGCCATGGTCAAACATGATCGCGGTATCCAAGGGGTTCTGTCATGCTATATGTTCCCCTCGGCACCCCCTGCGGTGAGATCAGGGGGTTCCGATATGTATCTTCTGCAGCCCGGAGTCTGGCAAGTGACACCTGATAGTAGCGCCCAGTACCTGGTTGATCCTGCTCAGAAGTGAGAAAGTCAGCCTATGCATCTGCATAGGCTGATTTCCTCTATAGACTGCAATCCACGTGTATTGCAGTCTATAGTGCTAAACCAGCGATCAGTGCATTAATAGTTCAGGTACACTACAATATACAGGTTCTCTGCAGTCAGGAAATAGCAGGTTTTTTTAATTCAATTTACTGTGAATTAAGTCAGATTTAATTGTATTGGAAAATATATCGAAGCTGCCGAATCAAATTTTTGAAAATTCGCTCATCTCTACTTACTTTACGTTGTCTAGACATAGTCACAAAACTAAATAAGTGATTCACCACAGGACAGTTGGTGAATTTTACATTGGTGCAAAGTTGAAAGCTACACTGTGAACCTTTAGGCTAGAGTCATAAGACAACTTTGGCCATGACTGTTGTTGCAAGACTGAAGATCACTGTGTCACCCTGCAACTTGTACGCTAATGTAAGTCAATAGAGTTGATTTTCAACTAGGGTTGAGCCGATCTGGAGATTTCAGGATTATTTTTAAAATCCGATTTCCGATCATTTTCCATTCAAACATGATCCCAATTATGATCTCAATGCAAGTCATTGAGATTGAGATTGGATTTTAAAAACGATCCTATTCACTACACAGCATTCTAAAAATTGAATGCTTTAATTGTTAGAATCCACGCTGTGTAGTGATTAAAAAAATCCTCTGGCTACTTAGTCCCCCCTGCTGTCCATTTACCGGCACAGATCGCTGGTCCAGTCCCCGCTGTTCTCGGTCCTCTTCTCGTCTCGCTGCCCCCACCTCCCAGGCTAATGGTACAGACCTAGGAAGAAGGCGGGGCATGTGGCTTAAAAGAGTGTGGCCGGGTACAGGGCGGGAAGACGTCTCCCCTCAATGCTTGGCCAGTAGCAAAGCATTGTGGGAAATAACCTCCGACCTCGATCCCACCTAAAAAGATCAGGATCGGAATTCCGATCGTGATTGTGAAATTTACTTGATCGCCAATCGGAATCCGATCTTTTCCGATCTCGATCACTCAACCCTATTTGCAACCTACAATAAGTTGGTGCTGCAACTTTTACTAACAGAACAATTGTAACTCAGCACCCGAAGGCTGAGTTCCCACGTGGTAGAAACGCAGCTTTTTTGCTGCAGATTTTGTTGCGTTTTTTTTTTTGAGCCAAAGTCAGGAATGACTTGAGCAGAAGATAAAAATATAAGAAGCTTTCTATATATTTCCCATTCCTTTTGGCCATTCTTGGCTTTGGCTCAAAAACTGCTGCAAAATCCTCAAGAATTTATGCTGCGTTTCTGCAACGTGGGGACTTAGCCTAAGAGAAGCAATTGCAGAGTGACTCTTTAGTCATGTGGCAGGAGTTCTGATCACATTTGCCATGTGACCCTAGTCTATAGAATTTACAGGAACAGGGGAGTGGTCTGACCGGCACTGATTCAATATTTATTACCTGAGGATTCCTGACACATTAAATATTACACTGCTGTATAAAATGACTCTCTAGAGAAATGCACGTATTCTGTTATGTAGTTTGGGGAAGTTGTTTGCTTGTTTTAGCCTAACACTTCTACACCATCCACTGTGGGATCATAGTGATTGTTCCACATGTATCCTGTAATCTACAAAGGAGCCAAACTGTGATATGAATGTCCCCTTGTAGTCGCTCACAGGAATATTGTTTTATGGAAATACAGCACAGACCAAAAGTTCGGACACACCTCATTCAAAGAGTTTTCTGTATTTTCATGACTATGAAAATTGTAGATTCACATTGAAGGCATCAAAACTATGAATAACACATGTGGAATTATAAACTTAACAAAAAAAGTGTGAAACAACTGAAAATCTGTCTTATATTCTCGGTTCTTCAAAGTAGCCACCTTTTGCTTTGAGTTGAAGTGTGGCTTCCCCTGAAACGAAGCATTTTTCCCCATAGACTATAATTCGTTCGAATAGTCGAATATTGAGCGGCTATTCGAAACGAATATCAAATCTCAAATATTTCACTGTTCGCTTTTCTCTACTAATAACATAAAAAGTCATAATTTAGAAATGATGTAGACAGCAATAAGTTATGTGACGCCAGCCTTCATCTTGTGATAACTGCCTTCCGGTGCTATGAATTTTTCTAAGCAGCCCTATGTGAACATCCAAGGATAAATACCAAGTGGCATGGCTGTCAGTAGTTAATTGCGAGGTGTTGTGTGTCAGAGACGCGGTGTCTGCCCTAGCATAATGCAAATGCACAAAGCCAATTGATAGCCGTCCATACTTACCCGGGACACTACAGTACATGTATATCTATATTAACCAGACTGTCATCCGTGATGGAAATTTACAAACCCTCCATAATTTTCCTTGATGATAACTGTTTCAAGAGGAAATTGATTTTCCCAATTAATATTTTTCATTTACAGGCTTTTCTGTTTACATGTTTGTTTGCAAAAATTAAATTGTTTCTGTTCGGAACTTAATTGCGTTGTCGTCATGTGCCTCATTTTCATATCTATTTGTTTACTTGATGCGTATTACCAAGCAAATGGTTTCATTTCCTATCTGCAGACTAAATGACACATACAGGCTTATGTGCTTCTGCAGCAAAACAGGTAATGACAGCTGCCAAATCATTCCTTTGAAATTCAATACACATTCAGAACATGAAAATATCCTTATTGTTCAGTCAGCCTTTGTATGATTATAGAAAAGAACTTCATCTCACGCTCTCTGTGTATGGCAATTTCTGTATAACACAACATATATAGCCAATGTAATGGCTGCACAAACGTTTTATCCTTCAATTCTCTTTTATAGATCTTACTGGATAACTTTTGCTAAAGCCACTGAAACAAGAATCTAGTCTTACGGTAAAGTTAAGATCTTTTTTATGCGTTTCATTTTTAACCTTTTGATTTCCCAGGATGCACCAGTTTATTTTTTAACAATCTAAGTGGTTTTGCCAGTGTTTCTTCTTTCAGAACATTGTCAGTCTGGACCAAGAGTTCTGGATAGTAGAGATGAGCGACGCTCTCAAGATTCGTTTTGTTTCAGAATCCGGTGCCTTCGGGCCTAGACTCATCTAGGGTCAAATAAGATCAGTGCCAACTAGAGATGAGCGAACACTGTTCGGATCAGCCGATCCAAACAGCACGCACCCATAGAAATGAATGGAAGCACCTGTGACGCCGGCTGGCCGCTTGCAAAGTCAGCGTCACAGGTGCTTCCATTCATTTCTATGGGTGCGTGCTGTTCGGATCGGCTGATCCGAACAGTGTTCGCTCATCTCTAGTGCCAACCACAGCTTAATACATAGGGATACTAGGAACCTATCTATCCAGTTTCTTGCTCTCTAAGGCTGAGGCCTCACGTTGCAGAAACGCAGCTTTTTTGTTGCAGATTTTGTCGTGTTTTTTTTGAGCCAAAGCCAGGAGTGCATTGAGAAGAAGGTAGAAGTATAAGAACTTTCCATATATATCATATTCCTCTTTTAGCCATTCTTTGCTTTGGCTCAAAAAACCACAACAAAATCTGCAACAAAAAAAGCTGCGTTTCCGCAAAGTGGGGCCTTAACCTAAGGGTTGGTTCACATCTGTGTTTGTATTCTGTCCGGGGGAGTCCGCAAGGGGACCCCCCTTTATGGAATACCAAGCGCAATTGCAAGCCCTATGCAGTAAAAGCACACTGATCACCTTAGACTATAATGAGGTCCGTGTGCTTGCCGCCAGATCTCCACAGGGATCATGCAGACAGGAAAGTAGTTCACAATCTACTTTCCTGTCCGCATGATTCATGCAGGCAGCACATGGCAAGCACACGGACCCCATTATAGTCTACGAGTTCTGTGTGCTTTCGCTGCACAGCCCTTGCAATTGCGTTTGGTATTCCATTCAGGAGTCCCCTTGCGGACTCCCCTGGATGGAATACCAATGCAGATGTGAACGAGGGGTAAGGCAAACCCAGTTGAACTTATGTTAAAGTAAGGCCAGGGCCCCATGGGACATAAGCGTTGCGGTTTACCCGCAGCAGAAACGGCATGGGAAAAATCACGCTGTTTTACTGTCAGGGCAACATGGATGGGATTCTAGTGAATCCAATGCCCACTTTGCAGTAAAATTATTATTATTATTATTATTATTTATTTATATAGCACCATTAATTCCATGGTGCTTTACATTTGGGGGTTACATACAATACACAGAATATACAGGTAGATATAATACTAACAATGACCGACTGGCACAGTGGGGTAGAGGGCCCTGCCCGCGAGGGCTTACAATCTATGAGGGAAGGGGGGTAGAGACAGAAGGAGAGGGGGAGACTGTACAGATGGGGGTGCGGTGATAGTGTTATTGGAGGTTGTAGGCCTTCCTGAATAGGTGAGTCTTCAGGGCCTTCTTGAAGCCTGTGATTGTGGAGGTCAGTCTTATGTGTCGTGGTAAGGAGTTCCAGAGTATGGGGGATGCACGGGAGAAATCTTGGAGACGGTTGTGTGAGGAGCGGATGAGAGCAGAGCGGAGTAGGAGATCATTGGAGGATCTGAGGTTACGTGTGGGCAGGTAGCGTGAGATTAGGTCAGAGATATATGGAGGGGACAGGTTGTGGATGGCTTTGTATGTTAGCGTTAGTAGCTTGAACTCAATTCGCTGGGCTATGGGTAACCAGTGGAGGGACTGGCAGAGGGGAGCAGCCGATGAGGATCGGGGGGTGAGGTGGATTTAGCGAGCAGCGCAGTTTAAGGTGGACTGGAGGGGGGCGAGGGTGTTTGCTGGGAGTCCATGGAGAAGGGTGTTGCAGTAGTCTAGGTGGGAGATTATGAGGGCCTGGACAAGCATCTTGGTAGTTTCCTGGGTGAGGAAGGGGCGAATTCGGTGGATGTTCTTGAGCTGGAGGCGGCAGGAGGTGTTGAGGGCTTGAATATGTGGCTTGAAGGATAGGTCAGAGTCCAGGGTTACCCCAAGGCATCGGGCCTGTGGGACAGGGGTAATTGTGGTTCCATTAACTTTGATAGATGGGTCAGGTGGAGGGGCCATACAGGATGGGCTGAAGATGATAAACTCTGTTTTCTCCATGTTGAGTTTGAGAAAGCGGGAGGAGAGGAAGGAGGCTACGGCCGCTAAACAATCTGGAACTCTGGCCAGCAGGGAGGTAATGTCTGGTCCAGAGATGTAGATTTGGGTGTCATCGGCATAGCAGTGGTACTGAAAGCCATGAGATTCTATGAGTTGGCCCAGGCCAAGGGTGTAGATGGAGAACAGGAGGGGTCCTAGGACGGAGCCCTGGGGGACACCTACAGATAGAGGGCGAGGTGAGGAGGTGGTGTGCGAGTGGGAGACGCTGAATGTGCGGTCGGTGAGGTATGAGGAGATCCAGGAATGGGCCAGGTCTGAGATACCAAGGGATGAGAGAATTTCTAACAGGAGGGAGTGGTCAACTGTGTCAAAGGCAGAGGAGAGGTCGAGGAGGAGGAGGACAGAGTAGTGGCGCTTGGCTTTGGCGGTTAGCAGGTCATTGGTGACTTTTGTTAGGGCAGTTTCAGTGGAGTGCCGGGGTCTGAAGCCTGACTGAAGTCTGTCAAAGAGCAGGTTGGACGAGAGATAGGAGGAGAGTTCGGAGTGGACATGCTGCTCAAGAAGTTTTGAGGCGTACGGGAGCAGAGAGATGGGACGATAGTTGGCAGGAGAGGACAGGTCGAGGGACGGTTTCTTAAGTATAGGAGTGACAGTGGCGTGCTTGAAGGCTGAGGGGAAGGATCCATTGGTTAGGGATAGATTGAAAAGATGGGTTAGGGCTGGAGTAATGACTTCAGTGAGTTTGGGGATGAGGTGTGACTGGATCGGGTCGAGCATGCAGGAGGTGAGGTGGGATTTGGATATTAGGGAGGACAGTTTTTCGTCAGTTATGGAGGAGAAACAGGTCAGGGATGAGGAACAGTAAGTAGTTGGGTAGAGAGGTTGTCGGGGGAGTAGGGTGAGACTGTCTCTGATGGTGTCAATTTTAGTTTTAAAGTAAGCGGCAAAGTCGTCAGCTGAGATAAGTGATGTCGGAGGGGGGGCGGGAGGACGGAGAAGGGAGTTGAAGGTGGAGAAGAGCTGTTTGGGGTTGCGAGAGAGTGCGGATATGAGTGTGGTGAAGTAGACCTGCTTTGCACAGGTGAGTGCGTTCTTAAATGAGAGAACTGCTTCTTTGTACCTGAGGAAATCCTCCTGGGAGTGGCTTTTCTTCCAGAGGCGTTAGTAGCTTGAACTCAATTCGCTGGGCTATGGGTAACCAGTGGAGGGACTGACAGAGGGGAGCAGCCGATGAGGATCGGGGGGTGAGGTGGATTAAGCGAGCAGCGCAGTTTAAGGTGGACTGGAGGGGGGCGAGGGTGTTTGCTGGGAGTCCAAGGAGAAGGGTGTTGCAGTAGTCTAGGCGGGAGATTATGAGGATAAAAACTGCAGTGCGGACACAACACAATTTCCAAAACCAGCACGGTTTTGTAAATCGTAGCATGTAAATTATACAAACGTCTGCCAACTTTCTGTCTAAAGTGGCACAGGAAGATGCATTGCCGCTGCAGTTTTTCCCACAGCGATTTTTTTGCTGTGGGACGTCCCATAGGGCCTTAGCCTAAAAGTGACATGTGCGTCTAAGGAAAAAATGGATGTTAAAGGTAGTCTATCATTGGCAATAGCCATTTTTAACCAAACATATCTTTGCACAGCCTTTAGAAAGTCTATTCCAGGGATATCCTTTATTCTTTCATTGGTGCCGGTGTTTTGGAGTGAGCCCGGTTTTAGTGGTATGCAAATTAGCTAGCGCAGAGCATCAGAAGCCTTCTAACTATGCCTTGAGCACTGCAGCATGATCAGCCTTCCCCTTCCTAGCGCCTCCTTCTTTACATAGGATTCCCTTCCCTAAAGTTCTTCTCTGCATCCAGGGGATGGTGAGAAGGGGAAGGCTGATCATGCTGCAGTGCTCAACACATAGTTAGCTGCCTTCCGATGCTCCGTGCTGGCTAATTTGCATATCGCTAAAACCGGGCTCACTCCAAATCAAAAATGGTTTTGTATATTTTGATACCAACACTGGCACCAACTGGGTACTATAATGGAATGGCATGGACATATCTGCCTGAGTGGTCGTAGTGATGGTAGCTTTGGCAACATGTGTGGCTGTGCAGCATGGAATGATAGCATGTACCAGCCCCTAGGACATGTCTGGCTGATGGACTTAGACAAAATTAGATATAGGCAATTTAATGGTTAACTGTCTTTTCTCTGTATTACTGCAGTCAGGCTCACAATAGCATATAGTAATAGCAATAGATATTGACTCCCATCTAAGATTCTATCACAAATCTTCCTGTAATTGATTAAAACTCTAAACTCTTCTTCTCTCTAAGATTCTCTAGCTCTATTGTAATGTGTAAGCTTTGCAGCATTCAGTGCTCTGATCATGCAGTAAGATCAGGGGTGGGCAATTAATTTTCCCATGGGGCCACATGAGAAATTGTAACGGTTCTAGAGGGCCATGCGCGTCGTGGCAACTTTAGCCCCACCCACCTCTCTGCTGACTCCGC
Source organism: Leptodactylus fuscus (assembly GCF_031893055.1). NCBI lineage: Eukaryota > Metazoa > Chordata > Amphibia > Anura > Leptodactylidae > Leptodactylus > Leptodactylus fuscus. The sequence continues at coordinate 84,930,079 of NC_134265.1, read as the reverse complement.
CCATTCTCAATCATTTTTCCATGTGCCCCACAAAGTAAAATCCTCCTACAGTCACCCTAACATTATACCCCCACATTATAACATTTTCCTCCAAATGTCCCACAGTATTAAGTCCCTCTCCTGGTGCCCCAGTATAAACCAGTATAAACTAGAGGGGACATTAACCTGGGCCAGCTACCTCCATTGTTTAATATCCTCCTTCATCTGCTCCCTAGTTTAATGTCCCCCCTCCATGTGCATTCAGTTTAACTGCCCCCCTACATCTGCCCCTAGCTCTCCCCTCTTGCTCACACATGCTGTCTCTTTTCTCTTTATCATCCAGCAGCTCCCATTGCCGGCAGCTTGCAGCAAGCACACAGTCCCGTGTGGCTCCGCCCACTAACAATTCATAGCCTATCCTGGTATAAAAGGCTGTGGTGACATCATCACAGGTCCTTCAAAAACCTTCCACTAGCTATGCGGGCCAGATAGAAGCAGTCAGAGGGCCGGATGTGGCCCGCGGGCCGCACATTGTCCAGGTCTGAGTAAGATGAATACTATATCCATTTCTACATTCACTACAATGCCACAACTATAAGATGTCCTCCTACCACTGACCATCAGCTAAGAGGCTGCTAGCTTATGTCAGGAGGCACCATATGTCATGGATACCAATCTTTGTGTCATCTGTGCCATATGTATTGACTTGTATACTGCACATGGTTTTGTGCAGGAGGCCTACCATAAAAAATGGGACGATTTCTAGTGTCATATTCCCATATCAACATTAACTGGGACCTGAAATTTCTACTGGTCCCAACCTACATATAACAGATAGGAAAGGAAAATAATATTTCCTACGATAATGTCCTTTATTAAATGTAAAGGGTAAAATTGTAGTTGGTAGTATAATGGGTAACAACTCAATGCCACACAAGGACACCATCATGTCATCATCTTCTGCCGGCACAAACAAAGACCTGTCTCCTGAGTAATTACATTATAGAACTCACATTATTACCACATTTGCGTTTATTAAATACAAATTTCTAAAATGAATTTATAATTAAGAGAAAAACGTTGACACATCGAAACAATGAATAATGTTAAACTGATAAACCTTTATATTCTTGACAGAACTCGAATTATGAATCTAGTCTTCCTACTGTGGTCTGGATTAATTGTCCATAGCTTCTATTGTACACACAATATAAGATAATTTATTAATTATTATATTAAATGGAAAGAAAGAAGAAAAGTGAAATGAGATTATAGCCTACCAGCAAGCAACCTCCTACTGCTATGAATCATTACATCGCTATATTTCTGAGAGCCCTAATACAAGCAGTATTGTCTTTCCCGTTATCCTCCGTACTTTGATTTGTTTCTTGTTCCCTCAGGTTTGCTGATTTAGCTAAACCAGTTTACTAAAATATTTGTAAGTCCGCTGTGAGCAGTCAATGCCAATGGCTTTAAGCTATAACACAAACAGCGACATAATGCCTCCAAATCTCTAGTGTTCAATGGAATGAGAATGGGATCCAGGGAGAAAAAATAATTAAAATTGGGTAAAAAGTGAGTAATCATTGTTTTCTAAGTAGTGCCTCCTGTCAAAAATGACGAATCGTGGAGGAATTTGAACTGGTTCATTCTGAGACATAAAAGAATACTGAGACATAAAAGAATATCATATACTGTTTAACATACAAAAAGAACCTTCACACTTGGCATATTTTTCAATACTACCTGAGTAGCCATAAAATGACTTTATTAGAGGCTGTTTAAATGCGAGGATTTGACAGTGACTTGAGGGTTGAATCCACCCCCGAAGAGCAGCAGATTCTGCCCGGATTCTGCCTCCAATTGTTCTGAATGGGAGGAAGAGATCTCAGTGGAACATTGAAAAAACAAGTGTCCTGCTTGATCTTTCCGTAGATGCTCGAGGCTCCTCGCTCATTAGCTCCATTCACCTGGGCCTAATCAATGGTGGAAAGCCACAATGGAGTGTCAATGCTCTACATTGGCATTCTGTCCTTTAAACATTCATTTTAGAAGGAAGGGGAATATCAAATTATGAAGGTTTATTTACATGACACATTATGGCCATTTTTGCAATGTCCATCACATATCCATTTTGAGAACACATTGGGGCAGATTTACTAATACTGCTAAAAGCTCAACAGTGCAAAACGTAGACTAAAGGGTCTTAAACTGCATCAGGTTTAACATAGGGTCTGGAGCGATTTGATAAATCTGGCCTATTCTTAGCGTAAGTTTACATTGGGATTTTTGACCTGCATTTTGACGTGAAGGCTGTCTCAGAATCCGGTCTAAAAAACGTCTAGCCACGACTCGATGCCAGTGCAATGCATCGGCATCCAGTCGTGGCATTCTGCTCTGTATTAGGCCCAAATGAATGGGCCTAGTGAGGAGGGGAGCGTCTTGGACGCCGCTGCTTGCCGCAGAATCCACAGCAAGAATGGCCATGTTGCTTCTTTTTTCTGCTACTAGGTAACAGAAAAAAGAAGCGAGCGGCTTCCATTGAAGTCAGTTTTGGCTGGTTTTGGCAGCGGATTTTGAGGCTATATAAATGTGACACTATATAAATGTGGTGCACAGCATGTTAGTTATTTGTGCAAATTAGGCTAGAATTCTGGCACATTTTGCTTAATAAATTTCCCCCACTTAAATTAAAGTTTCTATTCACACATCAGTTTTTTTGACAGTCTATGTGATGGTTTATAATGGCCATGTGATGACTGTTTCAAATAATGGCCATTATTATCATGAGGTCATTATTCACGGCATGTGAATAAGGGCTACCTGTGCACTTGCACGGACAGACATGGCCATTTTTCAGGTCTGTGAAACGGCATGCCGTTATATATAGGGATTAAGGCTATATTTACAGGACCAAAAACAGCTGTAATAAAACATATGAACCAACTGCTTAACATCCGTGGGACACCTGTTTTCACAGGAAATTTAGTCTATGAGGAATTCATGAAAAGCAGACAGAAAGAAGCCCTGTCCTGTTTTGTGACGAAAAAGGGACATGTGAATAGTTCATTTGAAATCACATTAACATTCACCCATAAGTTATATAGTAAACCAAGTGATCCACAATGAGTCTTACTAAGGAAGATTAATTATAACGGCAAAAAAGATAAATTATAGTACATACTACAACCAAACTTTTTAAAATCTTTTCTGAAAATGAAAAAAAATCAAGGTTTTAGTGGTTTATTCCTCTACTTTTTATTCCAACAGTAAGTCTCCAAAAGAGCATCAACATTTAACCCAGTACATCACAAAATAATTCAAGTGAATGTTTAATATACGGTGTCACTCACCAAACATTAGGTCAGCATTCATGAGTGCTCCATTAATAAGGGCCAGGCAAAAATGGCAGAAATGAAACCTAAAGGCAAACACGTTAATAGAAGTACAATTGTGTGGGGTTACTTTACTACCTCAGTCCAAAAAATAAATTATAATAGGCTGCAGAAGCATCAAAAGTGTTAGGGGGCTAGTCAGAGCTGGCATGGATTAAGGTATATTAAATGGATTAAATGGTATATTAAATGGCGGAAAATGGATTCCACGTGTGAACATCTTGTGCGACTAGCCACAATGGGATGTCAATGCAGTGCACCGGAATCCCATCGTGGCAGTCCGCTCCAGATTAGACCTCAATAAATGGGCCTAATTGGGAGAGAGCCTAGCACAGCGGATACCGCGACTGAGTCAGCCCCAGAATCCGTAGCAAGATAGGACATTTCACTTCTTTTTTCCACTAGTAGCTAGCGGTCGACTCTCCTAGCTATTTTGTTTTTGGTCATACTACTTTAGGCATGGGAAGAATATGCAAATCTGTCTCCCAAGATGTAAACAGGGAGACATTGCCTCTGTTATGCTGCCCTCAATACTTTAGGCATGTAACACTTTTTACCATATAAAATAGATTTTTGACATTTCTATGACATGCTGCATAGGGGCACTGCTACTGAGCAGACACCTAATTTAAATACATGACATCTGCTGTACTATTACAGCAGATGTTGGGAAGGGGGTACAAAAAAAATGTGATCAAAAAAAGTTCCCTTTTTGTGAGCAGTTTCATGTTTGTTATTTTTATGTTTACCCTGTTCAAGGTGGAATGTGCCAGATTCTCAGAAGTAGCAGTACAGTTTTTAACACGATTGATGGACTAAGTGCGAGATGTCAAGATGTGTGGGGGCAGTGGTAGCAGCAACATCTTTACACTATTGAACAGGATAGACTTGTTGTAGTGGTAGTGCTGAAGGAGGTGGTAGAGACATGACTAAGTGGGTGCTGAAAACAGCCTCTTGGTCAGACTGCTTGAGGAAATCTGCAGCAAGCTGAAATTATCCTGGCAATGTACCATTTTTCTTCCTTTTTGAAGTAGGAAAATATTCCCTCATTTTGCTTTAATAGAGAGCGTGTAAGTACTTCGCTATTCAATACTCAGTCCTTTGCTTGATGATAACTGATGCTAGCCATGCTCTCTAGTTTGTCCAAGGATCCAGTTTTAATTTCATCACTCCACACGTGAAATTCGGGAGAGCTGGCAGCTTGCTGTTACAAGGGAGCTGACTTTTTCTCATAGGAATGAATTGACCAGCGTTGATTGTCCAGTGTACAGCATTCGGCCAATCAACGCTGGTACTACCAGAGGCTCGTCTGTGAGGAGGCGGAGTCTAGGATTGGACCACGGCAGTCTCCATTGTGGTCCGATCTTAGACTCCGCCTCCTCACAGACGAGCCTCCGGCAGAACCAGCAGTGATTGGCCGAATGCTGTACACTGGACAATCAACGCTGGTCAATTCATTCCTATGAGAAAAAGTAAGCTCCCTTGTAACAGCAAGCTGCTAGCTCTTCCGACTAGCAAGGACGAGCCTGCTGCAGAACCAGCGTTGATTTGCCGCAGGCTCGTCTTTGCTAGTTGGGAGAGCTGGCAGCTTGCTTTTACGAGGGAGCTTACTTTTTATCAGCTCAACTGCAAGCGCTGTGCCGTTAAGTGCACGGACCCCATAGACTATAATGGGGCCCGTGCACTTTAACTGCACAGCGCTTCTCCTAAACACACTCCTCCTGCTATTCGTGGACTTGGTGACTCTCCTTTAGTCGAATAGTGGTTTCCCCTGAAATGAGCATTTTTCCCCATAGACTATAATAGGATTTGATATTCGATGGAGTAGTCAAATATTGAGGCTCTACTCGAAACGAATCTCGAATCTCGAATATTTCACTGTTCGCTCATGTCTAATTATCATCTTCTCTCCCATAAAAAGTGCCAGCTTCATCTCCTAGCTGTGACTTTGAAAACTTGCAAGCAATATGTAGAGGTTGTTGTTGTTCTTCCTCCATCTTTAGCTGCATCAGTGTGAGTGTTTGCTCCAATATAAATATCAAGGGAATTACATCATTGATGTTACTGTTGACGCTACTCACACATCTAGTGGCCTCTTCAAAGGGCCTGAATACATTATACATGTCCCCGACAAGCCGCCACTTTCTGATCTCAAAGTATCAAAGTAACTCATGCTTTCTGTAGTCTGTGCATGAAGCACCAAGATGAATAAATGTAAGAATTATGGTTGTGATGCAGCACACTGCAATGACTGTCCCTTTCCCCACCTAACACAATAACATTGCTGTACTGAGATTCTTATTTACTTCCCTAAACTCTATCTCTCTATCAAGTTATAATTTATAAATTGTACTTACATTTAATCTATCTTTTCTCACTAAAGCAAACTAATCCTAACTATCTATCTGTAGTCTGTGTTTTTTATTACCTATCTATTATAGATAATAGAAAAATATAATTATACTCTCTCTGCTTGAGCTCTGATGTGCTCTCACTGAAATATTTATCCCCACAAAATAGCATCTTCATGGTTTGGAATTTTATAATGACGGTGAATTACCAGTGACCTCACATATTTACAGCCCCTCATTATAGTGCTGCGAGATATAATGGGGTAGCCTAATCCACCAGGTCATGTGATCCTTCTTATTCTCTGCCTTGTTACGATCTGTAAAATGGTGGCCACCATTTGGAGCAATTTTTCTGAAACAATTCCCAACTGTTCTAGTTAAAATCTTTCTTTATTTGGATACTTTACTACCTAAGGTCTAGAGAAACTTTCACAATTTGATAACCATGTATTCTGTTTCCAGCTAGTGAATGACTCATTTGTGAGCTCAAATTTTAGCAAAAGAGAAAACCCACCCATCCACTCCACTTCCCCCCTAACTACATCAGGGAAGACAGGCTTGCACGTTCCAGTGAGTGCCCTCTATTGGTTTGCAACACTGATGCACTGACTTCCTAATTACATCATGGAAGACAGATTTGCATATTCTTCCCATGGTCCCTTGTGAAGTGGAGTGCTAAAGGCTTAATAAGTCTCCACACACCTATATGGTGGTCTCTCCCCAAGGAGTGACAATATCCCCTTAAGCCTGTCTAAGCCTCTCACCTCTACCAGGTTATAGTCCTTTCTACATTGAGCTGACAAGATGCAAGTACATCGAAACAGCCGTCCTCGATTGAGAGACTATACCTGGTAATAATCCCAGCATCATTGCAAAACAAAGGCCTCTTGGAAGGTTGAGCATGATGCGAAAGGGAGCAGCCTTTATTGGGTTATTTCACTGGAATTCTGTCTTCCTAACTACATCAGGGAAGACAGGCTTGCACATTCCAGTGAGCACCCTCTATTGGTTTGCAGCACTGAGGCAGCAGCTGACTTCCTAATTACACCATGGAAGACAGATTTGCATATTCTTCCCATGGAAACAATTGGTCATTTGTACAGATGACTGTTCCAAGCACTCAAACAACAAATACTATTCCAACAAATGTTCATCATACAAAATGAATATTCATTACAAGAATATTCTTCCCAATCCACAGGGTTTCTCTCTAGCCCATATTTTAAAAATACAAGTCCACAATCCACAATTCGCACACAGGTTTGTCAGTCTATATAGTTACATAGTAACTGGATGAAGACAAAAGTCCATCAATTCCAATCTATAACACTACAGTGTTGATCCAGAGGAAGGCAAAAACCTCCATGAGGTTAATGCCAATTGCCCCATTGTAAAATATTCTGTATTTCGGTGAAACTTGTGACCACGTGTTGTGAGGCCTTATTATGATAGGAGGAGTCAGCTTGGTGTGAGAACATGTAGAGTTTAATTAAAGTCTTGAAGGAAAACACAGGAACAGGGAAAATGTCCAGAATAACAGAAATATCTGTCAATCTCTTAATAGCTTACATCTTCAGAGAAGTTGAATTTCTTCATCTAGATATCTTGTAGTTACAGCTTGGTTCATGCTTGTCATCTGGTTGATGGACTTGGCCTGGTCACAACGTCCTTCATGAATGACCACCTGCCTGGACTACTCATCCTGGACTTCCCAAAGCAGTGGCGGATCCAGGGTTTGCGGGGCCCTGGGCAATTGACTTTGGCAGGGCCCTACGCGCAGCGCACCGCAGCAAATTAGGCCCCGCCCACTTTTGTTGACTCCGCCCATTCTCATTCATTTTTCATGTGATTCCACACAGTATAATCCTCCTACAGTCACCCGTAAATTATATGTCCCCCCTCCATCTCTCCCCATTTTCATATACACCCTTCATCTACCCCTAGTTTCATGTCCCCCCCTCTATCTCTGTCCCCAGTTTCATGCCATTCTCCCCCTTTATCTGTCCACAGTTTCATGTCCTCCCCCCGTCTCTGCCCCAGTGTCATGCCATTCTCCCCCTTCATCTGCCCCAATGTCATGCCATTCTCCCCCCCTTCATCTGCCCCAGTGTCATGCCATTCTCCCCCCCTTCATCTGCCCCAGTGTCATGCCATCCCCCTTCATCTGCCCAAGTATCATGCCGTTCTCCCCCCTTCATCTGCCCAAGTATCATGCCATTCTTCCCCTTCATCTGCCTCAGTGTCATGCCGTTCTCTCCCCCTTCATTTGCCCCAGTGTCATGCTGTTCCCCCCTCCCCTTCATTTGACCCCCGTTTCATTGGGCCCCCTCCATCTCTGTCCCCAGTTTCATGCCGTTCTCTCCCCACCCCCTTCATCTTCCCCAGTGTCATGCCGTTCCCCCCCTCCCCTTCATTTGCCCCCCAGTTTCATGGGCCCCCTTCCATCGTTCCCCCGACGCTCCTCTCTCTCACTCCAGTCACATACGCGATGCAGGAGCTGTGAGATCAGCTCCTGCTTAGCTGCGGCCCGGCTTGCGTGTGTAAGCGTGATGTGATGACGTCATTGCGCCTACACACGCAAGCCGGGCCGGAGCTTTAAAGCTGGAGCTGAGCTAACAGCTCCTGCTTTAATCGCGTATGTATTCAGCTCATCGGCGGACGGACGCCGATGAGCTGAAATCGTGACAGGCAAGTGCCGGGGCCCCCAGAGGCTCTGTGGGCCCCGGCACTTGCCCGACTATGCCGAGGCTGACCGGGACCGTTTTGTTAGGGCCGGGCCGCGGGGCCCCACTAAGCGCAGGGCCCCGGGCGGTTGCCCGGCTCGCCCGGCCCTGGATCCGCCCCTGTCCCAAAGACCCAGATGTGTATTTCTTACTCATTTATATTCATGAGAGGGGGTGTTACCTTCCATTTTGTTGCTATATAAGGAGCTTTCTATAATTGTGTTCTCTAACTGCACCCACGTTCCCAAAATATATGTGTGATGTCAGTAGAGTATTAACCCTTTGTGTTCTAGAGAATATTGTAATATTATAATATTTAACACCCACGTCGGGGATAAAATTCCTTCACGACTCTAAGTCTGGCAAGCAATGTAATACATTGGATCAATTTTTCTTTACCAAAATCTAAAATCCGTAACCCATAATATTTTTCTATTCAAGAGATCCAGGTGCTTTTTGAACTTGGGCAATGTATGGTTTCTTCTCATTAATATTATTATTATTTATCGCATATTAAAATATATTTTAATAACTCAAAAAAGATAAATTATAATATACACAGATAAGGTTTGTTGGTAAGTAAAAATACGATCCCCTTCACCATCAGTTAAAAAATCTTAATTAATCTAATTAAAGCAATGTTCAGGTCTATAATTTTGGCAATTTAAATTCAGCATCTAATCTTTATTACATTCCATTTAAAAAGCATTTAGTGGACTTGAGTGGTTAGCTTTGCATTTTAGAATTGCCTTTAATCTTCTAAAACCTCTATTCAATATGTTAAAGATCAAAAGGAAAACTCTTCACGTATCTTGGCATTCATTAGCATGGGGATCATATTTTAAGCGTCTATTTACACACTACACAAGGAAGGCTTAGTACTAATCAATTCACAGCCTTCATTATTCCAAAAAGTCTAACATATTCTGAGGAATATATAATAAGTGCTCATAGAAAAAATTCATTATATTTTAATAAGAATGCATGCATATACAGTATGTAATAAAACTTGTGTAAGTCTAAAGCCCCACGGGACATTCCGCAGCTCTAAAGTGCTGCGGGAAAAACCGCAGCAGGAACACATCGCGGTTCTTCATGTAGCGCTTTTTGTGTTACATTACATCTATGGGAAAGCTGCCGTATTCTGCCATATTCTGTGATTTCCAAAACCATCTATGTGATAATAAGATTTGAATGATAGTACTCTAGTCAATTGAATTGCCTACCAAATATATTTTATTCACTTCAATGTGTTTTTTCTATACACAAAGCCACATAACTGTGCTCTGCAGGCTGTTAATATCAGGTAGTATAGCACGCTACCGTGGTCAATATAGACAAATATCAAACCAGAATGAATAAATATCACAATGCAGAATCTGACTGCATCAGAAAGTGACTGGGAAAGATGTGTTGCTGTCGTACATGAGGAGGGAAAACGTGTTGCTGTTAGGAAGATCTATGCCATAGGGAGCCAAAGAAAATCAGCAGGGGACAGTGAGAAAACTGCCTCTTAGCTCAAATGCTGCTGATAGTGCAAAAGGGGTATCCTGTATTAGTCTAAGTATACCCAGTATTGGTGTTGGAGGGCATGTGCTGCTATGGAGGGTGGAGAGAACAGATAAAGCAAGGAACATGGTTAGAGATGAGCGAACACTGTTTGATCGAATAGATATTCGATCGAATATCAGGCCGTTCGAGGTATTCGATTCCAATCAAATACCACGAGGCAAACGCACTAAAAATTTGTATGCCCTCCCACCTTCCCTGGTGTTTTTTTGCACCAATAACAGGAACTACGACAACGGAGGCATCGAAAAAAAAATCGGAAAAAGTAATTGGCTGGCTGAATCAGGTGACCTCCAATTTATACGAATGGTGGATTTAACATTCGGTTAATTTGAGACTGTGAACTATGTGACTGTGAGACAGGGATAGATGTACAGGCAGGGATATCTAGGGATTACCTTTATTTAGGTGGGAATGTTACTCACCCAGCTCTTTGGGGCTCTATCTGGTCCGGATCCCTGTCAGCTTGCAATATGCGCGAGCTGACATCTCATGGGAATGCATTGACCAGCGTTGATTGGCTGAATGCCATACAGAGTACAGTATTTGGCCAATCAACGCTGGTTCTGCCGGAGACTCGTCTGTCAGGAGGCGGAGTCTAAGATCAGACCAGAATGGAGACTGCTGTGGACCGATCTTAGACTCCGCCTCCTCGGGCAGAACCAGCGTTGATTGACTGCTGTACTCTGTATGGCATTCGGTCAATCAACGCTGGTCAATGCATTCCTATGCCGAGATGTAGCAGTGCTGGCCGTGTGCTCATCTTGTCTTCTCCGGAGATGCAGCCGAGCTGAGCGCACGGCCAACACTGCTACATCGGAGATGAAGCAGAGCTGGCCGTGCACTCAGCTTGGATACTCTGGAGATGCAACCAAACTGAGCGCATGGCTATACCGGATAACCAATGCTACACCGAAGAACCGCTGAACCCTGCTGTACACTCAGCTCTGCTGCATCAGAGATGCGCTGAACCCTGCTGCACACTCAGCTCTGCATTTAGTTGCAGATTTTAGTTATATCATCATGAGGAAATTCTGACATTCTGATTGCTTTCTATTACATTTTTGGGGGAGGTGAAGGGCAAAAAACCCCCAGCAATTTTGCCAATTTAATTATTTTCTTACTACGGCATTCACCTTGTGGAAGAAATATCTTTATATTTTAACAGTCTGTGAATTTTTTACATGGTGATAGCTTAAATGTTTATTGATTTTTTTTGTTTGTTTTTATACTGTATATAAACTAGGTGGTTACAATTTGTATATTTACTTTTATTTTACTTTTTAAAACTTAAAAAAGAAATGTTAGGTCGCTTAAATCCAATGTTGCCAATAGTTACATAGGGTAGAGTAACATGCCAGGGGTCACCAGTGAGGCCTGTGATTGGGTGGTCACAAGGGTCAGAATGCTTTAACACAAACGCCATGATGTTGGCGGCCCCACATGATCACTGAGGCCCAATCGCAGGCTTCTTTAGTGACCCCTGGACACGTGACATCAGCCAGAAAAGGATGCTAGAGGACCACCAGTTACCACAAGGGAGCCCAACAGAGGTGAGGCAAGGGGAGTATAATTGTTTATTATGCCATGGGCCTCCACTTATATTACTCTGGGACTTGTAGAGACTCCAGAGTATAGCAATAGCACTTATAGTTCATGCCAAAGAAGTTTGGCCTGAATTGGACCAGACGGCCTAACCTCATGAATAATCATTAAAAGAAATCTTGTGAGGTTCATACATATCTACTAATAAAGTAATGGAAGTCAAAACACCAAACAACAGATATCCAATTACGGATATGTCCTCCCTTATCTTTCCTCGATCTTTTTAAAGGCTTCAATTTTCTACAATATTATTATTATTATTATTATTATTATTATTATTATTTATTCATATATATAGCACCATTAATTCCATGGTGCTTTACATTTGGGGGTTACATACAATACACAAAATATACAGGTAGATATAATACTAACAGTGATCGGCTGGCACAGTGGCGTAGAGGGCTCTGCGCGCGAGGCTTTACAATCTATGAGGCAAGGGGGGTAGAGACAGAAGGAGAGGGGGAGACTGTACAGATGGCAGTGCGGTGATAGTGTTATTGGAGGTTGTAGGCCTTCCTGAATAGGTGAGTCTTCAAGGCCTTCTTGAAGCCTGTGATTGTGGGAGTCAGTCTTATGTGTCTTGGTAAGGAGTTCCAGAGTATGGGGGATGCACGGGAGAAATCTTGGAGGTGGTTGTGTGAGGAGCGGATGAGAGTAGAGCGGAGTAGGAGGTCGTTGGAGGATCTGAGCTTACAATACATACAATACATACTCAAAACAATAGTATCACATGCAAGCTTAACCCTTCACAGGCTGCAACTCATCAACTAACAAAGATGTGTTTACTAGAGATGAGCGAACACTAAAATGTTCGAGGTTCGAAATTCGATTCGAACAGCCGCTCACTGTTCGAGTGTTCGAATGGGTTTCGAACCCCATTATAGTCTATGGGGAACATAAACTCGTTAAGGGGGAAACCCAAATTCGTGTCTGGAGGGTCACCAAGTCCACTATGACACCCCAGGAAATGATACCAACACCCTGGAATGACACTGGGACAGCAGGGGAAGCATGTCTGGGGGCATAAAAGTCACTTTATTTCATGGAAATCCCTGTCAGTTTGCGATTTTCGCAAGCTAACTTTTCCCCATAGAAATGCATTGGCCAGTGCTGATTGGCCAGAGTACGGAACTCGACCAATCAGCGCTGGCTCTGCTGGAGGAGGCGGAGTCTAAGATAGCTCCACACCAGTCTCCATTCAGGTCCGACCTTAGACTCCGCCTCCTCCGGCAGAGCCAGCGCTGATTGGCCGAAGGCTGGCCAATGCATTCCTATGCGAATGCAGACTTAGCAGTGCTGAGTCAGTTTTGCTCAACTACACATCTGATGCACACTCGGCACTGCTACATCAGATGTAGCAATCTGATGTAGCAGAGCCGAGGGTGCACTAGAACCCCTGTGCAAACTCAGTTCACGCTAATAGAATGCATTGGCCAGCGCTGATTGGCCAATGCATTCTATTAGCCCGATGAAGTAGAGCTGAATGTGTGTGCTAAGCACACTCATTCAGCACTGCTTCATCACGCCAATACAATGCATTAGCCAGTGCTGATTGGCCAGAGTACGGAATTCGGCCAATCAGCGCTGGCCAATGCATTCTATTAGCCCGATGAAGTAGAGCTGAATGTGTGTGCTAAGCACACACATTCAGCACTGCTTCATCACGCCAATACAATGCATTAGCCAGTGCTGATTGGCCAGAGTACGGAATTCGGCCAATCAGCGCTGGCTCTGCTGGAGGAGGCGGAGTCTAAGATCGCTCCACACCAGTCTCCATTCAGGTCCGACCTTAGACTCCGCCTCCTCCGGCAGAGCCAGCGCTGATTGGCCGAAGGCTGGCCAATGCATTCCTATGCGAATGCAGACTTAGCAGTGCTGAGTCAGTTTTGCTCAACTACACATCTGATGCACACTCGGCACTGCTACATCAGATGTAGCAATCTGATGTAGCAGAGCCGAGGGTGCACTAGAACCCCTGTGCAAACTCAGTTCACGCTAATAGAATGCATTGGCCAGCGCTGATTGGCCAATGCATTCTATTAGCCCGATGAAGTAGAGCTGAATGTGTGTGCTAAGCACACACATTCAGCACTGCTTCATCACGCCAATACAATGCATTAGCCAGTGCTGATTGGCCAGAGTACGGAATTCGGCCAATCAGCGCTGGCTCTGCTGGAGGAGGCGGAGTCTAAGGTCGGACCTGAATGGAGACTGGTGTGGAGCGATCTTAGACTCCGCCTCCTCCAGCAGAGCCAGCGCTGATTGGCCGAATTCCGTACTCTGGCCAATCAGCGCTGGCCAATGCATTCTATTAGCTTGATGAAGCAGAGTGTGCACAAGGGTTCAAGCGCACCCTCGGCTCTGATGTAGCAGAGCTGAGGCTGCACAAGGGTTCAAGCGCACCCTCGGCTCTGATGTAGGAGAGCCGAGGGTGCACTTGAACCCTTGTGCACCCTCGGCTCTGCTACATCAGAGCTGAGGGTGCGCTTGAACCCTTGTGCACACTCTGCTTCATCAAGCTAATAGAATGCATTGGCCAGCACTGATTGGCCAGAGTACGGAATTCGGCCAATCAGCGCTGGCCAATGCATCCCTATGGGAAAAAGTTTATCTCACAAAAATCACAATTACACACCCGATAGAGCCCCAAAAAGTTATTTTTAATAACATTCCCCCCTAAATAAAGGTTATCCCTAGCTATCCCTGCCTGTACAGCTATCCCTGTCTCATAGTCACAAAGTTCACATTCTCATATGACCCGGATTTGAAATCCACTATTCGTCTAAAATGGAGGTCACCTGATTTCGGCAGCCAATGACTTTTTCCAATTTTTTTCAATGCCCCCGGTGTCGTAGTTCCTGTCCCACCTCCCCTGCGCTGTTATTGGTGCAAAAAAGGCGCCAGGGAAGGTGGGAGGGGAATCGAATTTTGGCGCACTTTACCACGTGGTGTTCGATTCGATTCGAACATGGCGAACACCCTGATATCCGATCGAACATGTGTTCGATAGAACACTGTTCGCTCATCTCTAGTGTTTACATGGAAGAATGGGCCATGTTTCTCAACTGAGTCTTAAAAAATCTGCATTTGGATTGTAGGGTCTTCTGTGATTTTATATACAACTGAATTATCCCCCATCCATATCAGGTCACACTTATCATTTGCATATAATTAGTTATGTGAAATTGAAATTTATTGTATTTGAAATATTACTCTTTCAGTTGTGTAACTGTCTTAGGAAGGCATGTAAATTTATACAAATTGACTTCTCTAATCGGCTTAAGAATTTCAGGCAACTTTACTAAATTTAGAAAAATAGTTTATTCTAATGCGAAAAGTGCCTTGACATTGAGAGTAGTCCCAAATATTTCCATGTATTGTAGCACAGAAGTGATTCATGCTGGCACATATTACCTGCAGAAAATGATGCATCTACTGTCCTATTTTTAGATAACAATTCTCTCAGAGCCAGAATAACAATATATAATTATCTCATGTCCTGCACTTTGTCAAGCATTAAAAAAAATTGCTAAAAAAACCCCTACATACTGAGTTGGAAGTGCACTTATTATAACTTTGTATACACAATTAGAAAATTGCAGATATACAGTAGCATGTCATAAAAATGGAAAATGTCAGAAATATGAACCAGAATCAAAAATCTGATTTTTTTCATATCTAATCCTACTCATTATTTCCAGAAATATGTTTTATTATAATTAGAGATGAGCGAACACTAAAATGTTCGAGGTTCGAAATTCGATTCGAACAGCCGCTCACTGTTCGAGTGTTCGAATGGGTTTCGAACCCCATTATAGTCTATGGGGAACATAAACTCGTTAAGGGGGAAACCCAAATTCGTGTCTGGAGGGTCACCAAGTCCACTATGACACCCCAGGAAATGATACCAACACCCTGGAATGACACTGGGACAGCAGGGGAAGCATGTCTGGGGGCATAAAAGTCACTTTATTTCATGGAAATCCCTGTCAGTTTGCGATTTTCGCAAGCTAACTTTTCCCCATAGAAATGCATTGGCCAGTGCTGATTGGCCAGAGTACGGAACTCGACCAATCAGCGCTGGCTCTGCTGGAGGAGGCGGAGTCTAAGATAGCTCCACACCAGTCTCCATTCAGGTCCGACCTTAGACTCCGCCTCCTCCGGCAGAGCCAGCGCTGATTGGCCGAAGGCTGGCCAATGCATTCCTATGCGAATGCAGACTTAGCAGTGCTGAGTCAGTTTTGCTCAACTACACATCTGATGCACACTCGGCACTGCTACATCAGATGTAGCAATCTGATGTAGCAGAGCCGAGGGTGCACTAGAACCCCTGTGCAAACTCAGTTCACGCTAATAGAATGCATTGGCCAGCGCTGATTGGCCAATGCATTCTATTAGCCCGATGAAGTAGAGCTGAATGTGTGTGCTAAGCACACACATTCAGCACTGCTTCATCAAGCCAATACAATGCATTAGCCAGTGCTGATTGGCCAGAGTACGGAATTCGGCCAATCAGCGCTGGCTCTGCTGGAGGAGGCGGAGTCTAAGGTCGGACCTGAATGGAGACTGGTGTGGAGCGATCTTAGACTCTGCCTCCTCCAGCAGAGCCAGCGCTGATTGGCCGAATTCCGTACTCTGGCCAATCAGCACTGGCTAATGCATTGTATTGGCGTGATGAAGCAGTGCTGAATGTGTGTGCTTAGCACACACATTCAGCTCTACTTCATCGGGCTAATAGAATGCATTGGCCAGCGCTGATTGGCCGAATTCCGTACTCTGGCCAATCAGTGCTGGCCAATGCATTCTATTAGCTTGATGAAGCAGAGTGTGCACAAGGGTTCAAGCGCACCCTCGGCTCTGATGTAGCAGAGCCGAGGCTGCACAAGGGTTCAAGCGCACCCTCGGCTCTGATGTAGGAGAGCCGAGGGTGCACTTGAACCCTTGTGCAGCCTCGGCTCTGCTACATCAGAGCCGAGGGTGCGCTTGAACCCTTGTGCACACTCTGCTTCATCAAGCTAATAGAATGCATTGGCCAGCGCTGATTGGCCAATGTATTCTATTAGCCTGATGAAGTAGAGCTGAATGTGTGTGCTAAGCACACACATTCAGCTCTACTTCATCGGGCTAATAGAATGCATTGGCCAGCGCTGATTGGCCAGAGTACGGAACTCGACCAATCAGCGCTGGCTCTGCTGGAGGAGGCGGAGTCTAAGATCGCTCCACACCAGTCTCCATTCAGGTCCGACCTTAGACTCCGCCTCCTCCAGCAGAGCCAGCGCTGATTGGCCGAATTCCGTACTCTGGCCAATCAGCACTGGCTAATGCATTGTATTGGCGTGATGAAGCAGTGCTGAATGTGTGTGCTTAGCACACACATTCAGCTCTACTTCATCGGGCTAATAGAATGCATTGGCCAATCAGCGCTGGCCAATGCATTCTATTAGCGTGAACTGAGTTTGCACAGGGGTTCTAGTGCACCCTCGGCTCTGCTACATCAGATTGCTACATCTGATGTAGCAGTGCCGAGTGTGCATCAGATGTGTAGTTGAGCAAAACTGACTCAGCACTGCTAAGTCTCTGCATTCGCATAGGAATGCATTGGCCAGCCTTCGGCCAATCAGCGCTGGCTCTGCCGGAGGAGGCGGAGTCTAAGGTCGGACCTGAATGGAGACTGGTGTGGAGCGATCTTAGACTCCGCCTCCTCCAGCAGAGCCAGCGCTGATTGGTCGAGTTCCGTACTCTGGCCAATCAGCGCTGGCCAATGCATTCTATTAGCCCGATGAAGTAGAGCTGAATGTGTGTGCTTAGCACACACATTCAGCTCTACTTCATCAGGCTAATAGAATACATTGGCCAATCAGCGCTGGCCAATGCATTCTATTAGCTTGATGAAGCAGAGTGTGCACAAGGGTTCAAGCGCACCCTCGGCTCTGATGTAGCAGAGCTGAGGGTGCACAAGGGTTCAAGTGCACCCTCGGCTCTCCTACATCAGAGCCGAGGGTGCGCTTGAACCCTTGTGCAGCCTCGGCTCTGCTACATCAGAGCCGAGGGTGCGCTTGAACCCTTGTGCACACTCTGCTTCATCAAGCTAATAGAATGCATTGGCCAGCACTGATTGGCCAGAGTACGGAATTCGGCCAATCAGCGCTGGCCAATGCATCCCTATGGGAAAAAGTTTATCTCACAAAAATCACAATTACACACCCGATAGAGCCCCAAAAAGTTATTTTTAATAACATTCCCCCCTAAATAAAGGTTATCCCTAGCTATCCCTGCCTGTACAGCTATCCCTGTCTCATAGTCACAAAGTTCACATTCTCATATGACCCGGATTTGAAATCCACTATTCGTCTAAAATGGAGGTCACCTGATTTCGGCAGCCAATGACTTTTTCCAATTTTTTTCAATGCCCCCAGTGTCGTAGTTCCTGTCCCACCTCCCCTGCGCTGTTATTGGTGCAAAAAAGGCGCCAGGGAAGGTGGGAGGGGAATCGAATTTTGGCGCACTTTACCACGTGGTGTTCGATTCGATTCGAACATGGCGAACACCCTGATATCCGATCGAACATGTGTTCGATAGAACACTGTTCGCTCATCTCTAATTATAATGTATTGCAATCTCATACATTACAGTTAAATTTGCTTATATTTATCAGTTTCCTGGTGTACCACAAAGAGACACATGCATGTTGTAGATGTCTGGATCGTCAATGTTCTGGGAGTGGAAACTGCGGTGACCTCCTTTGGCAATACAAATAAGTTGAGGCTGAAAAAGGAAGAAGAAAAATCTCAGAGTAGCTAGAGCATGCATGTTGCTTTCTCAATTGAAGATTATGGGAGTTCCAGGAACAGGTAAAGTGCTATAGTCCTATTAGATTGTGATGAGACCAGTGCATATGTCTCATCTGCTTTCTTCATTTTACTCATGCCTTCCTCGCCTCCCAGCCCCTTTAGATTACTAAAGAAGTATAACAGTAAAGCGTTCTCCCAATAACTGGAGGACTCATACATAAAACTATAGATTTGAGCAATAAGAAAAGGAATAGAGAGAGATAGTATACTTCCCAAGAAATTCCATCTGAGCTCTGAACTAGCAGTTTAGCAAGTTGTTCGGGAGTTGCATGTTGAGCAATTCCCCAGTGGCTGCTGCTGAAACCTGGAAAAATGGAATGACAGAGACAGTGGGTTCCAAACTTGAGCCAGCCCTTGTCCTTGCCTACTTTCATCAACTACCCTGAGCGGTAGAGGACAACTGCACAACAGTCTCTTCTGAGAGTACACAGAAAAGGACAAGACAAACAACACAGAAGCAGAATCAGCAAGCCAAGGTCAAACCAGAGAGACACAAAGAGTACCAAATCAAAATCCAAAGAGAAGTCAAAATCCAAAAAGCAGAGGTCAGTAACACAAAGCAAGTGCAAGGACAAACGCTTAACATGGTCAGCGACACACTAGCCAACAAACATGTGTGAGGTGATGACCTGTTTATGGGAAGTCCAGAACCCCCCCAGGCTTGATTGGTAGATAGGCTGTCAATCACCAAGCACACAACAGTTAACCCTAACAGTGCTAACACAAAATGACTAGAGTTCAGGAGCAGGTAATCATGAGCGGACATGGCTCCTGCACCATACAATGTAGCCAAAGGATGGCACATGTAGTTATGAAAGGAAGGTTCTGAGGGTAAAATAAGAAACTGAGAAGACAAGATATATTGATCTAGTATTCATATTTTTTTTCTAAGTGTATACGCATCCTGGGACATTTTACTCACTTTCTAGATTGGGAAGAAGATGATGTCAGTCCATGAATATAGTGGAAACAATTGTATATTAATCAGTTCAAACTACTATAAGTCAATGATGATCAAAAGTTCCAGAAGAAAGATCAGCAGGTTAAAAGGCATAGTCTAGGGATATGACTAGGAATAGCCTTAATCCACTGGATTGAGGATTTGAACAGAATTGGGCTGTTTCACAATAGAATACTTAGAGAATACAATTTATTGGGATAATTCTTAACATACTGTCTTATTTATTTGAGATGGTAGAACTGATTGTGTGAGTCAAGCTGATTTTCTTCCCACCTGAAGAACTAAAATTGAGAAAGACTACATAATGTGTTAACTATCTGTAATTATTACAGGCTATGGAAATATCATTTTATATTAATCCATATAAACAAAGAAGATAAATAAGAATATCTTCTACTTATTCAGCCTTGACCACTTGATAAGACAAGTTGTACTGTGGGAAAACTGCTGAGGAGTCAGGATTAATCATAGTTAAGGGCTCGTTCACATCTGTGTCGTCGGTCCTTATTGCAGGTTTCCGTTTCCTGCATAAAACAGATGCAGGAGACGGAAACCTGCAGGAGACTTTCTCACCCATTCATTTGAATGGGTGAGAAAGCTGTCCGGCCGTGCGCGGCAGTGAGCGTTTTGCGCTCTCCGCCGCGAAACCGGGTTTTATAATCCGGACACAGAGTCGGACATGCACTACTCTGTGTCCGGATAAAAAAATCCGGTTTCGCGGCGGAGAGCGCCATGCAGAAGACGGAAACCATAGTACGGAGACCCCAGACGCAGGTGTGAACCCAGCGTAAGTAATACAGAAGTAATGCATATGTAACTCCTGCGCGTTTTGTTTGCCGACATAATGTCTTTCTTAGCGTATTTGCTGTCTTTATCTTGCTCCTGTCTTGCTCCTGTCTCTGTAATTACCAGTTTTGCATCTACTATCTTCCCACCCATCCTTATGTGTATCTATTTAAGGCTATGTCTTTAGTCTCTGGCTCCGAGCATTGCGTGTGTTGTATACCATGCATGCATTCTGTGTCATTCTGGTGCCTGCATGTCCTGTTTTGTAGTTCTGGGTTTTAACTGTGTGCTACATGCTACTTAATTGTTTTATGCCAGATCCATGTTCAGAAATTAATTCTGAATTTTATCTGTGCGCTACATGCTACTTAAAGGGATTCTATCTTTAGAAGCCCTTTTTAAACTAAATATACCTTTATTATTCTCATCTGTGCCGCTGTTCCTTAGAAATATCTTCTTTTTCCTTTATGTAAATGAGGTTTCTAGCAGCACTGGGGGTGTTCCTAGTGCTGCTTGAGAACTCTCCTACAACGGCCTGTCTTCTTCACCGCCTCTGCCTTCTTCACAGTCGGTGCAGTCAGCCATTTTCCTGTGGCTTTTCCTATTCAGCCCACAGGAAAATGGCCGACGGACATGCGCAGTTGGTGTTTTTGGACCCAGTGAAGAGGAGCCATGCGAGAAGAAGGTGACACGGTGAAGAAGACAGGCCATCGCTGGAGAGAAAACTCATTTGCATAAGGAAGAAAGAAGAAATTCCTCAGACGGTGGCGCAGATCAGAATAATATAGGTAAGAGAAGAATAGCCTTTCTTAAAACTATTCCTATGTGTATTTTGTTTAAAAAGGGATTCTAATGACAGCATTCCTTTAATTGTTTTATGCCAGAGTTCTTGTCTGTCCTGTCCAGATCCCTGTATGGAAATTAAAAGATGAAGACTGGGGAATCTGTTAGAATAATGCACTTAGAGGTGGCCCCAAGCCAAGCTGGTTTGGTAGCACATCAGGTCCACAATCCATTGCCTGTGATAGCAGATTTGTAGCGATTTTTAGATCTATAGTATTTTTGTTATTCCAATAATAACATAGTACATTCTCAATAAAGTGTGATAAATAGGTGTAAAAATATTCTATCAAAAACAAAAAAAAAAAAGGAATAGCAATATCATCTGTCAAAAAGTAACAAGTTGGTACAGATTGTCAATGTATTTTCACCAATTTTGAGGAATGAATGTGGCAGAATTAACCGAAACTTCTTCTTGCTTAAACTGCTGCAGCGCGATATCTTGTCACAGAATATGCCAATGACTTTTCATTGGTTTGCGTTGTCTTCTGTGCTAAGATATCACGCTGCAGCACTTTAACCAATTATTGGAAAAGTAAAAATACAATCCTGTGGGATAACTCTGCTATATCAATACAACTGCAAAAATATGGTGTTTTGGACACACAGCATAATTATTACACCAATGTTTCACTTAAAGGGGTCTATCCACAAACCTAACCATGTTTAATTTTGTGGTCAATTGAGAGTTAAACATTTTTGCAAACATAAGTAAATTTCTAGCCATCTTAGTGGTAACAGTTTTATATTTTAATAGGTTGCTAATGGCCGTCCATAATTGTAGGAACTTTCTATGTTCCTGCAACCATGTTTATGTAGACATATCTAATGGCAACCTATAAGGACAAATAACTGTCATCATTAAGATAATTAGAACTATCTTTAACGCTTTGTTAAAACATTTTTATTTCTTTTAATTCTCTACAATTTAAATATGTTTATGTTTTTTGGAAAAAAAACTCTTTAAGGAAAAGTATATAAGATAAAGTTGGTGGGGATTCAAATTCATGACAAATTTATGAACAATGGGCCACATTTATTTTGCCTTGGTTGCCAGTTTTGTGACTTTGTATACCTACACCTCCATTTCCCTTGCCGAAATGGGTCTGTGGCGAAGGCATGTAGATTACAGGCCATCAGCCTTGCCAGATTCAGCATCTTTTCTGGCACAGATCTGGGTAAATGATGGGTAAAATGTATACCAGCTAAGAGCTGACTTGCATTGTCTTCGAGGCAATGAGGCATACTATCTACAAGCTCCTGGTCTATGAAGTCTGGCGTGTCTAACACCAACATACAACAGGGCACAATGGAGGAAGCGACACTGGTGAATCATTTACATGGCATACCAGTATTAAATAATCTTGCTCATTGTGTAATTTAACCAAAATCATTTAAAGCTCTATACATTTTAGTAATAATTTAGTGACTTCAGAGAAATACATTATTGATAATAATAGTTCAATATTTTATGTGCTCCTTTGGTGCTTAAACATCTGTCACTCACACTATTTATTTATGGTATCCATTAACATAAAGTGGCAAACCTGCAGAGATAAATCAGAGCCGCTCACAGACATTGCAGCTGTGCAGGTGACACCTCTAAATATTTTTAATGAAATTTACTGTAAACCTGAAGGTCCATCAATCCCGATCCATGCCCCGGGGGCTTAATTACAGAAATAAGAAACTTATATGACTATAATGTTGGAATACTAATAAGTGGCAAGTTTAGGTTCAGAAGATGACTGCTGGGACAAGAAGGAAAAACTAATTAAACCTTGAATATTGTATATTAGTTTCCTTTATTAAGTTAGCTATTGTATCCATTATTTGTGTCTTCTAGTTTCTAAAGAGTAAAAAAACTGTTTGACATTTCCATGTTTTTTCAGTAACTTCACTAAATAACATTGGATTGATGTAGGATTGATTTTCACTTTAAGAATAAGGCATAGCGACTTGTCTGTATAGCTGGCTATGTCTGATACTGAAGCTCACAGGTCCAATGATTGAGAAAATGAAGGATCATTCTTAGCACAGCCAAGTAATGACAAGAAAATACCATTACCTTAATTGTAATGGCGTACTGTCTGGAGGAAGGAATGAGCACAGACTTATAGGATGTAGACTCTAAACATACCAAGTACACCTGTACACTGGAATTTCTTCCAAGAAAGGTCCTTCATTTTCTCAAAGTTTTGGAACTGCATACAAATAGACCTTAGAGCCCAGCAAAGGCTAATGTGTCAGGTTATTCTACGTACAACCATTTGGTGTCTACAGTAACCTGACAAGGTAAGCAGATTGACTGGGGGTAGGTGGAGGTAGAAGGCACTATCACAAGTATCTTCCCAACTTTTATGAATTATAATTTTTATTTTTGTCTATATGGTAAAGTGGCCTACTTAATTGACTTAGTACCGTACTTTTCGGACTATAAGACACACTTTTTTTGCCAAAAATTTTGGGGGAAAAGAAGGGTGCGTCTTATAGTCCGAATGTGGCCGCAATACAGACCCGGCATCTGCTGTAATAGGAAGGCGGATTCCGGGGAGGGTTAGGTGCCGGCACAAGTGCCGGGGCCTGAGACATCGCTATGCTCCTGTCCTGCATGAAGCCAGCAGCGGCAGGAGCAATGCTGCTATTCTGCTCCTCCGTCCCTCCCCGCAATAGCAGCATCGCTCCTGCTGGCTTCATGTAGGACAGGAGCATAGCGATGTCTCAGGCCCCGACACATGTGGCGTTTAACCCTCCCCGGCATCCACCTATTATAGTGGATGCCGGGTCTGTATTGGCGTCCCCTTCCCCCCCACCCAAAGTGTAAACTACCCAAACTACCCCCCCCTGGGGGCCGGTCCCCACCGGCCCCATACCTGTAAAGTTGCAGGCCGGCTCCTGCGTGGCGATATCGCAGGAGCCGACCTGTTCGTGTGACAGCCGGGAGCCTAATAAAGGCTCCCAGGCCTGTCACGGCTATATTAGTATTGCGGCTGGGTCTATGACCAGCTGTAATAGTAATATACAGAACGTCCCATAGATGGCAATACAGTTGTATTGCCGTCTATGGGACTTGCAATCAAATGACTGCAGGTTCAAGCCCCCTAGGAACTAATAAAATAGTTAAAAAAAAAGCTTTAAAAATATATTATAAAAAAATGAAATAAATAAGAGTTCTAAATCACCTTCTTTCCCTAGAATACAATGTGGCCTTGCAGCTGTTGCAAAACTACAACTCCCATATATTAAATATTTTTACCATTTTTTGCTTCAAAATTTTTTTCCCCTATTTTCCTCCTCTAAAACCTAGGTGCATCTTATAGTCCAGTGCGTCTTATAGTACCAAAAAATACGGTACCTTGTTTCTTTAATCTGATGATTGCCACCCACTGATGACTTATCCTAAGAATATGAAAAACCAACAACACAAGCAGCTGAGCATGGTTTACATATAGAGATAGGCAAACTGATTCGTTTCATGCCAGGTTCGACCTTACTATTCCAAATTGTTTGTCTTATAACAACATGAAATAAATGGATGAACTAAAATGATACTGCTACATATATTGTGCAGTGACAATACAGAAGACAAACATTACCTGACAGCCAATAATCAGTGGTAGGTGGAAAGCTTACAGTGTTGATGTCATACAGTATATACAATGTTGTGCACAGAAGGAACACCAGGCATTTCAGTGATGGTGGAAGTAGGGGATGTGTGTGTTATTCATCACTGTATGATCCAGCAGTTTCTCCATTTTTCCAACAATACATAACACAGAAAAGAGCAAAGCTTGCAATACAGATAGAAAATCTTAGGAGTAGAAAAAGTAGAACAAAGCTTAGGTAGGCTTAATCCATTGCAGGCAAATTGGTGATAGATATTATAGAAGTGAGGGAAGAATATCTGTGTTGTAAGCCAAACCGCTGCAGTAATAGAGATATACTAATGACAGTTTCATTGCCAATAATCTAATTTTGCCTAAGACTGTTTTACAATAGAGAAGTTTGATCTGAGACTGTCCACAGAGTGTTATAATCTGTGTTAACTGACAAAGTCAGTCCCGTTAGTGAAAAGTCTTTTCTTAACAGTTTTTGGGGGGCAAGAATTTACATTTTATTGTTAAATACATACCAACTTCTGTTCTTACAGCAAAACACTGATTCCACCTCACTAGTAAGAAAAATCTCTGTTTCTTGAAGATTTTTTTTCAGCTCACTCAATAAAAAGTCTCACAGTATTAATCCATAATATTCTGCCTGCCACTCCTGTTGCCATAGCACCATTCCACATATCCTGCAGCCTTGTCCATCACATTCCACTATGGACAAGGCTGGTGTAAAAAAAGCAAAGCCATTTTGATTTTACATAATGTTTCATGGCCTGTTGTCTTGGAAAGTCTCTTCTTCTTTATTACTTTAGCTGTATTTGTCTTACACTACATTCAAACTACTGTCCACCTTTCCATTGGAGGACCAGAACAATGGATAGGCAGACTGCTATAATAGTATTAACATAAGTGTATCCATTCTTTAAAACAGAAACTACTTGATGAAAAATTTGGACATGCAGCATTTTTTCGAGCAGTGATATTGGATGTACACTGCGAAAGAGACTCCAATGCAGATGTGAACTTAGCCTTAGAATGCTAGAAATTGGATAGGTTCTTAGGAGCACTGACAGTGACTAACACTATGTTTTTAACCAGGTTAAGCTATGGTTTGTACTGAAACAAATCTTAGACCCAAGCCATCCAAACCTGAAACGAATCATGAGAGAGTTTGTCTATTTCTTTTTACAAATAAATTTCCTCTCGAGATTTTCCTTAATGCACTCAGGCAGAGATAGAGGCTAAATCCATCTATGAGGGGTAAGCATCTCAAGAATCAGATCTATTGGGCAGGCATAAGGGCAATTGAGTGGCAAGGTCTCAATCTTGCCGAACATGTCTGAAAAAGAATCATAGCCTGACAGGCGACCAGATAGTTAGGTGTAACAGAAGGACATGACTTAAGTCATACCTTGGAAAAACAGTTCTGTTCACAACAAGGACCCCATTGGATGACTTAACCGAAATCATAGAAACAACAGGTACTGGAAAGCAAGATTTTTTTTTTTTTTTTTTTTTTTTTTTTTTAACCATAGACAAGAGTAATGAGCACAGCCAATTTAGAAGAGATATCTTCATTGCCTAGGGTAATCTCTCCTAATAACCCTAGGCACTGGAGTTTTCCAGTTTTAGGGGAATTGGTTGGTGTGGTGGAACTTTTCTCCACAGTAGTGGCACAAGTTTGTGCAGGTATTGTTCTGTGAGCTTGACACACTCCATCTGCATTGTTTCCTCAGAAAATGATATCACAGGTGGCAGAAGAGGTTTCTTAATGGAAAATGGTCTCTATTTCCTGTGCACATTCCTAGAATCATAAATTGATTCACATAGCCAACAAAATCAGAGAAAATTTGATGACCTACCAAGTCATCTTTAATACGGCTTGCAGTCTTTGCCGGATGGTAGACACCAGGAATACATTGCTTTAGGATAACCTATTAGCACTAATTAGTGTGGAATGTCACTAGCAAACCTTGCAGATTTGGCAAATTAGTTCATACTTGTGCACAGAGGATTGTCCCTTCCCAGAACCTCTCCAGATTGCTTGTGATCATTGGCATAATAAGGTGGAAGGGGTAGCCAACCACTGGAATTTCTTTGCGTAAACAAGCTATGGGTAGCTGCAAGGTCAGAGATGCAGATTTCAGTCAGAGCATTCTGGTTCTGGTCTATTATGCACATGAGAACCAGTTGCGGTGAAGAAGATGAACAACAGTGTGTTGTGCCACAGCAAAGACAGGATTAAAACACTTACCATGAGGTCTCCATACTAGAATCCGACCATCATCGGATCACAAACAGAACAATTATCGCCATTCTCATTGATGATAACACTGCAAACTAAAGCAACAGTGGCTGACTGTCAATAGTATGGCATGTTATAAGGCCAATAACACCAAATTTACTTCTGCTAAAAGCTTAGAAATGGTCCAGGTAGAGATCCAGATGTGTAATGAAGGTGCAAAGTGTGTCTCAATCTTGGACAAGGAAACTATGAAAGTTGCTCAGGTTTGTTAATGGATTAAATGATCTTCTCTACTGGTGGTCTCTCTAGTTTGCTGTGTATTCCCTTTGTGTAATTACTGCTTTCAAATCCAAAAAAAACCCTGTAGAATCATTCAGGACACGGCTCCAAAAAATATGACCTCTCTGTTTGCTCTCCAACCAAGCTCTGCCAAAGTGTTGCTGCTGGAGCTGGCTTCTTAAGCCTCCTTGACAAGGAGAACTCTCTGCAGCTGAGTCGCTGCCGGAACATCCCCAAAGTGTCGACTGGAGGGGGGTGGAATGACAGGTCCCACTAACAATCCTACCTGACATTCCTAAAAATCCAGCCCAGTACTGAGCATTTACCAAAATGCTCAGCAGACGAAAGTTGTCTACTGAGAACAAACATTCCTGGAGTTTTCTCATCTCACCCACCTGAGTAGTCTGGGTGAGATGTACACCCCCTCCATTACCTAAACAGCCTATATATATATATATAAAGCTAGGAAGGTATTTGAAGTTTAATTAGTGCCCCAAATATCCTGGTTGTTATCTACAATATTAAAAGTTTAAAGTCTTTTATTCTCTCCTTTTATAATTGGAACCATCAGAAAGAAACTTCACAAGAGTCACTATAAGATTGAAACCCTTTTAATTCAGTCACACTGACCTTGTACCACTGATCTTAACACGGCTGAAAAATGGACTTTTACCAGATA
The DNA here is from genome assembly GCF_031893055.1 of Leptodactylus fuscus. Classification (NCBI taxonomy): domain Eukaryota; kingdom Metazoa; phylum Chordata; class Amphibia; order Anura; family Leptodactylidae; genus Leptodactylus; species Leptodactylus fuscus. The sequence continues at coordinate 84,902,205 of NC_134265.1, read as the reverse complement.
AGATAACTGTCACTGAAGTTTAATTACATCCTATGTTGCTGTGATTAGTTTCCAGGCCTATATCGTCAGCAATTGTGCTAGTTTTGGTTTCTACCAAAAAGCAGAATACTTCATCAACTTTAACAGTTTTGTCTCTGTGCAAGGACTTGACATAAATCTCTCGATATGGTAGAAATATATTGCTGCTATAAAATACTTTTCATCTTTCGTTTCCTTTTTTAATGCACTTGGAAATGCCATTGTTTTCAAATACTAATGAGAAAATTTATTAACATTATACTAATAAACAGATGACAAATCTTGGTTCTTAATTTAATATTTAAAGCATACCCCCAATTATAAAAAATTTCATAAATGAATAATACAGGCAAATATTAAAAAAAATCTTTGTAATATGTCTGAAAAGACCTCCGAGTATAATGATAGCTGCAGTAGTGGTTGTTACCAGGCCCCTAATGTCCCGGGCCCTGTGGCAGCTGCCTCTGCTGCTACGGCGGTAGTTATGCCACTGCTTAGAACATCATATAGGCGGTCTAGAAGAAAAACTGACAGTGGTACATTGCAATACTGTTACAGCAGAGTGTAACACTAGCAGGTATAATATATAGCAATGGTTCACTAGCAGGTAATATATAGCAATCTAAATCTCCCATTTAGAGTAACTTTCTCGATCATCATTTTAGAGTGTGGTAAAGCGCATACAAACACAGAGAACATACACACACCATAAAGATATTATTGCTGGTTGGTGTGAAACCTAGGACCTCATTGCTGTAATGTAACAGTGCTGATAACCACTAAGCTCACAGATTTTTTTTTAAGGATTTCATACCTAAAGCTGTTCCTTTAATGGAAGTCAAAAAGTTGAAACACTACAATTGATGTCTTTGATGGTACTGTATAGTTGACTACACAAGTTATCAGGAAAAGTCAGTGATGTGATATCAGTTCTTCCCGATCTTTAATAAGAACATGCTGTAGTAATTTGACATTCCATTACAAAACTTCTCTTTCAGCTTCATTTAAAAGCCTGAAAGCAGACAAATTAAATTTACGTGCTGAAACTTTTCAACAAATAAGACGTTTCTTAAATCTCAGCTTGGAGTCCAAACTTTAGTTCATCTAATTTGCTAGTGTCTGATTCAATTACCTTATTCGTTGCTCTTTAATTTATAAATATGCACGGAGTGGTTCCATAACATGTCCTCTAAAAAATCAAAGTACTGGCACAAGCCTTGTTAGCAATGCGAATGCTAATACTTTCCAAATCTGTTTGTCCAATCTAGTCTGCTTCTATAGAACTTGTGTCTCGGCATGAAAAAAACATTTTAACAAGCTACATTTGAATTTTAGAATAATTTCATCTGGTGGTTGCAGAGGGTTAGCATAGATCATAGTATAAATTTACAGAATTGACATTCAGAGGGAAACATTTTGTTACTAAAAACTCATGTTCATAACTATTTTATAAAATAATGGCTTTGTATGGTCCAGCAAATAAGAATAAGGAAAGCTACAGTAACTGTGTTTCCTTTACGGCCAACAAAGACAGAGACACCTACCAATTTTTAACTGGTAAGAGATTTCAATATTTTTTTTTCTACTTGGTTAGGCAAAGATTTTTTTTGTTTCAAAATTATTTTAAGGGTACTTGTTAAATACTTCTGGAGTACCCATGTACAAGAATGTTAATCATATTGGGACTTTGAGCATCTCTTAATAAATTAATAAAATGACATATGAATGACATAAATTCAAATTTACACCAGCTAACAAGCATCATAAATATGAGCTATAATGTAAGTAAATCCTACTAATATTATAAACCTCAATCACGCCTACACCGCTGCATGGCTTGTCCTCAAATTTCACACACATATAGAATACCGTCCGGAATAGAATATAGGCTACTTACCATCCCCGTGGGTGGCTGGGCATCACACCCGCAAGCACAGGAGTTCGGTTGGGAGTAAGTTTGAGTCATCACAGGCCCTTGAAGCGTTTGCCGATTGGTGTGCGCTATGGTGTGGGAGGATGCAGCCCGGCACAGCGTGGAGTGAAGAACATGGTGCCTCATGTGCGGGATCTCCGGCACGACACTGCCATGCTGCATCAACTTTGCAGCGCTCAGCAAGGTTCTGCGGCTGGAGAAATTCTGCACCCCTCACAAGATGACTACACTCCCAACTCAGGTCTGAGGCGGACATGCGGCCTGCATCTACGGGACACCACACGTGGAGAGGATGTGCTGGCTGTGTGAGTATACCGGGAAAGTGCAGGGTATGGGGCCGGGCGCCCCACTGTGGGTGCGCGGCGTTTCAGTGGCCAGGGGGGTGCATGGGACAGGAGTTTTGGGATCCAGGGAGGTGCACAGGGCCACGGGGTTGGGGTTTGGAGGGGCGGGGGGAAGGAGGGGTCATGCGCGGCGGCTTTGGTGCCGGTGAGGTGCTCAGGACCGTGGGGCAGAGGGGACGTAGAGGAGGGGTTTGGGGGCCCACCCAGGAGGGGAGGGCCGCGCAAGATGGCTTTCAGTGGCCCGGGAGTATTACAGTGCCACGCAGGATGGGTCCCGTGGGGGAGGAGTTCACGGTGTACTGTGTGGAAGAGGTCGGTGCAAAAGAGGGGTTTGGGGGTCAACGGACGAAGCCGCGGGCAGTCGCAGGCAAATGCTAGTATATAGAAAATATAATAAGTCATGGGAAGCCAGACCCTCTCCCATTAAACTCCATCATACCCACTTACCAGAAAAGTGGCATGGTGACATCAAACAGGAAAACGTCAAACATGTTTGTGCAAAATGGACTTAGTTTGGTAAAATTCCCCCTTTTTTTTCCAGTTTACATATTTTTTTGATTTGCTTCTTTTACAGAATAAGCCAACAATCTTGTGTTCAGACTTGCTGGTGGATGGCTCTGAAGTCAATTCTGCAGATATGGCTCCTTGAAGATCTGATCATTTTTGTGTGGGCATGGCTTTCTTCGGTAAAGCCAAAAAACAGACATGAAAAGACATCTTTCTTGGTAATTTAGTACTTGAGGGACACCCTTTTTCACATATCCCTCATACATTTGAGTGTATTGAGGGATTTGTATAAACTGCTAAAAATAGGACATGACCGTTTTTTGACCGTCCATTTTAACTGCCTCAATTCACATACAGTAACTTTAATGCTGCTGTGTGATTGCCTATATTGTGTGACAGCTCGAGAATCTATTTTTTTACCATTCTTTTTTTTCAAATCATATAGCTTTTTTAACAATTTCAATTCTTTTCATTTGTAAGTGGAAGTACTTAGTAAGCTACAGCACTGGGAAATGTCTTATAGGGAAAGCTATTTTCACATTCAATAAAGTCCATCAGTATTTTAATTTTCAACCATTTTAAAGCTGGTAATTGGGGAGGAAGAAACTAATAAATTAATAAATTACTTTTATTGGCATCTGCACTAGAGATGAGCGAGTAGTATTCGATCGAGTAGGTATTCGATCGAATACTACGGTATTTGAAATACTCGTACTCGATCGAGTACCACTTGCTATTCGAATGGAAAAGTTTGATGCAGAACCAGCATTGATTGGCCGAATGCTATACAGTCGGCCAATCAACGCTGGTTCTTCTCCTACCTTTAGAAGTCTTCTCCGTGCAGCGTCCCCGCGGCGTCTTCCGGCTATGAATTCACTCTGCCAGGCATCAGGCCTGGGCAGAGTCAACTGCACATGCCCGCTTGTAGTGCGGGCATGCGCAGTCGGCTCTGCCCAGGCCCGATGCCTGGCAGAGTGAATTAAGAGCCGGAAGATGCCGCGGGGACGCTGAACGGAGAAGACTTCTCGGAGGATCCAGCCCGACCCTCACTCGTGGACTTGGCAAGTGTAATTTGATCGAATGTTGCCTACCCCTGAAACAAGCATTTTCATCTCTAATCTGCACTAAAAGGACACATGTAAATAACTGACTTTTGTGATGTGGTCCCTGAGCTGTGAGCCTTGCTGTAAGGATATTTGTGTCTGCTTGCACATTTGCAGTCACGTCTCCATACAGCACTGTCTATAATACCAGATGGTGGTAATTAGCAGGAGACTATAAAAGGGACCTAACTACAATCTCTCAATCCTCTAAGGGTGCATTCACATGGAGGAAAATGGTGAGGAATTTGGTGTGGAATTTCCGCGCTGAAAAAAAAGCCTCCCAATGGCTTCCTTTTTCTGCTAGCAGTAGATTAGGCACCCACTATACAGAGGTCACTATGAAATGGCTGGTGGGCTTATGCACGTTGATCAATATGTATTTTAAGACCATCATGGTCATTTTTGTAGATTTTGCTGAAAAGTATTAGATCAACATATAAGATTGGCATGTGTACTCAATACCTTTTTTTTTCCTTTTTTCTCCATTGCCTACAGTTTAATATAGTTGTACTTCTCCATACAGCATTATCTAATGAAGGTGCTGAATGTATTATACATAGTTCTATAAACACAGCTAGTTTACGTATCGTGCTATATTTATGTGGGTACCACATATAGGCAAATACACATATCCAAGATTTCAGTTCAGGGTTCAAGCCACAGGTGATTTTTTATTACAAATTTTGCTTTTGTACCATGTAAAAAACAGAAATGACCAATAATACACTAATAATAGAATACTTTTTCAATATGGTTAATGCACTTACAACTAGAGATGAGCGAACACTAAAATGTTCGAGGTTCGAAATTCGATTCGAACAGCCGCTCAATGTTCGTGTGTTCGAACGGGTTTCGAACCCCATTATAGTCTATGGGGAACATAAACTCGTTAAGGGGGAAACCCAAATCCGTGTCTGGAGGGTCACCAAGTCCACTATGACACCCCAGGAAATGATGCCAACACCTCTGGAATGACACTGGGACAGCAGGGGAAGCATGTCTGGGGGCATCTAACACACCAAAGACCCTCTATTACCCCAACATCACAGCCTAACAACTACACACTTTACACATTCAAAAAAACCTCTATCAAAGTGGGAAAATACCTGGAAACCTTCTTTACTCCCCAAATGGATGGACACAAACCCCAATTTAAGCTCAACAAACAGTAACAACCACCCCTTTAAATCACGTTCCCCATGACAACCACAAATGGAATAGGCAATGGGAATTCCAAAAGCCCTCACCCTTAACTGTCATTTTGAGTGTGTGAGTGTGTGTGTGTGTGTGTGTGTGTGTGTGTGTGTGTGTGTGTGTGTGTGTGTGTGTGTGTGTGTGTGAGTGATGTGGTAAGACCTTCCAAAATTCACTTTTCTAGCCCTTAACATGAGCCCTTCCAAACAAAGTTACAGGACCTTAAGCTGAGCTACCAGCAGAGATTGAGGCCCTTGGCATGAGTAGAGCCTTGCACCAGCAGTGTTTTTGGCACTTAGGGTGAGTTGAGCCTTGTACCAGCGTGTGTCCCTTAACATCAGGCAGGCCCTAAGTTCTGCGCTTTGCACAAAAGTTCCACATTAACTAGGCTGAATGGTACAAAGATTAGTAGGCCCGAGAACCAGGAACAGGTCTTGCAATGGCTGTCGGATAACGCTTAAAGCACATTGTCCACCAGCCAGGCAGCCTCTACCTCCTCTTACCCAACAGTCTTGTCCTCCTTCCACCCAAAATTCCCAATCTTCCCAGAACAATAACCCCAACTGTCCCTGCTCCCCAGAGCTGTTCTCCCTTCCTTTGACTGTACCGCAACCTGCCCCTCCATTTCGCGATTCCACGGACCTAACAGACGAGTATCTGTGTCCAGATGCTCAAACACTAGAGTCTCCTCCATTCCATCTCCGGTCGATTTGGTGGCGGATGACCAGCAACCCACCCTCATCGACGACGATGAGACGCAGTTGCTGTCAGGGCAGCCAGTTGACATGCGCATTGTGCAGGAGGAGGAGGCGAGACAGGAGTTGGAAGAGGAGGTGGTGGACGACGAGGACACCGACCCCACCTGGACAAGGCAGATGTCAAGCTGGGAAAGTAGTGTGGATGTTGAGGCAGGTGCAGCACCAAAAAGGGTAGCTAGAGGCAGAGACATGTCCAGAGGCAGAGGTCAGCTGCTTTGCCGAAGCCAGGCCAGACCCGGAATGTCCGAAGATGTTCCCTTTTGTACCCAGCCCAGAAAAACTCCCCCATCGAGGGCACATTTCTTGAAGGTGTAGAGTTTTTTCAAGGAATGCGCCGAGGACAGATATAGTGTCGTCTACACAATTTGCCTCTCGAAATCGAGTAGGGGCCCTGAGAAGAGCAACCTGTCCACCACTTCAATGCACCGTCATTTGGAATCCAAGCAATGGAATCAGTGGCAGGCAGCAACGGCAGGACAAACGTCGCCCACCGTTCATGCCACTGCCTCTGCTCACAGTGCTGGCGATGCACTCCAGAGGACGAGCCAGGACATCACTTCATCTGCCTCCGCCACTTTGTTGACTTCTCCCTCATCCTCCCCTGTTTCTGTCTTATCTCCTTCTCCTGCACCATCAAAGGCACCATCAGGCGCTTCTTTACAACAAACCACCATCTCTCAGACATTGGAGCTCCGGCAGAAATACACCGCTAACCACCCACCCACGCAAGCCTAGAACGCCAACATCGCTAAACTGCTGGCCCAGGAGAGGTTGGCGTTCCGGCTTGTTGAAACTCCCGCCTTCCCGGACCTGATGGCAACTGTGGCACCTCACTATGCCGTCCCTAGCCGTCTCAACTTCTCCCGGTGTAGCGTCCCCGCCTTGCACCAGCACGTGTCACTCAACATCAGGTGAGCCCTTAGTTCTGTGCTTTGCTGCAAGGTCCACTTGACCACCGACACTTGGACAAGCGCCTGTGGTCAGGGATGCTGCAGTGCTTATCTTTAATGACAGGCAGGGTGAATGTGGTGGAGTCTGTTCCCCGGGTGCAAACTGGGGTGGCCTATCTCCTCTCCCAGGCCAAAATTCATGGCAGGAGTAGACTGAAACCCTACGACGCTGCAACCTCCACCACAGCTACTAGCGGCAAACGCTAAAACACTGGTGTGGGGAGACGTCAGCAGGCGGTGCTGAAGCTCATCAGCTTGGGGGACAGACAGCACAGTGCCTTCGAGGTCAGGGATGCCATCCTGGCTGAGATGGCATTTTTTTTCCCTGCTACACCTGGGGCCTGGCATTTTTGCGCCTGTGATAATGGCTGGAACCTGGTAGCGGCTCTGGAGCTTGCCAGCCTCCAACACGTTCCATGTTTGGCCCACGTCTAACCTAGTGGTGCAAAGTTTTTTAAAAACATACCCAAATGTACCGAAGCTACTGTTGAAAATGCGGCGCTTGTGCGCCCACTTTTGCAAGTGCACAGGAGTCGCTGCTAGCCTAAAAACACTCTAGCAAGGCCTACATCTGTCCAAACACAGGCTGTTGTCCGTCATTCACACACGCTGAAACCCTACAATACCATATCTTGAGCAGGGTGTGTGAGCTGCACAGACCTTTGATGGAGTTCCATCTACAAAACCCTAGGGTTCCTCAAAGTCAGCTCCCAAAGTTTCTGCACCATGAGTTTCCAGGGGTGGCAGAGTTATGGCTAGGGGCAGAGGCATGGATAGGGATGATGTCTAGGGGCAAAAGCAGTGTGGATGTGGAGGCAAGCTAAGCAGGAAAAACTGGGGGTACAAGCTAAGGCATGGACTGGGGTGATGTCTAGGGGCAAAAGCAGTGTGGATGTGGAGGCAAGCTAAGCAGGAAAAACTGGGGGTACAAGCTAAGGCATGGACTGGGGTGATGTCTAGGGGCAAAAGCAGTGTGGATGTGGAGGCAAGCTAAGCAGGAAAAACTGGGGGTACAAGCTAAGGCATGGACTGGGGTGATGTCTAGGGGCAAAAGCAGTGTGGATGTGGAGGCAAGCTAAGCAGGAAAAACTGGGGGTACAAGCTAAGGCATGGACTGGGGTGATGTCTAGGGGCAAAAGCAGTGTGGATGTGGAGGCAAGCTAAGCAGGGAAAATGGTGGCTAGAGGCAAAGGGATGTCCATAGGCAGCAAGGGCAAAGATGCAAAACTCTCCCGTTTCAAGAATTTTCCTGACTTGTCTCCCCACAAAACATTCCTGGGAGGAGGGCTGAAACACCACCCTCCTCCTCCTCCGCTGTTAGATTGACCCCAGCTACGAGCTGAAAACGCTGCAACACTGGTGTGGGGAGACGTCAGCAGGCTGGGCTGAAGCTCATCAGCTTGGGAGACGGACAGCACACTGCCTCTGAGGTCAGGGATGCCATCCTGGATGAGATGGCAATTTGTTTATCCCCGCTGCCCCTGGGGCCAGGCTTTTTTGTCTTGTTGGAGGGCTCTGGAGCTTGCCAGCCTCCAACACGTTCCATGCCTGGCCCACGTGTTCAATGTAGTGGTGCAATGATTTTTAAAAACATACCCCAAATTAGCTGAGCTAAGGGTGAAAGTGCGGCACTTGGACACCCACTTTCCCAAGTCTACAGTACCTGGAGCTAGCCGCAATACACTCCAGCAAGGCCTACATCTGCCTGAAGCACCTACTGTTGTGCGAGGTCACCACACGCTCTAACCCTAGATACCGTATGTTCAGCAGGGTGTGTGAGCAGCAGAGACCTTTGATGGAGTACCAGCTACAAAACCCAAGGGTTCCTCAGAGTCAGCTCCCTCACTTTCTGCACCATGAGTTTCCATGGGTGGCAGACTTATGGCTAGAGGCACAGGCATGGATAGGGGTGATGTGTAGGGGCAAAAGCAGTGTGGATGTGGAGGCAAGCTAAGCAGCAAAAACTGGGGGTACAAGCAGCCGGTGACATCATCACTGACAAGCACAGCTGTCTGTCAGCTGACAGGCTGACTTTCACCAAAATGAACAGACAATGGATAGACTCATCATATACATGTCAGTTACATGACAAATTTAGTGCAATTTGCAAGTCCAAGATGGTTTGGAGATCTGCGGAGAGGAATCTCACCACCTCTTGCGGGTGCCATCATTTGGAAGGCAAGCCCTGGGCTCAGTGGGTGAGAGCAAGCGCAGGATAATCGTCGTTTGGCCTGGCGGCCACTGCCTCTCCCACTGTTGACAGGGCTGGCGCTGCAGTCCAGACCAGCAGCCAGGACACCTCCACATCTGCCTCTGACACTTTGGGAGTTCACCCTTATCCTCACCTTTTCCTGCCATTTCTCCTTTTGCCCGCGCCATCATGCGCCTCTTCCCAGCAACTCCCCATCTCCCAAGCCTTTCATTTCATGCTAAAGTACAGCGCAACCCACCCACATGCCCAAGGCTTCAACGGCCTCATCTCAAGAAATCTGGCCCAGGAGATGTTGGAATCCCGGCTGGGGGACACTCTGCCCTTTTTGGGCAGAGTGTCTACTGCGCCACCGCACTGTGCCGTCCACACCAGCACTTTCCCCCAAACATGAGGCGGTCCCTAAATTCAGCGCTTAGCCCTAAAGTTCCATGTGACCAGTTACGAATGGACAAGTGCATGCGGACAGGGACGCTACCTTTCAATTTGGGCACAGTGGTTGAATGTAGTTGAGGCGTGGACCGGGTCGCAAAATGTGGTGGCCTGACTTGTCTCCCCACACAACATTCCTGGGAGGAGGGCTGAAACACCACCCTCCTCCGCTGTTAAATTGACCCCAGCTACGAGCTGGAAACGCTGCAACACTGGTGTGGGGAGACGTCAGCGGGCCGTGCTGAAGCTCATCAGCTTGGGGGCCAGACAGCACACTGCCTACAAAGTGAGTCATGCCATCCTCGATGAGACGGCAATGTGGTTTTTGCCACTGCACCTGGGCCCAGGCATGTTGTCATGTGTGATAATGGCCGTAACCTGGGATTGGTTCTGTAGCTTGGCAGCCTGCAACATATTCCATGCCTGGGCCACGTTTTTAACTCATTGCTGCTAATCTTTTGAAAAAGGTACCCCAATGTTCCTGAGCTACTGGTGAAAGTGTGGCGCTTGTGCGGATAGTTTTTAAAGTCTATAGTTGCCGCTGCTAGCCTCTATGCACTCCTACAACGCCTGTACCTGCTGGAACAACGGCTGTTGTGCGACATCTCCACACTGCTGGCACTAAACATATCATGTGTTGAGCAGAGTATGTGAGCAGCACAGACCTTTGATGTAGTTCCAACTCCAAAACCCTCGGGTTCGTCAAAGTCAACTCCCTCAGTTGCTCAACCATGAGTGGCAGACTTATGTGAAATCCCATCCCATCCATTGCACTGGACACGAAACATTAGCATGCGCTCAGCACAACTTCGGATATGGCAGCTGCGTTAAGCAGGGTGCAGGGTACAACACAGACCAGGCCCGAGCACCAGGAACAGGTGTTAGAAATACTGCAGCATCTGCCATTTCCTTCCAATTTTGGGGTTTTGGACCCGCCACCGACTTGTCTGGACCTAAGTGGGGATCATGAGACACAGTTGCCATCAAGGCAAGCTGTGGTCATGTGTGGTTTGCAGTAAGGGGGCAGTGCGCAATTGGAAGAGGAGTTGGTGGATGACGAGGCCACCGACCCCACATGGACAGGGGTGATGTCTAGGGGCTAAAGCAGTGTAGATGTAGAGGGAAGCTAAATCAACAAAAAACCTGGGTAGAAGCAAAGGCATAAACTGGGGTGATGTTTAGGGGCTAAAGCAGTGTAGATGTGGAGGGAAGCTAATTCAACAAAAAAAACAGGGTAGAAACAAAGGCATAAACTGGGGTGATGTTTAGGGGTGAAAGCAGTGTAGATGTGGAGGGAAGCTAAGCAGCAAAAACAGTGGGTAGAAGCAAAGGCATGCAAAACTCTACCCTGTTGGAAGACTTATTCCTAGGTCTGGAACACGTTAATGGCCCCCCTGGACAAATTACTGCCACTCAGGGGCCTAGTGTCACCAGGAGGGACTAGTATAGGCGCATGTTGTGGGAATACCTGGCCGACACCAGCTCTGTCCTCTCCGATCCCTCTGTGCTCTACAGCCTACACTTATTTTCTCATCTTTTTTTCTGAACTGCACATCTCTTGCCTGCTTCCTTTGGGATCTTAGAAATGGTGGTCCACTTCCACAGATGGTAACTTCAATAGACAGTGTAACGGGAGTAGCTGAGGGATCGCTGTCTTAACCACTTTTTGGCACAAAATTAACTTCCAAAGCCAAATATGGTGCAAGTATATGATGCAAGGACACCTACACACCTATCTCTGACACATTGGGGAGTTCACCCTCATGCGCCCCTTTTGGCCTGCACCATCATGCGCCTCTTCCCAGCCACTCCACATTTTCCAAGCTTTTCATTGCAGGCAGAAGTACAACACAACCCACCCCCATGCCCAAGCCTTTAACAGCCTCATCGATAAACTGCTGGCCCTGGAGATGTTGGTGTTTGTTTATGCTTCTGGAGACCCAGGCCTTCCGTCAGCAGATGGCAGCTGGGGCACCTCCCTATGCTGGGCCTAGCCGTTACTACTTCTCTTGGTGTGCTGTCCCTGCCTTGCGCCTGCATGTGTCCCATAACATCAGTCGGGCCCAGAGCTCTGCGCTTTGCTACAAGGTCCACTTGACCACCGACACATGGACAAGCGCCTGTGGTCAGGGATGCTGCAGTGCTTATCTTTAATGACAGGCAGGGTGAATGTGGTGGAGTCTGTTCCCCGGGTGCAAACTGGGGTGGCCTATCTCCTCTCCCAGGCCATGGCAGGAGTAGACTGAAACCCTACGACGCTGCAACCTCCACCACAGCTACTAGCGGCAAACGCTAAAACACTGGCGTGGGGAGACGTCAGCAGGCGGTGCTGAAGCTCATCAGCTTGGGGGACAGACAGCACAGTGCCTCCGAGGTCAGGGATGCCATCCTGGCTGAGATGGCATTTTTATTTCCCTGCTACACCTGGGGCCTGGCATTTTTGCGCCTGTGATAATGGCTGGAACCTAGTAGCAGATCTGGAGCTTGCCAGACTCAAACACGGTCCACGCATTGCCCACGTTTTCCAACTTGTTGGTGCCATGTTTCTTTGAAACCTACACCATTGTGCCTGATATACAGGTCAAAGTGGGGCCATTTTCGTAAGTGAGAACTAGCCTCTGCTAGGCAGAAAACATTCAGAGCACACTCCTCTCATCTTCGCACCGTTGGCTGGCGGAGGAAGACGAGGGGGTTGGAGTGGCATCTGATGTCCCTATCCCACACGAGGCTAGAGGGTGCACTTCAGTGCATCCCACTGCTTCACCACAAATGGTGTGAAGGGGAGTGGAAAATGGAGGAAATGGAGAGTGACCCTTACAGTTGGGGCCAGCAAAGGCATGCCAAGTAACACACTGGCACACATGGCTGACTTCATCTTGGGTTGCTTTTCAACACATATTTCACATCATGAAGAACAAATAATACTGGATTTTTACAAGCCTCGAACCCCGGTCTAGGTCTAATGTCTCTTCCTTTCTTATATTAGGGGAGAGGGAAAAAAAATTACTTCAGTGATACGTTTAGCGTACATAGACTGACTATTAATGTGTATCCCACTTAGTGTTGTTAGGGTTACACACCGTCACAACCTGGCTAAAGCTTCTATAGCTGTTAATAAAGTCAACATAACTTTACGGTATCCAAAAAGACAGCTGGTACCGACAGAGAGCAAGACAAATGTCAACCAAAGCTGTGAGCTCTGAACACCCACAGTGACTTTGGCGTCATCATCATTATAAGGGAGCGGGTGGTAATAAATAACTTGGCAGTGCCTAAAACCCAAAAAGCTTATACAACTATATTTACATTAAGATACACAAATGACACTTTTCAGTAGCATGTCATGAGACGAGCTGATAAGCTCTTCCTTTGTGCAGTGCTATTTGAAAGTTAAACGCTGCCTTTATTTTAATTCTGGAGAAGGTGCAGACATTAGATTTAGAACATGTTGTCTTCATTGTCCAAATCCTCTATATAGGTAACGTGTTTTTCGGGCCGAGCTGTCTGGGAACGAGCTGGTGCAGCACTGACAACCTGGGTGAATATGGCAAGAGCCTGAGATGTAGGGTGAATGAATCCCCAAATTATTTGTGGAATTCCCAGTGAGACAATGGCACTATCTACCAGTAGCAAAAATTGTGGGTGCACGTAACCCCCATATATTCTTTGAATTCCCAGTGAGACAATGGCACTGTATAGCAGTAGCAAAAATTGTGGGTGCACATAACCCCAATATATTCTTTGAATTACCAGTCAGAAACTGGCACTATATGGCAGTAGCAAGAAATGAGGGTATTTGTAACCCCAATATATTCTTTGAATTCCCAGTCAGACAATGGCACTATATACCAGTAGTAAAAATTGTGGGTGCACATAACCCCAATATATTCTTTGAATTCCCAGTGAGACAATGGCACTGTATAGCAGTAGCAAAAATTGTGGGTGCACGTAACCCCCATATATTCTTTGAATTCCCAGTCAGACAATGGCACTGTATACCAGTAGTAAAAATTGTGGGTGCACATAACCCCAATATATTCTTTGAATTCCCAGTGAGACAATGGCACTGTATAGCAGTAGCAAAAATTGTGGGTGCACGTAACCCCCATATATTCTTTGAATTCCCAGTCAGACAATGGCACTATATACCAGTAGTAAAAATTGTGGGTGCACATAACCCCAATATAATCTTTGAATTCCCAGTGAGACAATGGCACTGTATAGCAGTAGCAAAAATTGTGGGTGCACGTAACCCCCATATATTCTTTGAATTCCCAGTCAGACAATGGCACTATATACCAGTAGTAAAAATTGTGGGTGCACATAACCCCAATATATTCTTTGAATTCCCAGTGAGACAATGGCACTGTATAGCAGTAGCAAAAATTGTGGGTGCACGTAACCCCCATATATTCTTTGAATTCCCAGTCAGACAATGGCACTGTATACCAGTAGTAAAAATTGTGGGTGCACATAACCCCAATATATTCTTTGAATTCCCAGTGAGACAATGGCACTGTATAGCAGTAGCAAAAATTGTGGGTGCACGTAACCCCCATATATTCTTTGAATTCCCAGTCAGACAATGGCACTATATACCAGTAGTAAAAATTGTGGGTGCACATAACCCCAATATATTCTTTGAATTCCCAGTGAGACAATGGCACTGTATAGCAGTAGCAAAGATTGTGGGTGCACGTAACCCCCATATATTCTTTGAATTCCCAGTCATACAATGGCACTGTATACCAGTAGTAAAAATTGTGGGTGCACATAACCCCAATATATTCTTTGAATTCCCAGTGAGACAATGGCACTGTATAGCAGTAGCAAAAATTGTGGGTGCACGTAACCCCCATATATTCTTTGAATTCCCAGTCAGACAATGGCACTATATACCAGTAGTAAAAATTGTGGGTGCACATAACCCCAATATATTCTTTGAATTCCCAGTGAGACAATGGCACTGTATAGCAGTAGCAAAAATTGTGGGTGCACGTAACCCCCATATATTCTTTGAATTCCCAGTCAGACAATGGCACTGTATACCAGTAGTAAAAATTGTGGGTGCACATAACCCCAATATATTCTTTGAATTCCCAGTGAGACAATGGCACTGTATAGCAGTAGCAAAAATTGTGGGTGCACGTAACCCCCATATATTCTTTGAATTCCCAGTGAGACAATGGCACTGTATAGCAGTAGCAAAAATTGTGGGTGCACGTAACCCCCATATATTCTTTGAATTCCCAGTCAGACAATGGCACTGTATACCAGTAGTAAAAATTGTGGGTGCACATAACCCCAATATATTCTTTGAATTCCCAGTGAGACAATGGCACTGTATACCAGTAGCAAAAATAGTGGGTGTATATAGCCCCAATTCTATTGCTAGGGGACTTGCAGGGTATTTCTGAGGTGAAGGTGGGGGGGCACACCGTTGGAACGGGGATTTGGGGTGTATATATGGGGTATACGGGAATACACTGTCAGTGTGTTCCATTCAGGATCCTGGGAAAGCTGGGTTGCGGCGATTGAGCCTGTCAGTGCCACGTTACACTGACAAGCTTCTCCCTGGAATTGAAGTTATATGTAAGCCCAATATATTCTTTGAATTCCCAGTGAGACAATGGCACTATATGGCAGTAGCAAAAATAGTGGGTGTACATAGCCCCAATTCTATTGCTAGGGGACTTGCAGTGTATTTCTGGGGTGAAGGTGGGGGGGCACACCGTTGGAACGGGTATCGGGGGTATATATCGGGTATACGGGAATACACTGACAGTGTATTCCATTCAGGATCCTGGGAAAGCTGGGTTGCGGCGATTGAGCCCGTCAGTGCCACGTTACACTGACAAGCTTCTCCCTGGAATTTAGCTCTTATAAGAGCTGTTGGTTGTCTTCTCCTTCCTATCCTAGCCTGTCCCTGCCTACCCAGAATCTAAGCCCTAGCTAACTGGACGGAAACCTCCGTTCCCGGTAAATTGCAAGCTCAGAATGACGCGAAGCTGGGCGTCGCTGTTCTTTTAAATTAGAGGTCACATGTTTTCGGCAGCCAATGGGTTTTGCCTACTTTTTTCAACGTCACCGGTGTCGTAGTTCCTGTCCCATCGAGTAATCGAGTAATGGCGCACTTTACCACGCGGTGTTTGATTCGATTCGAACATGCCGAACAGCCTAATATCCGATCGAACATGAGTTCGATAGAACACTGTTCGCTCTTCTCTACTTACAACATTTTAAAGTGTTTATATGTTTATATAACTGCCTTTGCAGAGAACAGCAACGTGGTGAAAGTTTGTGCATGTTGGCCCCAGCTGCTGCTCTGCTTTATGTGATACTAGCCTCATTCTGCGACTTCGTCTGTGCGTTGTTGGCGTCGATGATCCACCTATATTCAGCAAATTACTGCCACCGATGTTTCACCTGCTCCGGCATTTCAGCAACTCTCAAGCTGTTCTGCTGCTGAACTCATTCCCCACACCGTGCCTGTTGTTCTGGCATCTCATCAGCTGACTGGAACACCATATAATGAGCGTGTTGTTGGCATCGATGATCCGCCTGCTCCAGCTTTTCGGCAGTTGGCAAGCTGGTCTGCCGCTGAACACGTTCCTCATGCCATGCCCATGATTGTTCCGATATCTCAGCAGCTCGCTGGGATGCCATATAATGAGTGTGTTGTTAGCATCACTGATTTGCCTGTTCTGGCATTTTGGCTGCTCTTAGAGCCGCTTGATGCCTAGCTTGCTCAATCCTCCTCAACACCACTTCAGAACTTTGTTGACTTCTGGCTCCCTTCATAGCTCTCATTGTTTTAGAATTTTGCCACAAATTAGATTTGCTTTTTCCTGGCATGTTTAAAATTGGAAAACTGCCAATTTGGATTAAAGGGCTTTTCCCATCTCAGTGTCTCAGCACTGGAACAGATCAGATAATATGCAAATGCTTGTACACAATGGACTCCGTGTTATCTGTGTGTTTACATAGAGAAAACAGACCAAGCTTTATTAGCAATCTCCAATTAGCTGAGAGAGTCCTGCTGGCAAGAGCAGTTCAATACAGTATACGAACATAAATTCATAACAGTCATAAAGCCTTGTCATTTACCGGGATAAAAAGTGTTAATCGAGGTTACAAACTATCTATGTGCCAAATTTCATCCAAATCCGCTCAGCCATTTCTGCGTGATTGAGTAAAAACACACAAACACACAAACATCCAAACTCTCACATTTATAATATTAGTAGGATTACTGACTCTACTTTACTCCTACTGCTGATCTAAAGAGTAGAGCAGAGTCTGTCATGTAACATCTACACACAGAGTCACATTTACGTATTATTTTTCTATTGTCTTGCTGGAATAGGGCTGTTCACTGTATCAGGACATCCCAGAATATGGAGATGTCAGTTGTATAATATGGTATAAAGTAGCCAATTGAAACTTGAAATATGAGAAGTGTACATTGACTAAATACTATACTTGGTAATGACCTTCTGATGTCAGACGGCCACATGACTTGCTCTAGCCAGGTGACTGGGAAGGTGTGTCTGCTTGTAAGAAGGTTGCAGTGGAAGGACATGAATAGATGTGAGGTGCATGGTGAACTGTAGGGGGGGAGATGTGGGGTGCACGGTGAACTGTGAGCTGCACGATGAACTGTATGGGGGAGCTTTGGGGTGCATGGTAAACTTGGGTATAGAGTGGGGGTGGAGATTTAGATCTGTGTTACTATAGGGGATGGAACGCTATCGTCCAGGTTTGGTGGATTTGGCAAGCTGTGGCTCTGTGGGGCTGAACTGTGTAGTGAGCTTAACACGTTTCTGAGATGTGTTACTGTGGGGGTTCTAGCAAGACACTGAAACTGGATACTTTGCGCTAGGCCACATTGCTAGAGTAACGTGTGAACTATAGCATGGCATCCTTAGCAGCTACAGGACGACGCGCTACCTGATAATTTACATGTTACCATAACAACATGGCCTAGCGCGAAGTATCCAGCCTGGGTGCCTAGTGAGACACCATTGGGTTGCATGGCATCCTTAGTTAGCAACTATAGGATGCCGTACTACCTGATGGTGTCTCGCTAGACCTTCAGGCTGGATACTTCATGCTAGGCCATTTTGCTATGGTAACGTGTAAACTATCGAGTAGCATGGTGTCCTTAGTTAATATAACACTATACAGGCTCTCTGCAGGAAATAGCTGGGGGTTTTTTAACATGATTCTCCGCAAATTAATTCGGATCTAATCAAATCATTTTGGAATATTTGGCAAACCAGCTAAATCGGATTTTTGAAAAGCTTGCTCATCTCTAATTACAAGCAATAATTGTGTGAACATTGTAATTTGAAATTAAAACCTATACTCAGGTAGACCCCTAATACAACAAAAAGCACTCTTCAAACTGTGAATGTGAGTAGTACGTGCATATGTTTACATTTTCAAGTGTGTGTTAAAGGAACACCAAAAACACAGAAATGCGCCAGGTAATGTCTGCATTCAAATCAAACGGAGATATTTCAATTCCCCTATACAAACTGCAAGGCTAATCAATATTGGTAAATTCCTAAACCCAATGCAATGTATTAACTAAGTCTGCTTTCAGGCATAAATTCTGTGTAATGCAGGTGCTTTACTGTTTCAGTATTCTGGATGCAACATCCTGAAGTTCCTCAGAACTAGAGCTAGAGCATCAGAAAGCTGGAGGTTTAGGAGTTGCATCCATAACATAGGTGCAAAAAAGCACCCATACTGCAATGTCTGGATGCCAGATATATATATATATATATATATATATATATATATATATATATATATAAAAATTGCAAATATACAATATTGATCATTAATCTGTAGTGACAATCATTATCACAATTACTCTAGCATGTAATGAACATCCTTAGAGAAATGGAAACCTTATTTTATCCTTAAGAGGGACAGGCAGGGAAAGTGTATATGTAAACCTTGTTATGTTTTTGTGTGTGTAGTATGTAATGTGAGTGCTTGATGTGATTTTTCTTTTTGGTGTCTCAATCTTGATGCTCATAAAGGTCTTGGTCGTACCAACAATTTATGGCTTACAAAGTGGACCAAAGGATGATAAGATAAGCAAGTCCTCATCTGCTCACTTCTGTTTTTCAAATCAAAAGAGTGCTTGTGATAGTCAGAGAACACTCATAGTATGCTTTCTGAGTGATGGGGAGGGTAACAAACACAAAAGTCCATGTTACACATTGCCATATGAGATATATCTTTGGCAGGAAAATGGTTATTTGTTTTCTTTCCTCTCTTCAGTAAATAATTCTGTTCCCTATGAATCACCAGTTCTGGGGCATCTTGTCTTAGAGCTCATGTTGTTCTGTTCCTCTGTTATTCCTTCTAGAAAGTGATGAATTAATTGGGTTCCAACATTCCCTTTGTCAATATGTGTTCTTACAGAGTCTGGCATCATCAGTAGAGATGAGCGAACAGTAAAATGTTCGAGATTCGATATTCATTTCAAGTAGCCCCTCAATATTCGACTACTCGAATCGAATATCGAACCCTATTATAGTCTATGGGGGGAAAATGCTTGTTTCAGGGTCAGCAATGTTCGATCAAATTATACTTACCAAGTCCACGAGTGAGGGTCGGGCTGGATCCTCCGAGAAGTCTTCTCCGTGCAGCGTCCCCGCGGCATCTTCCGGCTCTGAATTCACTCTGCCAGGCATCGGGCCTGGGCAGAGCTGACTGCGCATGCCCGCACTACAAGCAGGCATGCGCAGTCGGATCTGCCCAGGCCCAATGCCTGGCAGAGTGAATTCAGAGCCGGAAGATGCCGCGGGGAAGCTGCATGGAGAAGACTTCTAAAGGTAGGAGAAGAAGCAGCGTTGTTTGGCCGACTGTATAGCATTCGGCCAATCAATGCTGGTTCTGCATCGAACTTTTCCATTCGAATAGCGAGTGGTACTCGATCGAGTACGAGTATTTCGAATACCGAAGTATTCGATCGAATACCTACTCGATCAAATACTACTCGCTCATCTCTAATCATCAGTCCTAAATGGACCGTGACAGACAGTATAGGAACTAGACAACTAGTAAAACCCACTTGTCAATGTATTCATAACATTACAGAGTAATAGCAAAGAAACTCCACAAAATTGAGTCATTAGAATAGATGTTCTAGCATTATTTCTTGTAGAATGCCAGCACTTGATTAAAATAGACATGTTAGAAGAGCCTCTTAAGGCCGGGACCCCAGGTTGCGAAAATGCCGCGATTTAGCCATGAGAGAAACGCTACGGCAAAAATCCCTGCGTCTTACAGTACCTGCAAAGTGGATAAGATTCTGGGTAATCCAATCTACATATTGCAGAAAAATATCCGCAGTGAAAATTCAGCGATTTCAAAAACCATGGCGTTTTTTATAAATCGTAGCATGTCAGGTATACCTACAGAAACTCAGGTGTTTTTTATATAGGTATAATAGAGACAGAAAATCTGCAGAGGACTGACAACTTTTTTTTTTTTTTTTTAAATGTTGATTGTGAGCCCCATATAGGTATCACAATGTACTTTTTTTTTCCTATCAGTATGTCTTTGTAGAATGGGAGGAAATCCAAACAAACACGGGGAGAACATACAAACTCCTTGCAAATGTTGTTCCTGGCAGGATTTGAACCCAGGACTCCAACACTGCAGTGCTAACCACTGAGCCACCATGTTGCCCCTAGGATTGACAACATTTTGTGAAAAACATTGCTGAGAAAAATGTGATGTGTTTCCACCATGGCCTTAGCCATAAAATGGTTTTCTGAGCCTTTTAAAACAAATACTGACCAGCTGATGTCTCCAGAGCAGAGAGTTAGTTATCTTGTCTTGTTCTGTCCTGCAAATGTGTTTTCATGGTTTGATGTAAGTAAAATTGCTAACATAAAAGTCTCCAATTCCTGTTTGCAGTCCCTTCTGACGGACATTGCCTCTATTTACAGCTGCCTCTATGCCCACCTATTACAGGATGGAGAGTAGTGATATTACTCAGTGTCTACACAGACAACATATCTCACGGAGACAGTCATCAGCTACTAGACTGGCATGTGAGACATAGGAGGAGATAGCCTGGGGGCAGCGGAGATAAGAGCCATGTGATATGTGATGTCCTGTTCACAGGGGGAGAGGGTGTATAATCATGTATTCAGTATATCAAACTTTATACAAGCAGGAGATAAAACACCACGGGTATGGCTATGTAATTGTGAAACTCTCTACAGACAGAACTTAATACATTAATCTGCAGTTGAATTATTAAAGCTTTTAATTGTTCACTTTTCATACATTTATGACATATCCATATGATGTATACCAAAATTGTGTTCTAGATCTTGATCCCACCAGTGGGACTTGCACTTATTTCCATTATAGCCAAGATGAGCAACTCCAGAATGAGAGTACAGATTAATATGAGGCTAATACTAGACATATGTAAACAGCATTGATGGTGAAGGTAAACTAGGATGCGATTGAGCTCCCATATGTAAGATTGAGGAGTTCCTGTGCATTCCGTATGCACAGCCCAATAGCATGGACCGTCCTATGAGGCTGGTCGGGCCTATATGAGAAAGGGTGTGCTCCATCTGCCTCGTGGGACCTGACTGGCCCAGTGATCTGGTGACACACCTGGAGGGGAGGGAACTCTTTCCTAAATCAGCTGGAGCTGGCAGTGGTGTTGCATTATAGAGAAAGCTTAGCTTGAATTTCAATGTCCCATTAAAAGAAAACAATTTAGTACAATATGACAACATGCTAACAAAATCCTTGTCAGACTGCAATTCACAACACAACCACTGGGTGACTACATAAAGACACAGATAGGATAGGCAACTTATGACAAAATATTGCAAAATCATGATGTTTTGGGTTTCTTGTTCAACCTCATGCAACAAACAACTCAGTAAGGTCCTAGGCAACTAGAATCCCCAGCGCTTTGCAAAAACAGTCCTGGGTATGTTACGCTCTCCTAATTGGAGCAGAAACAGGTCCTGGAATTCTTCACCAGAGCTCCTGATGGTGGAGTTGGATTTAGTAAAAGTTCAGGGCCCAGAGAGTGACACACACCCAGCGAACCCCTAGTAGGAGGACCCAGAAATACCCAGACACTAACCTTGGAGTGAAGTCCGGAAGAGCAGGATGGTTCAGGAAGGCAGGAGTACAGGAAGGTAATCCAGGGAAGGCACGCAGAAACCAAAGGAGCAAATTCGTAGTCAAGCAAGTCAAGTTGTTTACTGGAGGTCACATAGCAGAGGGAAGAGGGAGAAGCAAAGTCAGGAGAGCTGGGTCATACACAGGAGGTCAGTGGGGTAGCCAAATCAGGATCACGGAGAGGAGGTCTGTAAAGCAAGCCAGGTCAAACACATCCAGGGAATCCAAATATACGGACAGGAGGCAGGAGAAGGATGACAGGGAGCAGGAAGGAAACAAGAGAGGCTTGTCGCTAGGGGAGCTGATGTCGTGGGTAAAACGAACAACAAGAAGTGGGCCAGAACCAAAATGAGGCCTAAATAGCCTCAGGCTCGCCGCTGACCCCAGAAGTGCCGGTCCCGGCGTTAGGGGGAAACCGGAACCTCTGCATACTCAAGCGGAGGCCTCTAGCCTACCCCAGCGCCGGAACCTGCAGCAATCCCGGTGCTGGACAGAGATCGGGTCAGGGCCTCCACTGTGCTGTACTAACATTCTCTTCTGATATTAATATTTGGACATATCAAAATATCCAAGTGTAAAACTAAGAAGACACATCTCGATCCGCATTTGACATTATGTAAAAAGGAAAACTGAGCTGCCGCCCTGTAATAAAAATATACTAAGACCTGATAGTTATTTATCATTGTGGCATTATCAAATTAGTCTTGGAAGATTATTTTGTCACTTAAAGGTTAATATCCATTTATTGCTATTACATAACTTTCATTAAAATGTGATACCAAGTCCAATTGCAGAGAAAAGAGTTCTATCTATATTATGAAAGCTGTATTACAGGAAGATATTGTAGGCAGTGTGACCTTCACTGAGACCTAAATATAGATATGTCAGGTGCTGACAGGTTTATGGTAGAGATGTAAAATACAGCCATATCCAAAGGAGAAAGGATTTTAGCCTATTGACCCTATATTTCTACTGTTATCAAAACCATCACTCTAATCCGTAAAACTGGATTAACCAAGCAAACTCAATTCCATACAATATCATAGTAACTCAATTTTTCAACTGTGTTCCTGCATTTAATACAATAAATAATAGTAAGAATAATAAACTAGTTTACAGATATGCCCTTCTTACATTTCTTCTTGTCTAGCTATATCCTGTATACATCTTTGAGTAGCCACCCAGTGGTTGTGTTGGGGGTTGCATCTTCTCAAGGGTTTTGCTACGAAGTTGTAATATCGTACTGATTTAGTTTCAAAAGACATTGACGTTTAAGCTAAATTAGGAGTTTTTTTGTAGGCGGAATTTGACGCAGAACCCACCTCAAAATCCACCTGCAAAAATGTCTTCCATTCATTTCAATGGGAGACCCTCACTTTTTTTTCCCGCTAGCGATTTTTTTCAGCTAGCGGGCAAAAGAAGCAACATGCCCTATCTTCCTGCGGATTCCGCTGCTGAGTCAGTAGCGGAGTCCACGGCTTGAGACTCCCTCTTGATTAGGTTCATTCATTTGGTTTCTGCCTTGTAAACATACCCTCAAAGAAAAAGTCAAATGAATCCACCCCCTATTAAAAATGACAGACTGTATATGAAGCCTATATATATATGATTAAACTATAAGCAGCTGTAGTGTGAAGTTAGATGCTCCCTTATGGAGCAATGACTCCATATCTACTCCCGTGATGCACATAGTGTTTCTTATGTGAACCAAAAGTCAAACTATCAATGAAAGTATATGGGAGTCAGATCAATGCTCCAATGAGACATATATTAAACTACAGTTACAGCAGGAACCACTGAGCAAAGGCAGACGGGAGGACATCACTTAGGGGGAGGGGGGGGAGCATATAATTTCACAGAAAAGCTACTTGTAAGCTAACCATAAACATTGCATTACATTTTTAAATAGGGTAGAGAGAAAATGAAAATAATTACTGAAGTGTTGTTTTTTTTTAGGAATGCACAAAGTGGGGCAATGTGAAAATTTGGCAATTAGCATAAAAACCTGGCATACATGCTTTGCACCATATTTATTAACATTATGACACTTTCTGCAATTTGCCCAACAGAGGGCATGGCTTACTTATCAGAAAGGGAGGAGACGTACACACCATGCACCAAGATATTCAGCCTTCCTTCATTCTGGTCCCATTCTTTCCACTTTTTACAAATTTAAAAAATTCAATTTTCACAATTTTTTGTGCAAAATTTTTTTTTGAACCAAAAATTACAACTTTTTTTTGTGCCTTATTGCTTAACTGATGTATAATCTTGATAAATTGCCCCCAATGTTTTCACTGTTTTATTTTTAGACTGCATTTTTAAATCTGTCTCATAATGTCTTCAGTAAATCTGTCCATTGCCAATTCCACTTTAGCCAGAATCTCATCCACTTTGCAGATACTGTAAAATTTTGAAGGTTTTGCCACTGAGTTTTTGCAACATGGGGCCCTGGCCTTAGGCTAAGGCCCCACATTGTGAGCCACAACCAAAAAGCACTGCAGAAAAGACCGCGAAGGGTACGCATCATGTTTTTTTCTGCGGACTTTCTGTCCCTATTATACTTATATGGAAAACACCAGCATTTCCATAAGGATAATGGCGGGTTCACACCTGAGCCTGGTGTCCGCTGTCAGGTTTCCGACTTCTGCCCAAGAAACTGGACAGGAGACTGAAATCGGCAGTCACTTTTCAAACCCATTCATTTGAATGGGTTTGCAAAGTGTCCTCCCGTGAGTGCCCGTGAGCATGCAGGATATGCAGGACTTTATGTCCGGTTAAAAAAAAAAAAGGTTTCACTGCGGAGACCACAAAAGGCTCAGGGGCACTCACAGGTGAACACTGACCGCCGGGTTTCCGTCTCCTGTCGGCAGAATATGGAAAGCCACAAAGTGGAGACCGGCGCAGGTGTGAACCCGCCCTAATTGACATACTGCAATTTATTTCTGCAATTTAATTCACAGCATGTCCGCTGTGGATATTTTTCTGCAATATGTGGATGGGATTAGTCAGAATCCCATCCAGATTGCAGGGATTGTAAAACGCTGCAGTTATCGCATAGTAGTTGCGTTGTTTATGCTACATGTGGCCCCGACCTAAATGACATATACAGTAGCAACAGAGATTATTTCTAGAACAGGAATGCGTTGGGTTATTTCAATATTAGGTATATCTGCAGTGCATTGCAGTGGCTGGCTATGTAGTTCTAACTGTGTGAAGCAATTAATGTTTTCTATGGTTTTGGTCATGTCAATTTAATAAAAGAGAAAAATGAAGACAGCAGAAGTTCAGCAAGGTCCTCGAAAACATACTTTTACATCAGCAGCACGCAAGAGAAAAATTGCAGGGCAAGAAACCTTGGATCACCGAGGCACTTTAAATTAATTTACCCTTCCCTCACACTTGTACTATTGCTAGAGTCATCTCGGAGGATGGCAGCGCTCTCAATCACCCAGAATTTCTTGATGAGAACTAGTAAAGTAAATCAAGCTGCTAGTGCGCCGGTGTGCTGAGGCACCATGTTCCATAAATTCATATGAAATATATACACACATAAATACACTCAAACTGGTTGTGAGTGTTTGTGGGGACGACCTGACAGAGGCCACTATTTTAGGGACAGAAAAAAATATTAAAAATGTAAGAGCAGACTCTATAATTAATGGGGATATGGTGAAGCAGAATAAGGAAGAAGGTTCTGTGGTACAAGACTGCCAAGTACAGCATTCTCCTCACAAAGAGCCGGTACAGAGGATTATTTTCATCTCATCAAAATGATGGTATATGACAAAGATATGACATACATCACTGTATGATCGCTGGCAGTCCCCGTCACTACTCTGTGTGCAGGAAAAATTATAAAGGAGACTTATCACTTAATCCCTCCTTCAGCACCTCAGTGAGTGTACCCAAGATCTCACAAAGTGATAACATATCCTAACTAGAGATGAGCGAACAGTAAAATGTTCGATATTCGATATTCATTTCGAGTAGCCCTGCAATATTTGACTACTCGAATCGAATATCGAATCCTATTATACTCTATGGGGGAAAAATGCTTGTTTCAGGGGTAGGCAACATTCGATCAAATAGAACTTACCAAGTCCACGAGTGAGGGTCAGGTCAGGCTGGATTCTCCGAGAAGTCTTCTCCGTGCAGCGTTACTGCGGCGTCTTCTGGCTCTGAATTCACTCTGTCAGGCACAGGCGCTGGTTCTTCTCCTACCTTTATAAGTCTTCTCCGTGCAGCGTCCCCGCGGAGTCTTCCGGCTCTGAATTCACTCTGCCAGGCATCGGCCCTGGGCAGAGCCGACTGCGCATGCCTGCGCTACAAGAAAATGGCCGCTTTGACTGTAAGCGGCCATTTTCTTGTAGTGCAAGCATGCGCAGTCGGCTCTGCCCAGGCCCGATGCCTGGCAGAGTGAATTCAGAGCCGAAAGACTCCGCGGGGACGCTGCGCGGAGAAGACTTATAAAGGTAGGAGAAGAACCAGCGTTGATTGGCCGACTGTATAGCATTTGGCCAATCAATGCTGGTTCTGCATCGAATTTTTCCATTCGAATAGCGAGTAGTATTCAATCGAGTGCGAGTATTTCGAATACCGTAGTATTCGATCGAACACCTACTCGATCGAATACTACTCGCTCATCTCTAATCCTAATGCCATCACTTAATAAAATGGGAGCAGCCCCTTATCATAGTCCATTACATATCTCAAAAACAGTCACTGTTTTTCCCAGTAGTGACGGCGAGGTGTTTAGGTTTTCTTTTCTTTGTTTGTCAATTAAATCCACTAATTAAAGGCATTGTTTCACTAGGACATTGCCCTTACAATTTTCTGACTCTGAGACATCAACCAGGGCCAGTTGCTGATATTATAGACCTAATGGACATCTGTTATTAACTGATTCCAAAGTAATGTATTGCATGGTATTGATTGATTTCAATAGACAATTATAAAAAGCATGGAACTTCACAGAGGGAAAGTCATTCATTACAGAAGCTCTCTACACTAGGTAATAATGGTTGGTCCTAAGTGGACATCTCCTTTAAGTTTTAATAATGTATAAAACAATTGGTGATTGCAACTAATCCATAAGGCCTGGTTAACATCTGCATTCAGGTTTCCATTCGGGAAGTCCACTTTTGAACCCCCCCGAACGGAAATCTATACACATTAAAAAGTGGTGGCATAAAGGAAACCCGGGGACCCCATAGACTATAAAGGAGTCAGCGTGGTTTCTGCTCGCTTTCCACACGAAACATGTGGAGATAAAAGTGCTGCCTGCAAGACTTTTCTCTTCGCATGTTTCGTGCAGAAACCGAGCGGAAACCACACGGACCTATTATAGTCAATAGGGTCTGCGGGTTTCCCAGTTACAGCTTTTTAATGCATATAGGTTTCTGCTTGTGGGGGGATCCCCCAAGTGGACTCCGCGAACAGAAACCTGAATGCAGATGTGAACCAGGCCTTAGAGTTAGAAAAGTAATGCTGGCTATGAACAGCTGATCACCAGATGCCTCCTATTTACAAAGGCGTTCTCTTGCAGAGAAAACCCAATAAGGCTAAGGCAAATCGCTACAAAAAAAAAAGTAGCATGTTTTTTTCCACAGAGTTTTTCACAAAAAGTTCACAGACTTTTCTTCTGCAGACTTTCTGCCACTATTATACCTATACAGAAAATGCCAGCATTTCCATACGTATAATTAAGATTTAGAAAAACGCAAGTGTCGCATGCATGTCTGCTGCAGATTCTTTTCTGCAATGTGTGGATGGGATTAAACAGAATTCCATCCACTTTGCAGGTAATGCAAAACGTAGCAAGTATTTATCTGCTGTAGCGTTTTCAATAGGCTAAGGCCCCACATAGCAAAATGCAGCAAAAAAATTCTGCGGAATTGCATTGCGTTTTTTCCACAGCGTTTTTCATTGGAATATAGCAGAATTTTCCTCTGCAGACTTTCTGCCTCTATGATACCTATACAGAAAACACCATCATTCCTGCAACTATAATTGACATGGTACAATTTTTAAAAACATGGGCGTTTTTGAAAATGCAGTTTTTCTGCAGCAGGTTTTTTTCTGTAATGTGTGGTTCAGATTGGCTAGAATCCCATCCCCTTTTTAGGTAATGTACAATATAGGGTTTGTTTGCTGTGGCATTTCCGCTGCGGCAAAATGCTGGTTTTCCCAACATGGGAAGTTTTACAATATAGTATAACTTATTTGTATGTTGCATCTAATGACTAAGTAGAAATACATTGGAGAAAATTCAGAACTTCTTTAGGCTAAGGCAGGTTGCAGCAAAAAAAAGTGCTGTGGATAAAAACACAGCAGGAAAATATGTTTTTCCCAAAGCACTTTTCACAGAATATCCGCAGAGTTTTCCTTTGTGGACTTTCTGAATCAGTTATACCTATAGGGAAGCCTTTGGCATTTCCGTGGGTATAACTCACATGCTGCAATTTCAAAAAAAGCAATGGTCTTGGAAATTGCAGCATTTCTGTATGTAATGCTCTGCAATATGGGATTCGCAGGGAATGTAAAACGTCACAATTTTTTGCCGCAGCGTTTACATCAGCCTTAATATCTTTTCTAATTTCAAGTTGAAAGAGTTTATATCATTTCCAAGGACTGTACATAGGTGACTTTACTTACTGTATATATTAACATTTCACAGCAAATGCTGTTATATCACGCTGATGTTTTCCTTTGCTTCTCAGTGGTTGGTTAATATAACAGGTCAGAATTTCAGGAATCAGATAATGAAAGAATAATGTGGTATCTTCCTAAAACTTCTTTAATAATTTTAACTACTTTAGCAGGCTACAAAGTCTATACATAATTTAAAGGGGTTCTCCAGGAGTTGGCTAAAAACTATAAGAAATGTCAGGGTACCTGCCCTGATACACACACGCATCCTCTTAGTACCGTGATGGCGAACCTATGGCATGGGTGCCAGAGTTGGCACTCAGAGCTCTCTCTGTTGGTACTCATCTGTGGAACAGCCCCCTGAGTGGCTGGCTGCCTGATACAGTGCTCCAAGCTGGAAGCAACCTTTGTCTTCCTTTTTCACTCTTTTTCTCTGTATCTTCAAGAATCCTGTAACCAAGCAAACTAGCACTATGAATTAGCAACTATAAATCGAATGGAGGATCCTGTGGAGTATTTTGTTCCTTTTGTTTCTATTGTTAAGCATGGACAATGACTCAAGACCTGGACATGTGCACATGTGCCTGTTACCATGCCCCCCCCCCCCCAGGAGCTAAGGACAGCATGGACACCATGTGGCATGAAGGAGAAACCTACATGGAAGTGTGGACTTCTTTTCAAGGAGATTATTTTTGGAGTCTATTGATGATGTATGAAGATGCCTACAGCTGACTGGTATTTCTTTCTTTTACTGTGGACACGTGAGACTCTGTTACAACCTGGGAACCTACCATCACCCACCTACCCATGTATTTATGGAAGCTTGGCAAGAGAGCAGCACCCTGTCTACCTGGATGGCTTCAGACCTCTCTGGGCAGTAGAACACAGTGGTAAGAAGAAAGGAAGAGGAGGGCTTGTGATGAGGGATATTTGGGGGCATTTTTTTGTGGTTAATGGACAATAGCGCTGATGCAAAATACCGATCAGCTGTGAGCATGAGATCTCACCACCTACCAAAGGAACTGCCACATGTTATAATGATAGCTGCATATGTCCCCCACCTCTGCAAAAAAAATGTTTTTTGCCTGTTATATCTACATGCTGTGAACCCCCTCCTCATGTCCTCCAACCACGGTCAGTCTGTATTATTAACATCACTTCACACAGAGAACTAAATGATCCTGCAGTGTGTCTGTGTTTCTTTCTTTTTAGTTGCTATGATTCCTAGGATTTCTCTATCTGCCATGAGCTTGTATGTGTCTTTCTCTCTTGTTATATAGTACTGTACCATCTATGAAACTGTATCACTGATATTTCCCCATTGTGGGACTATTAAAGGATTATCTTATCTTATATTGTGTGGGGGTCACTGTGGAGCATATTGTACTGTGTGGAGGACCCTGTGGAGCAGATTCTACTATGTGGTGGCCAATGTGGAGAAGATTGGACTGTGTGGGGGCAACTGTGGAGCAGATTGTACTGTGTGGTGGTCACTGTGGCACAGACTGGGCTTCACTATTTATATCACAGAGTATCTCTTTTATAGCAGACATGATATTAATACAGGTCATAATAACAAGGTCACTATAAAACACATCCAGTGTGATGTAAAAAGTGAATATTAATTGCTCAAATTCATACCAAATGCAGTAATTGAAATCTCAATAAAGCCCCATTCACACGACCATATTTTGTGGGCCCGTAACTGCCCACAATAGTAGATCCGCACAGTATTAAGGTTACATTGCTGTGTTGGCACTTTGTGATAATTTAGTGAGTTTTGGGTTTTAGTTTGGGCACTCGGTCCCTAAAAGGTTCACCATCACTGTCTTAGTATAACGCAAGAGCTTATTTTTCATCTAGAGGTATGATTGTGAAAAAAAAAAAATGTCTGTCACTGCCATTCTCTTTGTCAAACTCAGTTTAGACAGAACTCCAGATGCTGGAGGGGACAGGGCTAGGTAATGTCCAGGGCAGAGTTTCTAAAGCATTGACTATGACTGCCGCAATTTCAGAGATGGAGGAGTTTTAAATCATTATATTCAGAATATACAAATTAAAAAAGAAATCTAAAAACTTTTGGGACTTCCAATCTCAATTCTTAATAAATTTCCTTGAAAATTTAAATTAAATTATTTCCAGTTCACTTCCAAATAAAGGAAACTTGTCAGGAGATTCAGGTTCCATTGTTCCAAATGATTATGCATTTCATGCTGTAGTTTAGAGCCAGGTACAGAGAGATGTGTCCACTGGTGTCCCTCATGGCTTCCTCCTGTTCAGCTGTGCAATACACAAATAGGAAGAGACCTGTCAATCAGATTGAGTCACGGCTTTTAGTGGCTCTAATGACTTTTTCATGTCCCTGACTCATTTCTAAATAATGTTTTCTCTGAAATACTTCTGCATTTTAAAGTAAAACAAAATTGTTTGTATTGAAGGAGTCTGTAGGGATGTCATACTGCTCGTGGTTCATGCAGCATTCATCTACAATATCTCCTAACAGATTCCTTTTAAGTAAATTATATTGTATTTAAAACCACCAGAAAATGTTATTCTTCAGCCAAAGCATTGAAAATTGATATGTAGCAATCATTTTGGTGGCCACCCTCCCTTGTATGATGTACAATGAGTAGAACAAGTGTCAATGGCAAAATTTCATTTCAACTGTGAGGATGTCCCCACTAACACTGGCAGCTGTTTCTGTTTCATATGTCCAAAAGTAGGTCATGGCTTGGACACAAAGAATTATTGATTACTAGAGAAGGTACTTGTCATTGCCTGGGTGTAAAGTGTGGATCCAAAGCACCCCACCAAAGTCAGGGAGATCAACCCCACAGCTGCCGCCACTATTCAAGAGTTGAAGAGGTTGTCCAGGTTACACAATATTTTCAAATTAGGCTGGGAGAGGTAAATATATGTATGATATATATATATATATATATATATATATATATACTCACCTGTCCCCAATGCTCCACTGCTCAGCTGCCTTCTTGCAGTTGAATTCCTCACCAGCTGTGATATCCTGGTTTCCTTCTGCTGAGGCCGCTGATTGGCCTTAGCAGTCATGTGACTACCGAGTTCAACCAGCAGCTTCAGTGGCCATATTAAGGGAGGCTGCTGACTGGTCTTCTGCCAAAAGACAACAATGGATCTGCAGGACGGGAGCAAGCAGGGAAGGATAGGTGAGTCTGGTTTTCTTCTAATTTTTTCACCTCCCTCTGCCTATTTAATAAATAAAAATGTATTTTGGACAACCCTTTTATCTCCTTCCCAACATCCGCCGTACGGTGGCCAACCGGGAGCCAAGCAGCCACCATAGCCGCCGGGTGTCTGCTGTTTTATACAGCAGACACCCAGTGCTAATGCCCGCAATCGATGCCCACGATCAATGTCCACACTGTTCTTGGGCATTAACCCCTCTGGCACTTCGGTCAAAGCTGACCGAGGCGCTATTTTACCCGTGGGCGCCATAATTTTCCCGGAGATTTCTGGCACCCAAAGTAAGCTCTGGGGCCTGCATCCCATTTCTATGGCAGCCAGGAGCCCTGTGAAGACTCTCCAGGCTGTCATTCAATATTTTCTATGGCAGGCTACTCTATGTATGTTTGCTGGATTGCAACACATTGCAATGGATTGCAACGTGTTGCATTATTGATTGGATCCCCTGGGGTTCAAGACCCCTAGAGGGTCTAATAAATGCAAAAAAAAAGTAAAAATTTATTTTAAAAAATAAAGCATTAAAAATTCATATTACTCCCTTTCCCTAGAACATATATAAAAGTACTTAAATACTGTGAAACACCTACATGTTAGGGATCCTTGTGTCAAAAAATGTTTGATCTACAAATCTATAAAAGTATTTTTTCCCATACGGTAAATGCCGTACCAGGAGAAAAAGTCAAAGTGCCAAACTGCCGTTTTTCACGGTTTTGCCTCTGATAAAAATTTTAATTAAAAAGTGATCAAAGCGATAGCAATTCCCCAAAATGTTACAACAAAAAAATACACCTGGTCTCGCAAAAAAAGATACCTGGTCTCTAATCTGAGCTGCTGTTAACCTGCGATTTCTGAGGCTGGTGCCTCGGATGCAGAGGTGACTCTTGGTCTTCCTTTCCTGGGGCGGTCCTCATGTGAGCCAGTTTCTTTGTAGCGCTTGGTTTTTGCAACTGCACTTGGGGACACTTTCAAAGTTTTCCCAATTTTTCAGACTGACTGACCTTCATTTCTTAAAGTAATGATGGCCACTCGTTTTTCTTTACTTAGCTGCTTTTTTCTTGCCATAATACAAATCTAACAGTCTATTCAGTAGGACTATCAGCTGTGTATCCACCTAACTTCTACACAACACAATTGATGGTCCCAACCCCATTTATAAGGCAAAAAATCCCACTTATTAAACCTGACAGGGCACACCTGTGAAGTGAAAACCATTTCAGGTGACTACCTCTTGAAGCTCATCAAGAGAATGCCAAGAGTGTGCAAAGCAGTAATCAAAGCAAAAGGCGGCTACTTTGAAGAACCTAGAATATAAGACATATTTTCAGTTGTTTCACACTTTTTTGTTAAGTATATAATTCCACAAGTGCTGATTCATAGTTTTGATGCCTTCAGTGTGAATCTGCAATTTTCATAATCATGAAAATACAGAAAACTCTTTGAATGAAAAGGTGTTTCCAAACTTTTAGTCTGTACTGTATATGTATATATATATATATATATATATATATATATATATATATATATATATATATATAATCCGAATAATGTAGTCAGTCATTTCAACCACAATGCAATAAAATAGTAAAATGCTAAATTTTGATTCCACAATAATTTTTCTATCTTTAAAGCACTTTCTTCAGGATATTTATAGCAAACTGAAGTGTCCATTTTCTTCCATGGAAATGAATAGAGAATGCCAGAATCTGGAATTTATGGTCCAAGTTCTGAGTAATCTGAAGCAAAATCAGGAAAATCCCTGGCGATTTTGCCAAGGTGACAATGAAATGCAATAATTACTGGATACAAGATGTCAGTGCAAAGAAAAAATAGCTAATAAAATATTTCAGCAGTTTGAATGAGCTTAAAGAATTTCCAGTGTCTGTGGGTAATGTCACAGAGTGCTGTCTGTACAAATGCACCTCCTCCACTCCACAAAATAATAATTTTGCAACATGAAGTATATTATATATATATATATATATATATATATATATATATATATATATATATATACAGTATTATTATGTCCAATATTCCAACTGTTGATTTAGTCCCTTGGTTCCGACTGTCAAAAAGTACAGCACTGAGACACCGTGTTAGGGCTGGTGGACACCTGCACCTGGTCTCCACTTTGGCCAATCTGGCGGGTTTTCATATTCTGCCCCGAGAAACTGGACAGGGGACAGAAACCCGGCAGTCAGTTTTCAAAGCCATTCACTTGAATGGGTTTGCAAAGTGACCGCCTTTGTGCGTCTTCTGTCTCTACGCGGCAAAACCATTTTTTTTTTAACCAGACACAAAGTCCTGCATGTCCGACTTCGTCTCTGGCTTAAAAAACCAGAGCCCTTAGTGGCATGCATTAATGGTGATTGTGTGGGCATGATGGTTGGGACCGTGCAGTCAACTGAAGTTAGGCAACAAAATTGGACAGGATTAGAATAAAAAGAGATGTCCTAAAAACTCGTCATGTAGATGTCCCAATATTTTTGTCCATGTAGTGTATAATAAAAAAGCAGGTCTACCCAGAGGCATAACATGAAGCTTCTGGGTCCCAGTGTAAGATCTGTATCAGGCCCCCCAACTATAATGCATCAGCTATACAGCTTGTCTTCTAATATAGAGACACTAACAGCCCCATCACACCCTTGGGCCTATCAGTACTGCACTGTCTGCATCAATGAGAAGCCTAATGCTTATTTTACATAAAATATACAATAACTTTATTCTCAGTAAGTATGAGTTTTATAAAGCAATAACGCCTTGACCTGTTGAGCCTCTCTAATCTTACTTTAATATTTCTTATCTTCTTCAACATCAAAACTATTAGTCGGAACAATTGCTCATCCGCTGACTCAAGTATTCGCTTTATTTAGCTTTCTTACAGACATCACATTTTAGAAAAGGTCATCTTTGTCTTTGGTTGTAAAGAATTTTTGATGAAGTGTTATTTTCAATTATTTGCATTCGTTTAAATTGTGTTTCTTTTTGCTGCAGACTAAAACAAACTCTTAGACCTTATTATTGTTATTATTAGCAATTCGCCAGCAACTATTTGAAATGTAACAATGTTTCTCACATTGTGGCCATGTAAGAAGCACGATACACAATGACTATAGCAACCAATTTATTTTATAAACTGCAAGGTGAAAATTAACTGTGGACTTGATATGATACATAGGTTCCTATATATTTCATTCCGAAACATGGACTATATTCAGGAAAAAATAATCAGGACATGAAGTAAAAATATGCCCAAAGTAACTAACTATTGTAGATAACTATTTGCAATTTTCTGCACCATACAAGAAATGTAATCTGATTGTTTGCCATGGGCAATACTTAGAAGGTTTTTAAGGGTCCCGGAAAAAAAACTCCTCAGTGGCTCCCTTTGATTTAAATGGGAGCCGTCTTTTTGGTCAGGATACGACCTCAAAATCTTGACCAAAAAACTCAGTCTGAACTTAATCTAATAGTTAATCTTAGCCTTACCTGTGTGATTGACAGCCTATCTGCCAATCAAGTCTGGTGCAGGTTCTGGACTTCCTATAAACAGGTCCTCAGCCCACACAGTTTGTGGACTATTGTGACTCTGTCCTGTGACTTTGTCCTTGCTAAGCTGTTCTCTTGTTATAGTATTGTATTACTGACTTCATGACATGTGCTAATTTTTTTGCAGCTCATATATACAGTCTTGAAGCCTGTGCTGATCTAAAAAAAAAAATCTCTATTATTTAAATCTGATTGATGCAGTTCTAGTCAAATAGTCACTGACCATGTCACCATTTTAGTCCTTTTAGTCTTTTGCTATTTTTCTTGAAATAGTTGTTTATAAAAAACAAACAAAACAAATAACAGTGTCATTATTGTTGCCAATCACTATTATAATAATAAAGGAGTGTGCAGTAAAACCATTCCTGGAAAATGATAGGTTAGGGGATAGGCAAAAGAAAGAGGAGGAGGAAACACTAATGCAAGTACTAACAATAAGAATGTGGGTGGCAACAACAACACTACTTCTTGTCTTTGTGGCCCAAACTGTAGCCGCAGGATTGTTGTACTTCCTAAGAATTGTTTGATTACTTTATCACTCGCAGGAGGATACTGCATCCGAGAGTTTTGTGATATTGAGTCAGGCTTCTTTGAGTTATTCCTTCTC
Organism: Leptodactylus fuscus; assembly: GCF_031893055.1. NCBI lineage: Eukaryota > Metazoa > Chordata > Amphibia > Anura > Leptodactylidae > Leptodactylus > Leptodactylus fuscus. The sequence continues at coordinate 84,866,545 of NC_134265.1, read as the reverse complement.
CCCTCCCTAACACATAATTTACTGCATGGCCTTTCTGGACTATCATCCATGTCTCCTTCAACTGCTTCTCTGACAGTGATAAGGCACCTGCAGAGAAATCTAATTTTCCTAGTAAAAATAGTCTTCCTCCTCTTTTTGATAAACTGGATGAAAACAGTTATGACTTTTTTCAAGTAGAGGAAGAAGACATGACTGTTTGTGGTGGACGTAGTATTGGCAGGGGGTGTGGTAATACTACTTCTAGTCGTTGTAGTATGGGAACTAAAGGGAAATCTGGAGGTTGAAATTTTAAGGGTGTGCAGAGATTTCATGAGTATGATCTTTCAGAAAAGGCAGGGAACATGACTTTGCTGCTGCTGATGACTCTTTTGAAGATTGAACCTGGCTACCAGGTCAGGGTATCAAGGTGACATCAAATGAAGAGGGTGGAGGCAGTGTTGATAGCAACTATTCCAGCCAATGTGTATTCCCAACATCCAAAAAGCCTAACTGGGGAAGACCTAAGGGGCTGCAGGCGTGATGTAACTGACGACATCACCACGCATCTGCAGCTCCTGGGGAAGTGTGGTGAAGCAAGGAGTGGACAACTTCCTGCATCATCATTGAATACAACTGGGGAAGCCCAATGGGACAGCATATGCAGGACTGTACCGCTGTCCCAACAGGGCCCCCATCTACCATAGGGCCCAATGCAAAGGCACCATTGGCCCGTGATTTCCCAGCACTCCTGGTTTACATGTCAGCAGTGACGGCCATAGTACATAACCACTGCAGCCACTCATTCTACTGAAAATCCTCTGCAGTTCCATGGCAGCAGCAGGGAAATTGATTTAGCATAGGATTCTATATATGACTCTTTAGAACAGAGAGCACTTAACACTTGCTTGTGTCCTTAGCAATTTTTCTTTGGCTCACATTCCAGTTTCAGACTAAATTGATCTGAAATGGAAAATACTTATTTCAGTCATTAATAAAGCAGCGTTTCAACACTTTCTATGCCAACATATTCATTCCTCACACTGCTCTACATGATAGCACAATAGTGTTAGGATATTTGGCATCTCATATTTGATGACTATTGATTAGGAAGAAAGACTCATTATGTGTGCAGTGTATTAACCTGTCCCAGGATAAATTCATTTCCTCCTTGTCTTTTATTTACACAGTTGCTGCACAACCATATAAATCTGAAAACGTAAAAATGTGAATGTAAAGATTGGACGAGAGAACATTTTTATTGATGCATTACAATAAATATTTTATTACAACTATCTTGTAAACTATAGGAAGGAATGGTAATAAAGTGTAAGGTAAGGGAAAGTATTGACATAAATAACCAACAAATGAAGAGGTAAGGATAAGGGAGAGATCTTCAACTGTCATATCATTACATATTCCATAATTTAGTACTTGAGAAATATGCTACGGTAGAGAGCATAGAAAGGTAAATAGGCAAAAAGAAAGGTTCTGTTTTAAGTTTTCTTCAAGATTCCATGATCTATTCTTCACGTCTACTAATATTTTTTTATTTTTTTCTATCAATGTTGAGGATTGTTTTACATTTTTTTGTCTTGATCATAAATGGCTTTCTAGGAGTTCAATATTGATAGCTTATTAAGTGTTGTGCATTCAATCCAGTGGGTCTCTAATACTATGAAGTTAGGAGGAAATTTTCTCCTGTATATGGTGGTTAATGTTTATCTGCACATTGGGGTAATGCTTTATATAATAGTAAGGCCTTGTTCACATCTGTGTTGGTATTCCGTTCGGGGCAGTCCGCATGAGAACCTTCCTGAACAGAATACTCAACACAACTGCAAGTGGTGTGCCAGTGAAAGAACACAGGCCCTATAGACTATAATGGGGTCTGTGTGCTTGCCGCCAGATCTCTGCAGGGAACATACGGACAGGAAAGTAGTTCACAATCTACTTTCCTGTCCACATGATTCGTGCGGGCAGCGTGCGGCCAGCACATGGACCTCAGTCTATGGGGTGTGTGTGCTTTTACTGCACAGCATTTGCAGTCAGTTGCATTTGGTATTCCGTTTGGGGGGGGGGGGGGCTCTCATGCAGACTCCCCCAGACGGAATACCAACACTGATGTGAACCAAGCATAACTCATAAATAATAGTTTTTTCTTTGCCTAGTTTTTTTACATTGTTTTTCGTTGGTTGGTATTTTCACATAGTTCACTGCATGTATGACAACTAAGTATGCTTATAATGTCATTGTATATTGGATTGTGTTGGTTTCTCAGTACGACAGTTATATTTATGTGAGTCACATATGTATGTTTTCCTCTTTCCAGTTCTTATCTACAGGACATATATTTACACCTTCTTTCCATAGGGCTAGCATTGCAGGGATATTATAGAGACCATTTTTGACATCCCCTTAAGTATCTTGCACATTTTTATACTGCATATCAATAGACCTGACACAGTCTTTGCTATATACCTTTGGTGTACATTTTTGCTGCCTATCCATAGAAGGCTTTCATGTTTTTACATGTTTTTAAACCTTTGTGCTTTTTAAACCTTTATGCATGAATAACTTGATACAAAAATGAAGTGAAGCATATTGGGAGTTGGGTGGAATCCCTTGAGACTACCCATATTGCTCTACTTACTTAAAACAAGGTCATCAAAGACATTTTTATACATCAAAGACACCTAAATGAAATGTTGACAGTAAATGAAGACCAGGCAAATCACAGATAGAAGAAGAATTTACATATTTAGGAGCTCCCAGAGACTTATGCATTTGATTCTCTTAGATCTCCATCTGCTGTCATCTTATCTGCACAACTGGGTACTTCAAGAGTGCAGTACATCATCATGAAGAGGGTTCACCACTCTATATAACCTAAACCTCCTCCCAAGGAGCTACCAATAGATGTTGAACGTGGCCTTCTTAGTTTTGTGGACACGGCTGACCTTCTGAAAGTAGCGAGAGAGCTTGGTGATATTAATATTAAAATTGATATTTTTGAATCTAATAAGATCTGCTTTCATCAGAATATTGTTCCTATTACGCTGAATAAGCTTTGTATCATAACGCCATTAATGGAATATTTTTGTGCCAATGGTGTCTCTTACTGCTGGTTATTGTCTTTGTCTTGGTAGTCAGCAAACAAGGTAAATAAGTGGTTGTCTGCATGTCCAATGATTTACTTAAAGTGTGGCAGGAGTTTGGAATGGACCCTATAGATGCTCGATCATGTCTACCCATCCCAGCTTTAGATGATCTTTTTCTGCTCCCTCCAGCACTGGATCCCAACCCATCCAAAACCGAATCTCCAAAAACAAGATGTCTCATCACCCCGTGATAAACTGCCTTGAATTCACCTTAACTATTTTCCATTGCCTGTGAACTTATAAGTTTGTCAATGACTTTACTGATTCTGGGTTGGTATTTAGCAACTGCTTCATGCCATGCCATTTTCTGGTCCCTCCAGCATTCATTGGGTATTTCATTCACTCCATTCTCTGGAGCTGTCAGTTTTTCATGTTTGCCACTCAAACCTGTACGCATTATCAACAATGGTATTTTTATATCCTATTTTTTTCTCATCACTATCTCCCAGATGGACGACATTGTAATTCACACATTCACACATTCAATGTTAAGGGATTTAACATTTATTCCTCAAATGCAGTCCCAAGTCCTCATGTAGCAAAAGATTTTAACATTCTCCACTTAGCTTGTTCTTATTATGACCGTAGTTTTCATAGTAGTAAGGGGACTCGTGCTAACAGAGGAGTGATTATATGACTCGTGAGGCACTTCCCTTTAATGTCCAAACTTCTCAGGTAGATGTAGAAGGTTGATATCTGTTTTTTAAGAGTACATTATACAGTAAGTAAAAAAAAAGACTATTGCTAATGTCTATGCCCCTATGGTTACTTGACGCCTTACAGCAACTTAATTTTGTGGAAGGTTTATTACTGTTTTGTGGGGATTTGAACGTGACTATAGACCCATGGCAAGGCTCCTTTTGCATGAAATCTGCTGTTTCCTTCTGAAATTTAAAGAAAGACTCAAATCCAAGCTAGCTGATCTGGAGGATCTTTGGTGGCCATTCTATCCTACCAAAAGAGATTTCACATTCGTCTCTCCAGTCCATGGATCTTATCACACAATGAGGAGCCATGCTAAACATAGGGAAGGTAATCTGAATTACATATGAATTATATAAAATCATAGTATACTGATACCCCAAATAGTAATAACCGTGAAGTGTAATGTCCTCCTTACCATGTGCTAATCCGCGTTTTTGGAGCATGGTGTTAAAGGGAATCTTAAAGCGATTTTCCGGCCCCAGATCAATTTTCATGCTGATCAAAGATGGAATAGATGAATACAGAAATATATTTTATAGTATTCATAAAACAAATACATAAATAAAAATGGAAATTGTAAAAGTGTCACCCACAGGAGGGTCATTATAAACACTTAATTCTATGAGAAGTGTAAGAAGGTAAAAAGATTTTATGCTCAGGTCACCGGAAGCCAATAATCTGCCTTATAATATCTGTTAAATAATAGACAAAATATAAGCAGCACAAAGAATAAATGTCAAAGTAGCCAATTTACAATTCAATAAATGCCACGCATATGACCTCACAACTCGTTCAACATAATGGGAATAATGTTGTGCAAGGTGTATTATATAATTTATCATTGTAAGGGTAAACTTTTTGGCTCTCAAGCAAAGTTTTAAAGAAATTTTATGGCATCGGTAATGGCAGGAAGAAAAACTAGAGTAAAGGGTTGTTGAAACACTATCAGACTCTTATGAAATATTATATACAGCATTTATCAGTATGTAAACATATTTGATAACTTTTTAGCCATTTCTCCATACCTGTACTATTAATATACATTCTAATTCTCAGGCTATAGACGCTTTATCCAGGTTCTCACGGTGTGTACCCACAAAAAAGCAGTGGGATATACATTCTAATTCTTAGGCTATATATGTTTCATACAGGTTGTCACGGTGTGTACCTACAAAAAAAGCAGTGGGGTATACATTTTAATTCTCAGGCTATATACGCTTCATCCAGGTTGTCATGGTGTGTACTCCCAAAAAATCAGTTGGATATACATTCTAATTCTCAGGCTATAGATGCTTCATCCAGGTTGTCACGGTGTGTACCCACAAAAAAGCAGTGAGATATAGATTCTAATTCTCAGGCTATACACGCTACATCTAGGTTGTCACGGTGTGTACCCACCAAACCATCAAAACCATCTAAAAATGTGCAAGGCTACTGGTAAGGGACGTGGACAATTCCGTGGGTGAGGCCAGGGCTGTGGGAATGCTGGTGGGGAGCAAGGTCGCGGTGAAGCCACAGCGCATTCCGTGCCTACTCCTCAGGGGAAGCAAGCATTGCACTACTCCACAGTCCCCGGCTTGCTGGCCACATTAAGTAGGGTGCAGGACACAAACCTAACTAGGCCCGAGCACCAGGAACATGTGTTACAATGGCTGGCGGATAATGCTTCCACTACATTATCCACCAGCCAGTCAGCCTCTACCTCAATTCCTCCTCCTACACAACATTTTGGTCAGCCTTCCTCCCAAAATGCCCACTCTTCCCAGCAGAGTAATCACAACTTTCCCTGCTCTCAGGAGCTTTTCTCTGGTCCTTTAACTGACCCTCACCCTGTCCCTCCATTTCCCAATTCCACGGAGCTACCAGGCGACTTTCTGTGTCCAGATGCCCAAACATTGGAGTCTCCTCCATCTCCTGTTGATTTTGTGGTGGTTGACCAACAACCCACCCTCAGTGATGATGATGAGACACAGTTGCCATCAGGGCAGCCTGTTGCCATGTGCGGTGTGCAGGAGGAGGAGGCGAGAGAGGAATTGGCAGAGGAGGTGGTGGACAACGAGGACACTGACTCGACCTGGACAGGAGGGATGTCAAGCGGGGAAAGCAGTGTCGATGTTGAGGGAGGTGCAGCACCAAAGAGCGTAGCTAGAGGCAGAGGCATGTCCAGAGGCAGAGGTCAGCTGCTTTTCCGAAGCCAGGCCACACCCAGAATGGCCCAAGATGTTCCCTATCATAGCAAGCCCATAAAAACTCCCCCATTGAAGGCACGTTCCTCGATGGTGTGGAGATTTTTCAAGGAATGGGCGGAGGACAAATATTGTGCAGTTTGCACAATTTGCCACTCGAAACTGAGTAGGGGCTTTGAAAAGAGCAACGTTTTGACCACTTCCATGCGCCGTCATTTGAAATCCAAGCACTGGGCTCAGTGGGAGAGAGCAAACACAGGACAATCTTTGTCTGCCGCCACTACCTCTCTCACTGTTGCCAGTGCTGGCGCTGTAGTACAGGGCACCAGCCAGGACACCGCAACATCTGGCTCTGCCACTTTGGGGACTTCTCCCTCATCCTCCCCTGTTTCTGTCTCAGCTCCTTCTCCTGCACCATCATGCGCCTCCTCCCAGCAAACCACTATCTCTCAGACATTTCAGCGCAGTTAAAAATACAGCGCTAACCACCCACATGCACAAGCCTTGAACGCGCACATCTCCAAACTCCTGGCCCAGGAGATGTTGGCGTTCCGGCTTGTGGAAACTGAGGCCTTCCAGGACCTGATGGCAAGTGCAGCACCTCGCTATGTCATCCCTAGCCATCACTACTTCTCCTGGTGTGCCATCCCCGCCTTGCACCAGCACGTGTCACTCAACATCAGGCGGGCCCTAAGTTCCGCGCTTTGCACAAAGGTCCATTTGACCACTGACGCGTGGACAAGTGCATGCGGACAGGGACGCTACATTTCACTGACGGCACACTGGGTGAAAGTAGTTAAGGCTGGGACTAGGTCACAAACTTGGCCGGTGTACCTCATCTCCCCGCCTATCATTCCTGGCAGGGGCTCTGAAACAACACCCTCCTGCTCCTTCATCTCCTCCGCCGCCATTAAATTCACTCCAGCTACGAGCTAGAAATGTTCCAGCACTGGCGTGGATAGATGTCAGAAGGCCGTGCTGAAAATCATCAGCTTAAACTGTGTACCCCTGTTAAGGTAATGTATCATTAGCAATCATTATGTCTCTGCTGTTCAGTCTGGCATTGTGCAGTCAGTAGGGTTGAGCCGATCTTGAAATTTCAGGATCGTTTTTAAAATCCGATTTGCAATCATTTTCCATTCGATCCCAATCCCAATTCTGATCCCAATGCAAGTCAATGGGATTTTTTTAATAATCAAAGATTGAATTTTAAAAACGATCCTATTTACTACACAGCATGTAGTCCAAAAATTGTTTAAATTTTTGGACTCCACGCTGTGTAGTAATTAAAAAAAAAATAAATCCCCAGCTACTTAGCACCCCTGGTGTCCACATACCTGCACAGATCCGCTGCCACTGCCGTTCTTGTCGGGTCGGGTCCTCTCTCATTAACAGGCCTTCAGAGCACCGGGCACGCCCCCACCTCCCTAGGCTAGTATTAGAGATGATGGGAGTAGGCGGGGCTTGTTGTGGCTTAGGAAAGTGTGGGCTGGGAGACGTGAGTGCATTACTCACACCTCCTCTCCCAGTACCCACACTCTCCTAAGTCATAAGCCCCACCTTCTCTCAGCATCTTTAATAGAAGAGGAGTGAGAAGAATGAGCAGCGGCAGTACTTCTGTGCAGGTAAGTTGAGCAAAGTTCACGAGGAGCTAGATACTATCTACTCTTCTGCTTCTTCCCTACTGTATACTCAGGTCTGCTACATCTCAGAGTTGAGTATACAGTAAAACAGGAACGAAGCAGAACAGTGACAGGCTGCGGTAAATCCATAGAAATGATGGACGCAGCCAGCACGCAGGGGGTTAAGCGGCCAGATGCCAGCAAAGTCTGCGTGCCGGCCGCTTCCATTCATTGCTATGGGTGCATGCTATTTGAAACGGGAGTTTCGAATAGTACTCGCTCATCTGATACTATAGCTGTTCCCACAATGATTAGCCAATAGCCAAGCATTGTGGAAAATAACCTCCAACCTCGATCCAGCCGGAAAAGATTGGGATCGGAATTCCAATCGCGATCGTGAAATTTACCCAATCACCGATCGGAATCTGATCCTTTCCGATCGCTCAACCCTAGCAGTCAGCAGAGAGTGGCAGTAGTAAAGTTATTACATTCTTTATATTAGGTAACAGAATCAAACATTTGTTTTCATGCTAAACTAACATCTAACATTTTTTAGAGTTGGCTTCCATGTGTCACATTCAGACAGGTCTTAGGTGTTCTTAGATATCTGTGGTCTTGTTGATGATTTGAAAATCAATATATTGTGAGATAAAGACCTTCAATAATGAAAATAATAAATCATAATGTGGCATGATTTTTCCATTCCTTAGAGGCACATAACCATGATGACTATTATTGATTTATCAAGACCAGAGAAGTATGAACATTAAGCACAAGATTGAAAAACATTACATTTTGTCGAGTGGCTATGTCAGCTTTATGTGTATACATAGCATTCATTTCTATTCACTTCTATTGGATTTCTTGTTACTGTATTTGCAATAGCACAACAAAATTAAATAATACTGCATTTAGTTAGATTTTATGGGAGAATTTATCAAGCTCTGCACTTCAGAATTATAGGGAAAAAGACATAAAGTAAATTTTTGTGACTTTCTGACCTTATTTTTGCAAAAAGTTTGCAATACTTTTAGACCTCAGTTATTCATCAGAATATTTTCTGGTCATGTGCTGTATGTGGCTGACCTTTTTATTATTTTCTTTACTTCTCTGTGTCTCTCTGGACAGCATATGGATATGTGTGCTGTTTGTGATTTTGTGATCCATGGTCTGTAAAAATGGATCAGAATAGAGATTGTAGAAAGTTGACATGGCTAGTTTGTTCAGCTACTGTCTGGGTCTGGTTCAGAGTCTTAAGTTGCTACTACTTGGGGGCTGACTTACTTGCAAGGCTGATAATGTAGTCAGGAGGAAGCCAGTGGTCGATGCACAAGATAAATGTCAGTATTGGAGGAGATGGCAAATACTGTAGTCGGAGGAAGACAGTGGTCGAAGCACAAGATGAGCCTCATTATTAGCAGCAGAACAGGAGAGAGCTGCTAGATTACAGGCTGAGAGCTCAATAATCTTACAAGGCAGGAAGGCTGGGTTTAAATAAGAAGTAAAATTAGAAAACAGGGTGGATCAAACCAGAGAGGCGGGAACTTAAACTAGAGGCATCGGAAACTAGGCTCAGATCAGCACAGGAGCTGTCCGGGAGGCTGAATAGCTCAGTTGGATACCAAAGTTCCTGGGTTCAAGTCCTGACAGCTACTGTATTAACAGCATGGGCTTCCAGCACTTATCACAATGATTTTCAGCAACTTTTGTTGCGTATAGCTGGCATCATGGTGGCTCAGTGGTTAGCATTGCTGTCTTGCAGTTCTGGGTCCGCATCCAACCAAGGGCAACATCTGCATGAACTTTGTATGTTCTCCACATGTTTGCATAGATTTAATTCATGTTCTCCCACATGCCGAACTACAGTGATAAGTAAATTGGTTTCCTGTAAAGCAAATGCTTCTTGTGGGTATTGGGGATGCGTGTCGGTATGGTAGCCACTGACTCCCCTTCTGCCCCTTGAGTTCCTTGGTAAGAAAAGTGCATTACTAATAGAGATGAGCGAGTAGTGTTTGATCGAGTAGGTGTTCGATCGAATACTACGGTATTCGAGATACTCGTACTCGATCGAACACTACTAGCTGTTCGAAGTTTAAGGTTCGATGCAGAACCAGCGTTGATTGGCAGAATGCTATACATTCTGCCAATCAATGCTGGATCTTCTCTTACCTTTAGAAGTCTTCTCCGTGCAGCGTCCCCGCGGCGTCTTCTGGCTGGAATTCACTCTGCCTAGGCCCCGATGCCTAGGCAGAGTGAATTCCAGCCGGAAGACGCCGCGGGGGAAGACTTCAATGGGAGAAGACTTCAATGGGAATCCAGCCCGACCGTCACTCATGGACTTGGTAAGTATAATTTTATCGAATTTTGCGTACCCCTGAAATGAGCATTTCCCCCCATAGACTAAAATGGGGTTCGAAATCCGTTCGAACAGCCGAACAGTGTGCGGCTGTTCGAATCGGATTTCGAACCTCGGACATTTTAGTGTTCGCTCATCTCTAATTACTAACGTTTGTCCTTCTTTTGCAATAAACTGCCCTGATTATTTTGCATTGTTCTTGCTAGCTATTTGTTTTGATTGGATGGGAACTGTGTCAGATCATTTTGCCAATACTAAATATGTAGGAACTTCCTGTCCTTCAGCTCCCAGTGTGCATTGCCCCTCTCTTGGCATGTGCATCATCTGACCAAATGGTGGCCCCCAGCAAAAACCTTTTATTTCTGCATGTATTTTGACAGAAAGGAGTCCTGGAGCAAAGACAGCAGTGTGCAGCAGAAATACTTGCAGCTATTGTATGGGCAGTGTCCCAGTTTGAGCCAGTTTGTGTGTTTTCAAGTCTGTACAGTAGTACTATATGGTCACAAAGCATAGCAACACTGACTATGTATGCACTGTGTAGAAATTGAGAGACAATGTAGACAACCTTACTACATTACAGCATTTCTACAATACTTACTGGCAGCCATTGAAAGAAACACTACTTACAGCTACAGATACTAAGTACTTAGGAGCAGGTCCTTTAAGGAATGCTTGTTTTATTTGGCTTAGCTGTTATGTGTATACATGAGGAGTAACCTTCTACAACTCTTTCTCTACCCCCCACCTTTCCCGAGTAATCAGTACAATTAGTTTTGGTGCCTGTTATGCTATTTAGGGTTTGTACTGTGGGTGGGTGGTGTCAGGCAGGAGCAAGATATGGGGTGTTATTCTGAGCTTCAATCAGAGGTAGACAGCTCAGAATCACACCCCTTTCCTTGCCCGACCTGACTTTGCCACCTAACGGTAGAGAGGCTAAATAACACATCAGGGAGGTAGAGAAATAGCTACAACTGTGCCAAAATCTGTTATTAAATGATACAAAGTGCTGGACTTTGCAGAGGTAGTGAGAGGTCATTGTAAGCAGGTTTGCTCTCTCCATGTTGTAACTGCAGTTTTTATTTTTCTATGATCTTCTGGGAGGGGGATAGCTGCTACTGCACAGCCATGTTCTAAGTAAGATGTTTTTGTTGTGAGAGCAAGCTCATAGTCAGTGTCTATCTTCTCTTATTTCCTGCTCACTCCTCCCCTTCCCCTTTTCATAGACTTCTATGGCCCTGAGTCATCTAAATCATATGACTTGCAATCCATCTTAAGGCTTAATGTAGCATAGATGTTTAGAGTAAAATACAGCTTAGTAGAGAGAGAGGGATGAGTGGGAAGAATATATTATGCATATTTTGTTGTAATGACAGTGCCTATTTAAGTCCTGTAAGTGGACAGGTAGGACCTTCATGTATCAAGCATGTGTTTCAAGCACGTCTTACATTTGCAATCACACTGACATTTGCAGAATGTGGAGGCCATCACTAAACAATCTTTTATGTAAAATAAAGGAGAGAACCCAGTTGCCAATGAACTTATTTAATGCAAAAGAGGGCAGCATAACAGAGGCACTGTCTCCCTATTTACATCTTGGGAGACAGATTTGCATATTCCTCCCATGATCTCTTGCAGTGGAGTGACTATGGCTGTATAAGTCTCCACATACCTAATAGATGGTGTCTGGTCTCTCAGCCTCTCTCTTCTACCAAGTTAGTTCTCGCTACGCTGCGCTGACGAGGTCCAACCAGACCGAAATTGCCGTCCGTAGCTGAGAAACTGACTTGGTAAAAAACCCACATTATGCAGTAAAGGCTTCTGGGAAAGTCGGGCATGATGTTCAGGGTGCTTCCTATAGAGGGCAGCATAACAGAGGCACTGTCTCCCTATTTACATCTTGGGAGACAGATTTGCATATTCCTCCTATAGAATACAGTTAACATCATTTTTACCATCTAGTGAATGCCATTAAAAAAAAAAAAAGAAGAAATTGGTACAAATGCCTTTTTTTCCATTCCAACTCATTCTGAATTTTTTTCAGCTTCCCAGTGCATTGTACAAGATATTGAATAGTGCTTGCATAACAAAGCGCAATTTGTCCTGCAAACAATAAGCCATCATGTAACTCTATATGTTTTGTATACTTTTTTACATTTTAAAGCAAACAAGAAGACACACAATGTGCAAATCTGTGTAGTCTAAAAAATCCACCAAAAAAATCTTACTAGCCTAAGCATTAATCTTTTACTCTTGATGTAATAGTTAGATTACAATATATCAAATTCAATTTCTAAGCATTTGTATGGTTCACTATGAAGTAAGCACACAAGTTATAAAGAATACAGTTAAGAATTTTAATATATTAATTGAAAACAAAATCAATCCTGGGAGAAAAGAGAATTTAAACCCGCTGAGATGATATATTGATGTGTGCGGTTTATAACCTTGTGTTAGGAATCTCAGCATGAAAGAATTAAAGGCATTGATGGTACGCTAACAGAAATTCTAAACAAAAAGAATAAAAGGCCATTATAAAAAATATCGCATATTGAATTTACTGAAAAGAAGTCTGCATCAGAAATACACAAGTTGTAAAGATCTTATTTGGTTAGTTCTATGAATTTTTTTGTGTATAATGTATTACTTATAATTCACTAAATGTGTCGATTTATCTGTTATGTACCCAGCTTAAATGTATGAACTTAGAGTAGGGGAGTAAATCCTACCCAAAAAGGGACAATAAAATATAACCTTTATTGGTAAAATTAAAACACCCAAAAGGAACAAAAAAACAACAAACAATTCCCCATTTAAAAAGAAAGGGGATTAGGCTAGGGAATATAGATACTGTGTCTGTTTAAACACCTAGAAAACCCCTGCTAATACAGGAAATCTAGACAAATAATTTCCTATTAGTCTTTTTCAAAATGCTGCACTGCTCCACTAAAGGCTCCCTTTATAGCCTATCTATTCATGCTATTGCACACAGCACTAAATATTTGTCTGTGTACACACTTGGCTAGAGCATAGATCGCTATAATCTTTAATTGTTTGCTCTCCTCCTTTTTGTAGCCTTTGTTAATTAGTAGCCTACCAATTCGTGCTAATGCACACAGCACTAGTCATTCGTCTGTGTACACACTTGGCTAGAGCAAAAACCGCTGTTATCTTTCATTATTTGCTCTCCTCCTCTTTGTAGCCTTTGTTAATTAGTAGCCTATCTATTCGTGCTAATGCACACAGCACTAGTCATTCGTCTGTGTACACACTTGGCTAGAGCAGAGATAGCTGTAATCTTTCATTAACAGCCACAGGATTTGTTAGCAGATAAACAAGTGAACCAGGTATTGTACCCTACCTAATCCCAATTGTAACACCTAGTCTGTCACCTGATGCGTTTCAGTGTCCCCATTGCATGGGACACATCATCAGAGGTATATTTTCTAACATTTCTTTATAAAACTGGAGTGTCAATTGTCTGATAAATGTTAGCCCCCAGTCCCCGTCGGCATTGATGTCAGCCGCGCGGGTAAACCCAGGAGCTCGGTCTTTAAAGCCCTGGGACCACCCCCTCAACAAGGCTCCACCCAATCAGGGAGCTAGGACGTCTGGCTATAACTCCACCCAGACAATGTGTGATCCACAGTGCATGTGACGACCGGCAGCCAATAAGAGGGGGCCAACCAGCCCACCCCTCCTAAGGCCCGCCTACTAAGATGAGCAGTGTAAACATACATAACGCAGCTATCGATTGCAGGTAAGGTGAACCACGGTCTTATCCGGAGGTGATAGTGTAATCAGGAAACTTAGCAAGGGGGATTCAAGCACTTATCCACCGCAAGACATCAAGTTACATAACGATGGAAGTACTTAACCCCTAATTGACCATCACAAACACATCCACAGTAGACATAATGAATAAACAACATCAGGAATAATCCACTGTTAAATATACCAGGGTACTGTATTGATGTGACCCCCCTCCCTCTCAATAAGGGGCAAACCACACTCTCTACACCAGATTAGAGGCGTCCCTCTCCTAAATAAAGCACGCATACGAGATGTTGTCATTTAACCCTTTAGGTTTTACTGTCTCCAGGGTAAAGATCCACCTCGCTTCCTTCTGTAGGAGTCTATTATCAACATCTCCTCCCCTCGGAGAGGGAACCACCTTCTCAATCCCCTGAAAAGAGAGATGTGTCACATCCCCCCATGGTATTCCAAAATGTGTCTAACAACTGTGGTGTCGTCCCTTCTGTCCACCCCCGTCACGTGCTCTCTCACTCTCCTGCGGAGTTCCCGAGTGGTTTTCCCCACATATTGTACTCCGCAGGAGCAAGTAATGAGGTAAACAACCCCTGCTGTTTTGCAGTTTATGAATGACCTGTTCTGGAAATGGCGTCCACTAACTGTACTTTGAAAGCTCCTACTGCGGTTCATAAACGGGCACGCGCTACAGGAGCCACAACGATATGTGCCCACGAGATCCCCAGCCTGTCTCTCCAACCAAGTGGAGGTCCCGGTTGGTGCCAGATGGCTATGCACCAACTTGTCCCTGAAGTTCGTTCCCCGCCGGTACATAATCAACGGTCGGGGGCTTAGATAGGGACCAATATCAGGGTCAACCAACAGAATTTCCCAGGCTGCTTGGATCACCTTCCGTACTTCGTGGTGTGCCTCATCAAATGTGCCGATAATACGCATTTGACCATCAGCTTTTTTCCCTTTCCCTTTCAACAAGTCAGTCGGTGTTTGAGTGAGGGCATTTTGGTGGGCTTTTTTAAGGACCCCGTCAGGATACCCCCTACGTTTAAACCTCCCTCTTAAATCTGCAGCTGCCGTTTGATAGTCAGCCATTGTTGAGCAGTTTCTGCGAACCCACAGAAACTACCCCTTCGGAATCCCTCTTTGCAGTGCATGTGGATGCCAACTGTCCCATTCCAGAAGCGAATTCGTCGCTGTTGGTTTACGAAAAATGGAAGTTGACAGCTGGCCCGAGGGAGATTTCTTGATCTTGAGGTCCAGAAAGGTGATAGAGTCCTCATATATCTCGGACGTAAAAAATAAACCCATGGAATTGATGCTAAGTACATCGACGAATTCAGAAAATGATGTTTTAGTACCTCCCCACAAAATCAGAATATCGTCGATAAAACGGATTCATAAAATAATATTGGATCCCCATTGTTCCATAGCGTCCGAGAAGACCACCTCCTTCTCCCACCAGCCCAAGTAGATGTTAGCGAACGTGGGGGCACACGGGCTCCCCATCGCCACGCCTTGCAGCTGGTGGAAGAAGAGGCGGTCAAACATAAAGGTGTTGCATGTGAGGACAAAGTTCAAAAGATCCAACACGAATGCATTATGTTGGGAAAAAAATGTACCCCTGGTCTTCAGGTACCCCTCTACAGCCCCACACCCCTGGTCATGGGGTATGGAGCTGTAGAGGGCCTCGACGTCCAAGGACGCCAAGAAAACATCCCCCGGGACCACCACGTCCTCCAACCTTCTCAGGACATCAGTCGTATCCTTAACGTAGGAAGACAGGGTCGTGACAAAAGGACGAAGGACTTCATCAATGTACAAAGACACGTTTTGGGTCACACTGTTAATCCCTGCTACGATGGGACGTCCTTTTAAAGGCGCTATGCCTTTATGGACCTTCGGCAGGGCATAGAAGGTAGGTCATACAGGGTTTTTGGGTAGCATAAAGGAATATTCACTATCACTTATTAATCTTTTCTCCTTTGCGGAGTCTAATAATAATTTCAGTGACAAGATGTACTGATCAGTGGGGTCCGATTTCAATATTTCATACCAAGAGGGGTTGTCTAGGATGGTCCGACACATCGACACATAAACCTCCCTATTCATAATTACGAGGTTCCCCCCCTTATCTGAAGGTTTTATGACGATCCCCTGATCCTTTTCCAAATCCTCCAGCAGGGTATGTTCTTCTCTAGTGAGGTTTGATTATGTGTCCCATGCAATGGGGACACTGAAACGCGTCAGGTGACAGACTAGGTGTTACAATTGGGATTAGGTAGGGTACAATACCTGGTTCGCTTGTTTATCTGCTAACAAATCCTGTGGCTGTTAATGAAAGATTACAGCTATCTCTGCTCTAGCCAAGTGTGTACACAGACGAATGACTAGTGCTACTAATTAACGAATAGAATAGATAGGCTACTAATTAACAAAGGCTACAAAGAGGAGGAGAGCAAATAATGAAAGATAACAGCGGTTTTTGCTCTAGCCAAGTGTGTACACAGACGAATGACTAGTGCTGTGTGCATTAGCACGAATTGGTAGGCTACTAATTAACAAAGGCTACAAAAAGGAGGAGAGCAAACAATTAAAGATTATAGCGATCTATGCTCTAGCCAAGTGTGTACACAGACAAATATTTAGTGCTGTGTGCAATAGCATGAATAGATAGGCTATAAAGGGAGCCTTTAGTGGAGCAGTGCAGCATTTTGAAAAAGACTAATAGGAAATTATTTGTCTAGATTTCCTGTATTAGCAGGGGTTTTCTAGGTGTTTAAACAGACACAGTATCTATATTCCCTAGCCTAATCCCCTTTCTTTTTAAATGGGGAATTGTTTGTTGTTTTTTTGTTCCTTTTGGGTGTTTTAATTTTACCAATAAAGGTTATATTTTATTGTCCCTTTTTGGGTAGGATTTACTCCCCTACTCTAAGTTCATAATGTATTACTTATATACCATTCTCATATGCTACAGCTCTGTTCAAACTATATACTCACAGGGGGGGTTACCATATTATTTGCCCATATAAGACCCTCAATTACTTAGGTTCACAAGAAATTAATTGCCCACAAATCTGTCTTGGAAATATGAGTAGCAAGCAGATGGAACCCACAGTAGGAGCGCCATGCATGTTCTGCTCTGGTCGAATCAAAATTCTACACCAGTTCTACCATTTTACCATAAATCTAAGCTAGGGCAAATCTAACTTTCCATTGTTGGTGGCATATTTCCTGGGAGAAAAAAGGGTTATATATTGCACTTGATAATATCCAATACTAATATAACCAAATAAACTATTCTTAAAGTGTTTTCTGGGATTTATTATTAAAAATTGTCCTCAAAGTTCCAATCCTTGTGGGCATGTAAAGACCAAAAGGATCGAAGCAAAATCCGTATCCATCTGATGAGCTCATTCACTTGTCATTCATTTCTGTTGCACAGGCCCATGGAATTTTTTGCCGTTGTATTCAGATATCAGGTTTTTTTTTCTATTTTCTACTTTTATTGATTTTTAAGACAGGACATGCTTATTTACAATAATGGGTAATGGATGTGCAGACAGTATAGACAGTGTTGCTAGGAGAGCTCTCACAAATGCATATGTGCAGTCATGTCATCTTTTCAGTGGGTTGGGCCAACATGGACCTTCTTTCATTTTTTAATGAGACATAAAAAACAGATGGGACACATAGAAAGCAAACTATACATCCTCACAGATAAAAACTGAAAAAGGCTTCAGTTAAAAATCCCATGTTCGTTATCAGAAAAAGTACTCACCGCTACCCACGATTGGATTTCTGCTAAGGGTACCCAAGAGGCCATTAGTTCCCACTGTGTGTTATGATTCTAGTGGGCACAGCTAGAATCCGGTAGTCTAGATGGAATAATCCAGGCGCAGTCAAGAATAGCAAACTTGTAGCCCGAGATGCAACTTGAAATATGGATCACAAGTCAAGAGTAGAACAGTCTGAGAAGGAGATTTCTGAGGAGCAGGAGACTGGAACAAGTGACAATACTCGAGCAATGGCTGAACTGCCTCATGCGTATAAATAGGCCCAAACAGGAAACAAGATGGCTTCACATTGGCACAGATCGGTCACCTTTATTAAAGGCAGTTCCTAAGATAAACACATCAGCCTCACATCAGCATCAGTGGATGTGCAACACAATAGTTCAGAGTGACAGAAACAGTCACCACTGGTGGTAGATTAGCAAAATACACCAGGATTCTGACACTGAGTACTGCAAAAGGGTGAGAGGGTATTTAATTGTATATATGGTATTGTATTATATATGAGGGAGTTTGTTTTTTCCTTCCCCTGTCTGAGTCCTTGTTAGACTGGCCCTAAACCAGCTACAAATCAGCAAGATGGGAGTAAGTCATTTGGAAGATATTGTATGCAGGAAGAGACTGTGAGGGTATTGTTACATTGGGGTCATAACTAACCCTGCTTATTAGCTATAGTTCAGACAGGGTAACTGTTTTTGCATATACATTTTATATCCAGGGTATTTCACATGTCTCTGTGGAATAAGAGACTTCCAGAACACTGTTTAAGTGGAAGAGCTCCTCAGCAAAGGAGATACAGATTGACCATGGGATGAACCAACCTCATGTAAAAAAAACATCAGCTTAATCCTCAGTGTATCTCCAATAGCTGGATAATTATTGTTTTTTGGTCACCTGTCCTTCTACAAGTAAAGTTTTACCATTTGTCTCTTTCCTGCACCATTGGCATTCCAACCACCATCCAGCTCCGGAGGTTTACCTCTAGAATGTGCCCCAGGGAAACTACCATCATACACCCTGCAGGCCCTCTCAGCACTACACCAGCCGTGGAAGAACTCCAGAGAATATGGTAGAGATCCTAGCCACAGGTGATCAATTTTATGCTGCAAAAAAGTATGGAGGTTGCTAAGACATAATCTCATTTCTCATTTGTTAGTGAGACCGAAATGGTCTCATTGTTTAACGGCAGGTCCAAATTAATATTAGTTTGCACAGTACACTGGTGAGAAGTGGGATAAGATACAGTATTTCTTTAGAAGACATTCCAAAGAAGAAATCACATAATTTCTGTGAAGATACAATATGTATTTGTTTGAATTACAAAGATAGTTCAATGTGTATATAAATATTGTTTTTCTGAATACAAAATGAACACAAAAAGTTCACAACATATACCTTAACAGAGTTGATATGTGAATAGAGCTTATCTCCCTCCTCTCTGTGTCAGTGACATGCTGTATATAGAGGCTGCCTGGCTCAGTTCTATAGCTAAGTCAGCCTCTATTATGGCTGATGTAGAGTTGAAACAAGAGACCATCATGGAAAATGAGATATTGGAGCTGCTTTCAAAATGAAAGTTTGTTAGTAAATTTAATTTATTTGACTATTAGCCCCATCCATTAACGGACTACAGTCTGACCAAGACAAAAGTAGCATTTAGCAATTCATGGTAAACATATCCAATAGGGGTAGCAGTTTTATAATTTTGGCAGTGTATAGCGGTGACATTTCAGCACTGTAGAGTTCTACTATTTGACAAAGGTAGGGCAAGTATATGATGCACTAAATAATATGGCTTTATTATTTAGGCACTGTACAGTTATACTAGGCAATAATATGGCTACAATGCTTCTTATCTTTCTCCTTTCAAAAGATGGGATGGGATAGTCTGCACATGTATTGCCAAGGGGCCACAACAAACCCTGGTCTCAGCCTATTGAGATGAGTGGAACTTCTTGAGAATTATGTCACATCCTGTTATAAAAAATATCTCAATTGCTGCATATAATAAATATATGGAAATAGTTAATGCAATGCAAAGTAATAAATATCCCAGAGCAAATTCTTGAAAGCACTTCATGCATAAAAAAATGAATACATTCTTAGTCACAAAGCAGTGAAAATGAGAACAAATGGTTCAACTCAAAGTAATATGTAAAATCTCTGTAGTAGAAACAAATCAAGCTGAATGTTCTTAGAATTTGAGATTCTAAAGCCATTTTCTAATGTCAAATTAATTTGGCATCTCCATAATAACATTTATCTTTTGTAAAACAGATCTCTTTGAAATCCTTCTCGCTGGCTCATTAGTTCATTTTGACTTAGACCATGACTTAGTATACGTCTCTCCATCTGAAGTTTCTCCCTTCTCTGGCTGCATTCCAGATTTCTTGGGATGCATTTGGAAAGACGTTGGTAATAATTATACTGTATTTCACAGAATTATATAGTCTTCTAAATCTAATGTCTGCTCATATATTTGTGCAAAATAAATAATCTATCCAACTAAGAATAATACAGTATTTCTAGTCCTGCATTATTTCTGTGATTGAAAGTACAATAAAATTATTATTCACCAAAAGGCATCATATATATATATATATATATATATATATATATATATATATATATATTTATTTATTTGAGAAAGGTTTCTGTGACGACCGATCCGTGGTATCTTCCCCAGATACCTGACGTGTGATTCAGGGCAGATCTTGAATAAGCTGCAGCCCAGGTCAGCATCTGGGAGGAGAGGAAGTGGCTGGGCCTGTCCTGACACTGAGAGTTTTGTCATCAACAGTGCCCACTCTGAGGAAAATGGCAGAAAATCAGGGAGACGAGCCACTATCTCAGGAGCTGGAGGTCCTTAGTCCATTTATGTTGATGAATTGGAAGTGTCCCAGGAGGACAGATTGGTCTTGAGGACTACTTTCCACCCTACCACTGTTGATGACCCCGAGACTCAGTATGTGCGACTGACACTGAAGCTGTCCCTGCCGCCTCTGTATCCAAATGAGCCACCTGAGATAAGTGCGAGCCATCCCAGTGGCCTATGCGATGAGCAGATAGACAGTATTATTTGCATTTTCCTGATCTTACCACATGGCTTCCAATCCGTACCTGCTTACCTCCTTTACGTTTGATAAACTAATGAAGGTCGTTCAAGGACCAAAACGTTTTGGTGGATGCTATTTAGTGGATCCTATTTTGTGGATGCAATAAACTTGTTACATTTGGAAGTCAATTTTGAGTGCCTGAAATTTCTGGAGATCTGTTCCTCTTACAAAAGGATGGCCAAGATACATATGATATATGTCAACTGAATATTTGTCATAGGAAAACCTTGTACAGTTTAGTAGTAGGCAGTGAAATTTTAGGCTGCTTTCACACGGTCAGTTTTTTTGGTCTGTAATTTTGATCAGCGATTGTGAGGCAAAACCAGGAGTGAGTTAAAAACAGAATGAGTACAAATCTTTCTATAATAACTGACCTGTGTGTAGTCTACACTCCTAATTTTGGCTCTCAATCAAACAATGATCGTGTGAGATCAGGCTAACTCAATCAACTCGATCACTGCAAGAATCTCAAGATACATTCTTAATCACTTCTTATACTGGTGAGTAGTGTCAGCGGACTCTCACTGCGGAAAGTTAGTAGAGTTTGCTGTACATGTAATTTATAATGAAATTATTCTTATCTAGCGATGAGCGAACAGCGTTTGATCGAGTACATGTTCAATCGGATATCAGGCTGTTTGAGTTGTTCAATTCCAGTCGAACGCCAGGTGGCAAACTTACTAAAAATTCAATTCCCCTGGTACTTTTTTTGCACCAATAACTGCGCAGGGGAGGTGGGACAGGAACTACGACAACCGAGGCATTGAAAAAAAATAGCAAAAAAGTAATTGGCTGGCTAATTCAGGTGACCTCCAATTTATACGAACAGTGAATTTAATATCTGGTTCATATGAGACTGTGAACTATGTGACTGTGAGACAGGGACAGATGTACAGGCAGGGTTAGCTAGGGATTACCTTTATTTAGGTGGGAATGTTACTCAAACAGCTCTTTGGGGCTCTATCTGGTCGGAATCCCTGTCAGCTTGCGATAGTCTAGGCGGAGTCTAAGATTGGTCCACAGCAGTCTCCATTCTGGTCCGATTTTAGACTCCGCCTCCTCACAGACGAGACTCCAGCAGAACCAGCATTGATTGCCCTAATGCTGTACTCTGTATGGAATTCGGCCAATCAACGCTGGTCAATGCATTCCTATGGGAAAAAGTCAGCTCACGCATATCGCAAGCTGACAGGGATCTGACGTAATACAGTGACTTGGGCATGTTAGATGCCCCCAGACATGCTTCCCCTGCTGTCCCAGTTGCATTCAAGGGTGTTGGCATCATTTCCTGGGGTGTCATAATGGACTTGGTGGTGGTTTCCCCCTAAACGAGTATTTATTTCCCATAGACTATAATGGGGTTCGATGTTCGATCGAACAGTTGAGTATTGAGCGGCTACTCGAATCGAACTTCAAACTTCGAACATTTCACTGATCGCTCATCTCTATTCTTACCTAAATGTGAAGTTGCCAAGTGTGAAAGTCAGACTTCACTATATCGAATATGATATGGAGATATACAAACTACTGTCTTGTCACTGGACATATTTACTGACCACAGCTAGACAGCATGGTGGCTCAGGTTTAGCACTGCTGCCTTGCACATCTGGATCTTATATGCTCAGTTCAAACCAAAAATAATATCTATCTATCCCACAGTCCAGTGCAATCTCACACCCCATAAATATACCTATAGGTTGCTAATATTGTCTGCGTAAAAGGGGGAAATTAAAGCCCCAATGGTAACAGAGACCAATGTGAATTGTGACAATCTTTGAACAGTGTAACAGAATATGTTGGCACTGTATAAGTGATAGAAAATAAATATGTCGCTAACTTATTTTATTGACTGCTACTTTTCTTTTCGAGGCCAGACAGACTTAATTGACAGACCTTCAAGGGTATTTTTCCTTCCACTTAGTTTTGGCTATATGACTTTTACACACTTAGTTTTAAAATATAAGTTATGGGATACGGCCAGATAATATTAAATAATATTATTACAAGCCCATTCAGAAGAACCAATGTCTGTAATAAAATAAGCAATGTCTAGAAAAATTATTATGTACAATAGTAATGTACCACTCTTTTCACTGCTATTAGAGATACGGTATATCAGAAACCAACATGCAGTGCTAAGCCACAGTAAATTTTATAGCTGCTAGTAAATAGGAGAAAGGCGATCCTATACTAAAATAAGAACAGACAAATCACATCCTGAGAGCTGGCTACATAATCTGCTTTTAGGGTTACATATATTTCTATTACAGTCAACGTATAGAAGGAAGTTATATGATTTCTAAATGGAAAAGTCTAAATTGTTTTACTGCACCTTAAAGCAGATCTCTGGAACTTGTTCTCCTGTTTTATGTATATGAAATACTGACACCAATCACAGAACAGAATTCTGAATGGTTATAAAAGAATGGGAATGATATTTTTGATCATTCTAAACCTTGATCACGGATGGAGCAGGGAGAAGATAAAGGCCTGGCAAGTCGGGGAAACCACAGCCCACTAAATTTATTATAATGTACATCACAGGACTGGCACAACTTATAGCTGCAACTTACACCAGGCCCAACTGGAATAGGTTTCAACTCTAGTAGACGAGATCTTTGGCAATGCATCTGAATTATTAAGTGGCTTTAGCCTCTTACTAATTTTGATACACCTTTTTCCAGGGATTAGAAGTAGCACACAAAGTGCTTTATTAATAAATTTTTAAACTACAATGAAATCCTTTATGCCCAAAATATAGTGCACAGAAATATATCTATCTATTGATAGAGTAGCTTCAGAGGATTACTGAGAGAGGATTCTGAAATCAAGTGGTAGTGATCAAGCTGGGTTAAGCAGAAGCTCTGGAGCTTATGTGCCAAGGTTGGAGTGACCATATTCTTCTATACCAGCAAACCATACACCTCACTTATAACTGACTTTTACTGCACTTACCCATTGTTGCTGGAATCCCAGTTACAGTTGAGCTGGATTTGTTGCCTTTTTACCTTTGTGAGGAATTCCCAGCAAAATGGAACTAGTTGAAGTTCCTCAGCTCAGACTCCAGATTAAAAGTTGATCTGATAAATAAGATTGCACTTTGATACATAAACGCTATGTTCACTATGCCATTAACTACCCCTAAAAGAGAATACACGCGGTTTAGAAGTTATCCAGGTGATAATAGACTCCCTTTAAGGACTCCACCATGCATATGGGAGAATGCCTTTTCTAACCTAGAATCTTATAGCCCATCATTTGAAGACATGGAAGTTCCAGGAGTTATGACTTCTTGATGTTCAATCGTCAGTGGGTAGAGTAAGGCCACAGAACTGGTCATCATTTTATTAATCCCACTTCATTAAATAACTATTAAATTTAGCTTGCACAACAAAGCCTATGTCAACATAAAGAATGAGGAGGTCTCAAGTGTAAAAAATACCTCC
Source organism: Leptodactylus fuscus (assembly GCF_031893055.1). NCBI lineage: Eukaryota > Metazoa > Chordata > Amphibia > Anura > Leptodactylidae > Leptodactylus > Leptodactylus fuscus. The sequence continues at coordinate 84,842,418 of NC_134265.1, read as the reverse complement.
TGATCCAAAGTCAGGAGTGCATTTAACAGTAAGAAAAAGTCTAAAAGTTTCCTTTATATTTTCTATTCCTTTTTAAGCCATTGCTAACTTTGGCTTAAAAAAACGCAGCAAAATTTGCCACAAAAAAATGCTGCGTTTCTGGAACGTGGGGCCTCAGCCTTATTGATACTGCAGAGCAGCTACTTGGGAGCAAAACAGGACAGAGGCCCCTTTTATCTACATACCCAGAGTCTCTGCAAACTGATGTAATGAACAAGACCTTCCAGAGGGTAGCGTGGATGAGTTGGCACATCCGCGACCTGCTTAACTGTCTACAGCAGCAGGACAGAACCACGGACAGAAAAATATAACAAAGGAGTCCTCTACAGGGAGATGGAGTAAGCTATTATCTGGGAAACAGTGCATGTAAAAGAAAAAAAATCAAGCTTTTTAAATCAGCACATAAGTTAGGACATTAGTAATGACTAGAGATGAGCGAACAGTGTTCTATCGAACTCATGTTCGATCGGATATTAGGCTGTTCGGCATGTTCGAATCGAATCGAACACCGCGTGGTAAAGTGCGCCATTACTCGATTCCCCTCCCACCTTCCCTGGCGCCTTTTTTGCTCCAATAACAGCGCTGGGTAGGTGGGACAGGAACTACGACACCGGTGACGTTGAAAAAAGTAGGCAAAACCCATTGGCTGCCGAAAACATGTGACCTCTAATTTAAAAGAACAGCGACGCCCAGCTTCGCGTCATTCTGAGCTTGCAATTCACCGAGGACGGAGGTTTCCGTCCAGCTAGCTAGGGCTTAGATTCTGGGTAGGCAGGGACAGGCTAGGATAGGAAGGAGAAGACAACCAACAGCTCTTGTAAGAGCTAAATTCCAGGGAGAAGCTTGTCAGTGTAACGTGGCACTGACGGGCTCAATCGCCGCAACCCAGCTTTCCCAGGATCCTGAATGGAATACACTGTCAGTGTATTCCCGTATACCCGATATATACCCCGATACCCGTTCCAACGGTGTGCCCCCCCACCTTCACCCCAGAAATACCCTGCAAGTCCCCTAGCAATAGAATTGGGGCTATATACACCCACAATTTTTACTACTGGTATACAGTGCCATTGTCTGACTGGGAATTCAAAGAATATATTGGGAATACAAATACCCTCATTTCTTGCTACTGCCATATAGTGCCAGTTTCTGACTGGTAATTCAAAGAATATATTGGGGTTACGTGCACCCACAATTTTTACTACTGGTATACAGTGCCATTGTCTGACTGGGAATTCAAAGAATATATTGGGAATACAAATACCCTCATTTCTTGCTACTGCCATATAGTGCCAGTGTCTGACTGGGAATTCAAAGAATATATTGGGGTTACGTGCACCCACAATTTTTACTACTGGTATACAGTGCCATTGTCTGACTGGGAATTCAAAGAGTATATTGGGAATACAAATACCCTCATTTCTTGCTACTGCCATATAGTGCCAGTTTCTGACTGGGAATTCAAAGAATATATTGGGGTTACGTGCACCCACAATTTTTACTACTGGTATACAGTGCCATTGTCTGACTGGGAATTCAAAGAATATATTGGGGTTATAAATACCCTCATTTCTTGCTACTGCCATATAGTGCCAGTTTCTGACTGGTAATTCAAAGAATATATTGGGGTTACGTGCACCCACAATTTTTACTACTGGTATACAGTGCCATTGTCTGACTGGGAATTCAAAGAGTATATTGGGAATACAAATACCCTCATTTCTTGCTACTGCCATATAGTGCCAGTGTCTGACTGGGAATTCAAAGAATATATTGGGGTTACGTGCACCCACAATTTTTACTACTGGTATACAGTGCCATTGTCTGACTGGGAATTCAAAGAGTATATTGGGAATACAAATACCCTCATTTCTTGCTACTGCCATATAGTGCCAGTTTCTGACTGGGAATTCAAAGAATATATTGGGGTTACGTGCACCCACAATTTTTACTACTGGTATACAGTGCCATTGTCTGACTGGGAATTCAAAGAGTATATTGGGAATACAAATACCCTCATTTCTTGCTACTGCCATATAGTGCCAGTTTCTGACTGGGAATTCAAAGAATATATTGGGGTTACGTGCACCCACAATTTTTACTACTGGTATACAGTGCCATTGTCTGACTGGGAATTCAAAGAATATATTGGGGTTATAAATACCCTCATTTCTTGCTACTGCCATATAGTGCCAGTTTCTGACTGGGAATTCAAAGAATATATTGGGGTTACGTGCACCCACAATTTTTACTACTGGTATACAGTGCCATTGTCTGACTGGGAATTCAAAGAATATATTGGGGTTATAAATACCCTCATTTCTTGCTACTGCCATATAGTGCCAGTTTCTGACTGGTAATTCAAAGAATATATTGGGGTTACGTGCACCCACAATTTTTACTACTGGTATACAGTGCCATTGTCTGACTGGGAATTCAAAGAATATATTGGGAATACAAATACCCTCATTTCTTGCTACTGCCATATAGTGCCAGTTTCTGACTGGTAATTCAAAGAATATATTGGGGTTACGTGCACCCACAATTTTTACTACTGGTATACAGTGCCATTGTCTGACTGGGAATTCAAAGAATATATTGGGAATACAAATACCCTCATTTCTTGCTACTGCCATATAGTGCCAGTGTCTGACTGGGAATTCAAAGAATATATTGGGGTTACGTGCACCCACAATTTTTACTACTGGTATACAGTGCCATTGTCTGACTGGGAATTCAAAGAGTATATTGGGAATACAAATACCCTCATTTCTTGCTACTGCCATATAGTGCCAGTTTCTGACTGGGAATTCAAAGAATATATTGGGGTTACGTGCACCCACAATTTTTACTACTGGTATACAGTGCCATTGTCTGACTGGGAATTCAAAGAATATATTGGGGTTATAAATACCCTCATTTCTTGCTACTGCCATATAGTGCCAGTTTCTGACTGGTAATTCAAAGAATATATTGGGGTTACGTGCACCCACAATTTTTACTACTGGTATACAGTGCCATTGTCTGACTGGGAATTCAAAGAGTATATTGGGAATACAAATACCCTCATTTCTTGCTACTGCCATATAGTGCCAGTGTCTGACTGGGAATTCAAAGAATATATTGGGGTTACGTGCACCCACAATTTTTACTACTGGTATACAGTGCCATTGTCTGACTGGGAATTCAAAGAGTATATTGGGAATACAAATACCCTCATTTCTTGCTACTGCCATATAGTGCCAGTTTCTGACTGGGAATTCAAAGAATATATTGGGGTTACGTGCACCCACAATTTTTACTACTGGTATACAGTGCCATTGTCTGACTGGGAATTCAAAGAGTATATTGGGAATACAAATACCCTCATTTCTTGCTACTGCCATATAGTGCCAGTTTCTGACTGGGAATTCAAAGAATATATTGGGGTTACGTGCACCCACAATTTTTACTACTGGTATACAGTGCCATTGTCTGACTGGGAATTCAAAGAATATATTGGGGTTATAAATACCCTCATTTCTTGCTACTGCCATATAGTGCCAGTTTCTGACTGGGAATTCAAAGAATATATTGGGGTTACGTGCACCCACAATTTTTACTACTGGTATACAGTGCCATTGTCTGACTGGGAATTCAAAGAATATATTGGGGTTATAAATACCCTCATTTCTTGCTACTGCCATATAGTGCCAGTTTCTGACTGGTAATTCAAAGAATATATTGGGGTTACGTGCACCCACAATTTTTACTACTGGTATACAGTGCCATTGTCTGACTGGGAATTCAAAGAATATATTGGGAATACAAATACCCTCATTTCTTGCTACTGCCATATAGTGCCAGTTTCTGACTGGTAATTCAAAGAATATATTGGGGTTACGTGCACCCACAATTTTTACTACTGGTATACAGTGCCATTGTCTGACTGGGAATTCAAAGAATATATTGGGAATACAAATACCCTCATTTCTTGCTACTGCCATATAGTGCCAGTGTCTGACTGGGAATTCAAAGAATATATTGGGGTTACGTGCACCCACAATTTTTACTACTGGTATACAGTGCCATTGTCTGACTGGGAATTCAAAGAGTATATTGGGAATACAAATACCCTCATTTCTTGCTACTGCCATATAGTGCCAGTTTCTGACTGGGAATTCAAAGAATATATTGGGGTTACGTGCACCCACAATTTTTACTACTGGTATACAGTGCCATTGTCTGACTGGGAATTCAAAGAATATATTGGGGTTATAAATACCCTCATTTCTTGCTACTGCCATATAGTGCCAGTTTCTGACTGGTAATTCAAAGAATATATTGGGGTTACGTGCACCCACAATTTTTACTACTGGTATACAGTGCCATTGTCTGACTGGGAATTCAAAGAGTATATTGGGAATACAAATACCCTCATTTCTTGCTACTGCCATATAGTGCCAGTGTCTGACTGGGAATTCAAAGAATATATTGGGGTTACGTGCACCCACAATTTTTACTACTGGTATACAGTGCCATTGTCTGACTGGGAATTCAAAGAGTATATTGGGAATACAAATACCCTCATTTCTTGCTACTGCCATATAGTGCCAGTTTCTGACTGGGAATTCAAAGAATATATTGGGGTTACGTGCACCCACAATTTTTACTACTGGTATACAGTGCCAATTTCTAACTAGGAATTCAAAATGCGCAAGGCTCCCGGAAAGGGACGTGGACGAGGCCGTGGGCGAGGTCGGGGGAATGGTTCTGGGGAGCAAGGTAGCAGTGAAGCCACAGGGCGTCCCGTGCCTACTCCTGTGGGGCAGCAAGCATTGCGCCACTCCACAGTGCCAGGGTTGCTTGCCACATTAACTAAACTGCAGGGTACAAACCTTAGTAGGCCCGAGAACCAGGAACAGGTCTTGCAATGGCTGTCAGAGAACGCTTACAGCACATTGTCCAGCAGCCAGTCAGACTCTGCCTCCTCTCCTCCTATTACCCAACAGTCTTGTCTTCCTTCCTCCCAAAATTCCGAAGCTTTACAGAACAATAACCCAAACTGTCCCTGCTCCCCAGAGCTGTTCTCCGCTCCTTTCATTGTCCCTCAACCTGCCTCTCCACGTCACGATTCCACGAACCTAACAGAGGAGCATCTGTATCCAGATGCTCAAACACTAGAGTCTCCTCCATCTCCGTTCGATTTGGTGGTGGATGACCAGCAACCCACCCTCATCGACGATGATGTGACGCAGTTGCCGTCAGGGCATCCAGTTGACCGGCGCATTGTGCGGGAGGAGGAGATGAGACAGGAGTTGGAAGAGGAAGTGGTGGATGATGAGGACACTGACCCGACCTGGACAGGGGGGATGTCAAGCGGGGAAAGTAGTGTGGATGTTGAGGCAGGTGCAGCACCAAAAAGGGTAGCTAGAGGCAGAGGCAGAGGTCAGCAGCTTAGGCGAAGCCAGGCCACACCCGGAATCTCCCAAGATGTTCCAGTTCGTACCCAGCCCCGAAAAACTCCCACCTCGAGGGCACGTTTCTCGAAGGTGTGGAGTTTTTTCAAGGAATGCGCCGAGGACAGATATAGTGTTGTCTGCACAATTTGCCTCTCGAAATTGATTAGGGGCTCTGAGAAGAGCAACCTGTCCACCACTTCAATGCGCCGTCATTTGGAATCCAAGCACTGGAATCAGTGGCAGGCAGCAACGGCAGGACAAAGGCCGACTGCCGTTCACGCCACTGCCACTGCCTCTGCCTCTGCCTCTGCCACTGCCACTGCTGACTGTGCTGGCGATGCACTCCAGAGGACGAGCCAGGACACCACTTCATCTGCCTCCGCCACTTTGTTGACTTCTACCTCATCCTCCCCTGGTCCTGTCTTATCTCCTTCTCCTGCACCATCAAAGGCACCATCAGGCGTTTCTTTACAACAACCCACCATCTCTCAGACATTGGAGCGGCGGCAGAAATACACTGCTAACCACCCACACGCGCAAGCCTTGAACGCCAACATCGCTAAACTGCTGGCCCAGGAGATGTTGGCGTTCCGGCTTGTTGAAACTCCCGCCTTCCTGGACCTGATGGCAACTGCGGCACCTCGCTATGCCGTCCCTAGCCGTCACTACTTCTCCCGGTGTGCCGTCCCCGCCTTGCACCAGCACGTGTCACTCAACATCAGGCGGGCCCTTAGTTCCGCGCTTTGCACAAAGGTCCACTTGACCACCGACGCGTGGACAAGTGCATGCGGACAGGGACGCTACATTTCACTGACGGCACACTGGGTGAATGTAGTTGAGGCTGGGACTGCTTCCCAAACTGGCCCGGTGTACCTCGTCTCCCCGCCTAACATTCCTGGCAGGGACACGAGAAGAACACCCCCCTCCTCCTCCTCTTCTACCGCCTCCTCCTCCGCCACCGCCTCCTCCTCCGCCACCGCCTCCTCCTCCGCTGTTAGATTGACCCCAGCTACGAGTTGGAAACGTTGCAGCACTGGCGTTGGTAGACGTCAGCAGGCTGTGCTGAAGCTGATCAGCTTGGGGGACAGACAGCACACTGCCTCCGAGGTGAGGGATGCCCTCCTCGATGAGACGGCAATATGGTTTGAGCCGCTGCACCTGGGCCCAGGCATGGTCGTTTGTGATAACGGCCGGAACCTGGTAGCAGCTCTGGAGCTTGCCGGACTCCAACATGTTCCATGCCTGGCCCACGTCTTCAACCTAGTGGTGCAACGTTTCCTAAAGAGCTACCCCAATGTTCCAGAGCTACTGGTGAAAGTGCGGCGCATGTGCGCCCACTTTCGCAAGTCGACAGTAGCCGCTGCTAGCTTAAAATCTCTCCAGCAACGCCTGCATGTGCCACAACACCGGCTTTTGTGCGACGTCCCCACACGCTGGAACTCAACGTTTCAGATGTTGAATAGAGTGGTTGAGCAGCAGAGACCTTTGATGGAATACCAGCTACAAAACCCTAGGGTGCCACAAAGTCAGCTGCCTCAGTTTCACATCCATGAGTGGCCATGGATGAGAGACCTTTGTGACATCCTACGGGTCTTTGAGGAGTCCACAAGGAGGGTGAGCTCTGAGGATGCGATGGTGAGCCTTACAATCCCGCTCTTGTGTGTTCTGAGAGAATCCCTGATTGACATCAGGGATAACTCAGATCACACAGAGGAGTTAGGGATAGCATCCGATCCGTCACAGCTGGAGAGTAGGTCCACACATCTGTCCGCTTCACTGCGTTTAATGGAGGAGGAGGAGGAGGAGGAGGAGGAAGAAGAGTTGTCCGATGATGTGATGGTGATACAGGAGGCTTCCGGGCAACTTCGAATCGTCCCATTGTTGCAGCGCGGATGGGTAGACATGGAGGATGAGGAGGAAATGGAGATTGAACTTTCCGGTGGGGCTAGAGGAGTCATGCCAACTAACACTGTGGCAGACATGGCTGAGTTCATGTTGGGGTGCTTTACAACCGACAAGCGTATTGTCAAAATCATGGAGGACAACCAGTACTGGATCTTTGCTATCCTTGACCCCCGGTATAAAAACAACATCTCGTCTTTTATTCCGGTAGAGGGGAGGGCCAATCGCATCAATGCTTGCCACAGGCAATTGGTGCAGAATATGATGGAGATGTTTCCAGCATGTGACGTTGGCGGCAGGGAGGGCAGTTCCTCCAGTAGGCAACCAAGTTCTCACCGGTCCACACAAACGAGGGGCACACTGTCTAAGGTCTGGGACACCTTGATGGCACCCCCTCGCCAAAGTGCCGCCACGGAGGGTCCTAGTGTCACCAGGCGTGAGAAGTATAGGCGCATGTTGCGGGAATACCTTTCCGACCACAGCCCTGTCCTCTCCGACCCCTCTGCGCCCTACACGTATTGGGTGTCGAAGTTGGACCTGTGGCTTGAACTTGCCCTATATGCCTTGGAGGTGCTGTCCTGTCCTGCCGCCAGCGTCCTATCTGAGAGGGTGTTCAGTGCAGCCGGTGGCATCATCACTGACAAGCGCACCCGTCTGTCAGCTGAGAGTGCCGACCGGCTCACTTTGATAAAAATGAACCACCACTGGGTAGAGCCGTCATTTTTGTGCCCACCTGTGTAAAGCACCCCAACATGAAACTCCATGTCTGTACTCAACCTCTCCAATTCCTCCGCATCCTCATACTCATCCACCATAAGCGTTGCACAATTCTGCTAATACTAGGCTCCCTCCACCCTGATTTCCCCCAACTCTGCTGGTTAGAGGCTCCCTCCACCATGAATTTGCCCAAACTGGGCTGTTTAGAGGCTCCCTCCACCATGAATTGGTCCAAACTGGGGTGGTTAGAGGCTCCCTCCACCATGAATTGGTCCAAACTGGGCTGGTTAGAGGCTCCCTCCACCATTAATTGGTCCAAACTGGGCTGGTTAGAGGCTCCCTCCACAATTAATTGGTCCAAACTGGGCTAATTAGAGGCTCCCTCCACCATGAATTGGTCCAAACTGGGTTTTTTAGAGGCTCCCTCCACCATTAATTGGTCCAAACTGGGCTGGTTAGAGGCTCCCTCCACAATTAATTGGTCCAAACTGGGCTAATTAGAGGCTCCCTCCACCATGAATTGGTCCAAACTGGGTTTTTTAGAGGCTCCCTCCACCATTAATTGGTCCAAACTGGGCTGGTTAGAGGCTCCCTCCACAATTAATTGGTCCAAACTGGGCTAATTAGAGGCTCCCTCCACCATGAATTGGTCCAAACTGGGTTTTTTAGAGGCTCCCTCCACCATGAATTTGCCCAAACTGGGCTGTTTAGAGGCTCCCTCCACCATGAATTGGTCCAAACTGGGCTGGTTAGAGGCTCCCTCCACCATGAATTTCCCAAAACTTGGCTGTTTAGAGGCTCCCTCCACCATGAATTTGCCCAAACTGGGCTGTTTAGAGGCTCCCTCCACCATTAATTGGTCCAAACTGGGCTGGTTAGAGGCTCCCTCCACCATGAATTTGCCCAAACTGGGGTGGTTAGAGGCTCCCTCCACCATTAATTGGTCCAAACTGGGCTGGTTAGAGGCTCCCTCCACCATGAATTTCCCAAAACTTGGCTGTTTAGAGGCTCCCTCCACCATTAATTGGTCCAAACTGGGCTGGTTAGAGGCTCCCTCCACCATGAATTTGCCCAAACTGGGCTGTTTAGAGGCTCCCTCCACCATTAATTGGTCCAAACTGGGCTGGTTAGAGGCTCCCTCCACCATGAATTTGCCCAAACTGGGCTGTTTAGAGGCTCCCTCCACCATGAATTGGTCCAAACTGGGGTGGTTAGAGGCTCCCTCCACCATGAATTGGTCCAAACTGGGGTGGTTAGAGGCTCCCTCCACCATTAATTGGTCCAAACTGGGCTGGTTAGAGGCTCCCTCCACAATTAATTGGTCCAAACTGGGCTAATTAGAGGCTCCCTCCACCATGAATTGGTCCAAACTGGGTTTTTTAGAGGCTCCCTCCACCATTAATTGGTCCAAACTGGGCTGGTTAGAGGCTCCCTCCACAATTAATTGGTCCAAACTGGGCTAATTAGAGGCTCCCTCCACCATGAATTGGTCCAAACTGGGTTTTTTAGAGGCTCCCTCCACCATGAATTTGCCCAAACTGGGCTGTTTAGAGGCTCCCTCCACCATGAATTGGTCCAAACTGGGCTGGTTAGAGGCTCCCTCCACCATGAATTTCCCAAAACTTGGCTGTTTAGAGGCTCCCTCCACCATTAATTGGTCCAAACTGGGCTGGTTAGAGGCTCCCTCCACCATTAATTGGTCCAAACTGGGCTGGTTAGAGGCTCCCTCCACCATTAATTGGTCCAAACTGGGCTGGTTAGAGGCTCCCTCCACCATGAATTTCCCAAAACTTGGCTGTTTAGAGGCTCCCTCCACCATTAATTGGTCCAAACTGGGCTGGTTAGAGGCTCCCTCCACCATGAATTTGCCCAAACTGGGCTGTTTAGAGGCTCCCTCCACCATGAATTTGCCCAAACTGGGCTGTTTAGAGGCTCCCTCCACCATGAATTGGTCCAAACTGGGCTGGTTAGAGGCTCCCTCCACCATGAATTTCCCAAAACTTGGCTGTTTAGAGGCTCCCTCCACCATTAATTGGTCCAAACTGGGCTGGTTAGAGGCTCCCTCCACCATGAATTTGCCCAAACTGGGGTGGTTAGAGGCTCCCTCCACCATTAATTGGTCCAAACTGGGCTGGTTAGAGGCTCCCTCCACAATTAATTGGTCCAAACTGGGCTAATTAGAGGCTCCCTCCACCATGAATTGGTCCAAACTGGGTTTTTTAGAGGCTCCCTCCACCATGAATTTCCCAAAACTTGGCTGTTTAGAGGCTCCCTCCACCATGAATTGGTCCAAACTGGGCTGGTTAGAGGCTCCCTCCACCATGAATTTCCCAAAACTTGGCTGTTTAGAGGCTCCCTCCACCATTAATTGGTCCAAACTGGGCTGGTTAGAGGCTCCCTCCACCATGAATTTGCCCAAACTGGGCTGTTTAGAGGCTCCCTCCACCATGAATTGGTCCAAACTGGGCTGGTTAGAGGCTCCCTCCACCATGAATTTCCCAAAACTTGGCTGTTTAGAGGCTCCCTCCACCATTAATTGGTCCAAACTGGGCTGGTTAGAGGCTCCCTCCACCATGAATTGGTCCAAACTGGGGTGGTTAGAGGCTCCCTCCACCATTAATTGGTCCAAACTGGGCTGGTTAGAGGCTCCCTCCACCATTAATTGGTCCAAACTGGGCTGGTTAGAGGCTCCCTCCACCATTAATTGGTCCAAACTGGGCTGGTTAGAGGCTCCCTCCACCATGAATTTCCCAAAACTTGGCTGTTTAGAGGCTCCCTCCACCATTAATTGGTCCAAACTGGGCTGGTTAGAGGCTCCCTCCACCATGAATTTGCCCAAACTGGGCTGTTTAGAGGCTCCCTCCACCATGAATTTGCCCAAACTGGGCTGTTTAGAGGCTCCCTCCACCATGAATTGGTCCAAACTGGGCTGGTTAGAGGCTCCCTCCACCATGAATTTCCCAAAACTTGGCTGTTTAGAGGCTCCCTCCACCATTAATTGGTCCAAACTGGGCTGGTTAGAGGCTCCCTCCACCATGAATTTGCCCAAACTGGGGTGGTTAGAGGCTCCCTCCACCATTAATTGGTCCAAACTGGGCTGGTTAGAGGCTCCCTCCACAATTAATTGGTCCAAACTGGGCTAATTAGAGGCTCCCTCCACCATGAATTGGTCCAAACTGGGTTTTTTAGAGGCTCCCTCCACCATGAATTTCCCAAAACTTGGCTGTTTAGAGGCTCCCTCCACCATGAATTGGTCCAAACTGGGCTGGTTAGAGGCTCCCTCCACCATGAATTTCCCAAAACTTGGCTGTTTAGAGGCTCCCTCCACCATTAATTGGTCCAAACTGGGCTGGTTAGAGGCTCCCTCCACCATGAATTTGCCCAAACTGGGCTGTTTAGAGGCTCCCTCCACCATGAATTGGTCCAAACTGGGCTGGTTAGAGGCTCCCTCCACCATGAATTTCCCAAAACTTGGCTGTTTAGAGGCTCCCTCCACCATGAATTGGTCCAAACTGGGCTGGTTAGAGGCTCCCTCCACCATGAATTGGTCCAAACTGGGGTGGTTAGAGGCTCCCTCCACCATTAATTGGTCCAAACTGGGCTGGTTAGAGGCTCCCTCCACCATTAATTGGTCCAAACTGGGCTGGTTAGAGGCTCCCTCCACCATGAATTTGCCCAAACTGGGGTGGTTAGAGGCTCCCTCCACCATTAATTGGTCCAAACTGGGCTGGTTAGAGGCTCCCTCCACAATTAATTGGTCCAAACTGGGCTAATTAGAGGCTCCCTCCACCATGAATTGGTCCAAACTGGGTTTTTTAGAGGCTCCCTCCACCATGAATTTGCCCAAACTGGGCTGTTTAGAGGCTCCCTCCACCATGAATTGGTCCAAACTGGGCTGGTTAGAGGCTCCCTCCACCATGAATTTCCCAAAACTTGGCTGTTTAGAGGCTCCCTCCACCATTAATTGGTCCAAACTGGGCTGGTTAGAGGCTCCCTCCACCATTAATTGGTCCAAACTGGGCTGGTTAGAGGCTCCCTCCACCATTAATTGGTCCAAACTGGGCTGGTTAGAGGCTCCCTCCACCATTAATTGGTCCAAACTGGGCTGTTTAGAGGCTCCCTCCACCATTAATTGGTCCAAACTGGGCTGGTTAGAGGCTCCCTCCACCATGAATTTGCCCAAACTGGGCTGTTTAGAGGCTCCCTCCACCATGAATTGGTCCAAACTGGGCTGGTTAGAGGCTCCCTCCACCATGAATTTCCCAAAACTTGGCTGTTTAGAGGCTCCCTCCACCATTAATTGGTCCAAACTGGGCTGGTTAGAGGCTCCCTCCACCATTAATTGGTCCAAACTGGGCTGGTTAGAGGCTCCCTCCACCATTAATTGGTCCAAACTGGGCTGGTTAGAGGCTCCCTCCACCATTAATTGGTCCAAACTGGGCTGTTTAGAGGCTCCCTCCACCATTAATTGGTCCAAACTGGGCTGGTTAGAGGCTCCCTCCACCATGAATTTGCCCAAACTGGGCTGTTTAGAGGCTCCCTCCACCATGAATTGGTCCAAACTGGGCTGGTTAGAGGCTCCCTCCACCATGAATTTCCCAAAACTTGGCTGTTTAGAGGCTCCCTCCACCATTAATTGGTCCAAACTGGGCTGGTTAGAGGCTCCCTCCACCATGAATTGGTCCAAACTGGGGTTTTTAGAGGCTCCCTCCACCATGAATTGGTCCAAACTGGGGTTTTTAGAGTCTCCCTCCACCATGAATTGGTCCAAACTGGGGTTTTTAGAGTCTCCCTCCACCATGAATTGGTCCAAACTGGGGTTTTTAGAGGCTCCCTCCACCATGAATTTGCCCAAACTCTGCTGGTTAGAGGCTCAATCCACCCTGATTTTCAAAACAAATGTTGGTGCCAACCTCAACTTACTACAAGGGCCAAATTCACTGCTGGTGACAAGCTCTCCTCACTGCAAGTGCCAAATACACATGTTTCAAGGTGTTTTCCTACTGTCAGAGAGGTGGTATTGAGTGTGTAAAGTGTGTAGTTGTTAGGCTGTGATGTTGGGGTAATAGAGGGTCTTTGGTGTGTTAGATGCCCCCAGACATGCTTCCCCTGCTGTCCCAGTGTCATTCCAGAGGTGTTGGCATCATTTCCTGGGGTGTCATAGTGGACTTGGTGACCCTCCAGACACGGATTTGGGTTTCCCCCTTAACGAGTATCTGTTCCCCATAGACTATAATGGGGTTCGAAACCCGTTCGAACACACGAACATTGAGCGGCTGTTTGAATCGAATTTCGAACCTCGAACATTTTAGTGTTCGCTCATCTCTAGTAATGACAGTGCCCCTTTAAGAATGAGATCATGCCTTTCTATAATATTGACTGTTCAGCCTTTTATCTCAGCCTGTATTCAGTTTTTGACAGTCGTTTTTCTATGTGGATTTTAGAACAAGATTTTAATGTTGAGTTATTTCACCCAGTAACAGTTTCCTAAGGATCTCCACACTAAATGCTGTTGATACACTACATCATGCTTTATATCTTTATATTAATTATTGATTTACAAAGCCGTCTGCTTTTGATCACCTTGAAGAAATACGACATGCTGATAGCACTATATTTTTATACTTCTACAGTATTACTCTCTATTAGAGATGAGCGAACACTAAAATGTTCGAGGTTCGAAATTCGATTCGAACAGCCGCTCAATGTTCGTGTGTTCGAACGGGTTTCGAACCCCATTATAGTCTATGGGGAACAGATACTCGTTAAGGGGGAAACCCAAATCCGTGTCTGGAGGGTCACCAAGTCCACTATGACACCCCAGGAAATGATGCCAACACCTCTGGAATGACACTGGGACAGCAGGGGAAGCATGCCTGGGGGCATCTAACACACCAAAGACCCTCTATTACCCCAACATCACTGCCTAACAACTACACACTTTCCACATTCAAAAAAACCTCTATCAAAGTGGGAAAATACCTGGAAACCTTCTTTACTCCCCAAATGGATGGACACAAACCCCAATTTAAGCTCAACAAACAGTAACAACCACCCCTTTAAATCACGTTCCCCATGACAACCACAAATGGAATAGGCAATGGGAATTCCAAAAGCCCTCACCCTTAACTGTCATTTTGAGTGTGTGTGTGTGTGTGTGTGTGTGTGTGTGTGTGTGTGTGTGTGTGTGTGTGATGTGGTAAGACCTTCCAAAATTCACTTTTCTAGCCCTTAACATGAGCCCTTCCAAACAAAGTTACATGACCTTAAGCTGAGCTACCAGCAGAGATTGAGGCCCTTGGCATGAGTAGAGCCTTGCACCAGCAGTGTTTTTGGCACTTAGGGTGAGTTGAGCCTTGTACCAGCGTGTGTCCCTTAACATCAGGCGGGCCCTAAGTTCTGCGCTTTGCACAAAAGTTCCACATTAACTAGGCTGAATGGTACAAAGATTAGTAGGCCCGAGAACCAGGAACAGGTCTTGCAATGGCTGTCGGATAACGCTTAAAGCACATTGTCCACCAGCCAGTCAGCCTCTACCTCCTCTTACCCAACAGTCTTGTCCTCCTTCCACCCAAAATTCCCAATCTTCTCAGAACAATAACCCCAACTGTCCCTGCTCCCCAGAGCTGTTCTCCCTTCCTTTGACTGTACCGCAACCTGCCCCTCCATTTCGCGATTCCACGGACCTAACAGACGAGTATCTGTGTCCAGATGCTCAAACACTAGAGTCTCCTCCATTCCATCTCCGGTCGATTTGGTGGCGGATGACCAGCAACCCACCCTCATCGACGACGATGAGACGCAGTTGCTGTCAGGGCAGCCAGTTGACATGCGCATTGTGCAGGAGGAGGAGGCGAGACAGGAGTTGGAAGAGGAGGTGGTGGACGACGAGGACACCGACCCCACCTGGACAAGGCAGATGTCAAGCTGGGAAAGTAGTGTGGATGTTGAGGCAGGTGCAGCACCAAAAAGGGTAGCTAGAGGCAGAGACATGTCCAGAGGCAGAGGTCAGCTGCTTTGCCGAAGCCAGGCCAGACCCGGAATGTCCGAAGATGTTCCCTTTTGTACCCAGCCCAGAAAAACTCCCCCATCGAGGGCACGTTTCTTGAAGGTGTAGAGTTTTTTCAAGGAATGCGCCGAGGACAGATATAGTGTCGTCTACACAATTTGCCTCTCGAAATCGAGTAGGGGCCCTGAGAAGAGCAACCTGTCCACCACTTCAATGCACCGTCATTTGGAATCCAAGCAATGGAATCAGTGGCAGGCAGCAACGGCAGGACAAACGTCGCCCGCCGTTCATGCCACTGCCTCTGCTCACAGTGCTGGCGATGCACTCCAGAGGACGAGCCAGGACATCACTTCATCTGCCTCCGCCACTTTGTTGACTTCTCCCTCATCCTCCCCTGTTTCTGTCTTATCTCCTTCTCCTGCACCATCAAAGGCACCATCAGGCGCTTCTTTACAACAACCCACCATCTCTCATACATTGGAGCGCCGGCAGAAATACACCGCTAACCACCCACCCACGCAAGCCTAGAACGCCAACATCGCTAAACTGCTGGCCCAGGAGAGGTTGGCGTTCCGGCTTGTTGAAACTCCCGCCTTCCCGGACCTGATGGCAACTGTGGCACCTCACTATGCCGTCCCTAGCCGTCTCAACTTCTCCCGGTGTGGCGTCCCCGCCTTGCACCAGCACGTGTCACTCAACATCAGGTGGGCCCTTAGTTCCGCGCTTTGCTGCAAGGTCCACTTGACCACCGACACTTGGACAAGCGCCTGTGGTCAGGGATGCTGCAGTGCTTATCTTTAATGACAGGCAGGGTGAATGTGGTGGAGTCTGTTCCCCGGGTGCAAACTGGGGTGGCCTATCTCCTCTCCCAGGCCAAAATTCATGGCAGGAGTAGACTGAAACCCTACGACGCTGCAACCTCCACCACAGCTACTAGCGGCAAACGCTAAAACACTGGTGTGGGGAGACGTCAGCAGGCGGTGCTGAAGCTCATCAGCTTGGGGGACAGACAGCACAGTGCCTCCGAGGTCAGGGATGCCATCCTGGCTGAGATGGCATTTTTTTTTCCCTGCTACACCTGGGGCCTGGCATTTTTACGCCTGTGATAATGGCTGGAACCTGGTAGCGGCTCTGGAGCTTGCCAGCCTCCAACACGTTCCATGTTTGGCCCACGTCTAACCTAGTGGTGCAAAGTTTTTTAAAAACATACCCAAATGTACCGAAGCTACTGTTGAAAATGCGGCGCTTGTGCGCCCACTTTTGCAAGTGCACAGGAGTCGCTGCTAGCCTAAAAACACTCTAGCAAGGCCTACATCTGTCCAAACACAGGCTGTTGTCCGTCATTCACACACGCTGAAACCCTACAATACCATATCTTGAGCAGGGTGTGTGAGCTGCACAGACCTTTGATGGAGTTCCATCTACAAAACCCAAGGGTTCCTCAAAGTCAGCAACCAAAGTTTCTGCACCATGAGTTTCCAGGGGTGGCAGAGTTATGGCTAGGGGAAGAGGCATGGATAGGGATGATGTCTAGGGGCAAAAGCAGTGTGGATGTGGAGGCAAGCTAAGCAGGAAAAACTGGGGGTACAAGCTAAGGCATGGACTGGGGTGATGTCTAGGGGCAAAAGCAGTGTGGATGTGGAGGCAAGCTAAGCAGGAAAAACTGGGGATACAAGCTAAGGCATGGACTGGGGTGATGTCTAGGGGCAAAAGCAGTGTGGATGTGGAGGCAAGCTAAGCAGGAAAAACTGGGGGTACAAGCTAAGGCATGGACTGGGGTGATGTCTAGGGGCAAAAGCAGTGTGGATTTGGAGGCAAGCAAAGCAGGGAAAATGGTGGCTAGAGGCAAAGGGATGTCCATAGGCAGCAAGGGCAAAGATGCAAAACTCTCCCGTTTCAAGAATTTTCCTGACTTGTTTCCCCACAAAACATTCCTGGGAGGAGGGCTGAAACACCACCCTCCTCCTCCTCCGCTGTTAGATTTACCCCAGCTACGAGCTGAAAACGCTGCAACACTGGTGTGGGGAGACGTCAGCAGGCTGGGCTGAAGCTCATCAGCTTGGGAGACGGACAGCACACTGCCTCTGAGGTCAGGGATGCCATCCTGGATGAGATGGCAATTTGTTTATCCCCGCTGCCCCTGGGGCCAGGTTTTTTAGCTTGTTGGAGGGCTCTGGAGCTTGCCAGCCTCCAACACGTTCCATGCCTGGCCCACATGTTCAATGTAGTGGTGCAATGATCTTTAAAAACATACCCCAAATTAGCTGAGCTAAGGGTGAAAGTGCGGCACTTGGACACCCACTTTCCCAAGTCTACAGTACCTGGAGCTAGCCGCAATACACTCCAGCAAGGCCTACATCTGCCTGAAGCACCTACTGTTGTGCGAGGTCACCACACGCTCTAACCCTAGATACCGTATGTTCAGCAGGGTGTGTGAGCAGCAGAGACCTTTGATGGAGTACCAGCTACAAAACCCAAGGGTTCCTCAGAGTCAGCTCCCTCACTTTCTGCACCATGAGTTTCCATGGGTGGCAGACTTATGGCTAGAGGCACAGGCATGGATAGGGGTGATGTGTAGGGGCAAAAGCAGTGTGGATGTGGAGGCAAGCTAAGCAGCAAAAACTGGGGGTACAAGCAGCCGGTGACATCATCACTGACAAGCACAGCTGTCTGTCAGCTGACAGGCTGACTTTCACCAAAATGAACAGACAATGGATAGACTCATCATATACATGTCAGTTACATGACAAATTTAGTGCAATTTGCAAGTCCAAGATGGTTTGGAGATCTGCGGAGAGGAATCTCACCACCTCTTGCGGGTGCCATCATTTGGAAGGCAAGCCCTGGGCTCAGTGGGTGAGAGCAAGCGCAGGATAATCGTCGTTTGGCCTGGCGGCCACTGCCTCTTCCACTGTTGACAGGGCTGGCGCTGCAGTCCAGACCAGGAGCCAGGACACCTCCACATCTGCCTCTGACACTTTGGGGAGTTCACCCTTATCCTCACCTTTTCCTGCCATTTCTCCTTTTGCCCGCGCCATCATGCGCCTCTTCCCAGCAACTCCCCATCTCCCAAGCCTTTCATTTCATGCTAAAGTACAGCGCAACCCACCCACATGCCCAAGGCTTCAACGGCCTCATCTCAAGAAATCTGGCCCAGGAGATGTTGGAATCCCGGCTGGGGGACACTCTGCCCTTTTTGGGCAGAGTGTCTACTGCGCCACCGCACTGTGCCGTCCACACCAGCACTTTCCCCCAAACATGAGGCGGTCCCTAAATTCAGCGCTTAGCCCTAAAGTTCCATGTGACCAGTTACGAATGGACAAGTGCATGCGGACAGGGACGCTACCTTTCAATTTGGGCACAGTGGTTGAATGTAGTTGAGGCGTGGACCGGGTCGCAAAATGTGGTGGCCTGACTTGTCTCCCCACACAACATTCCTGGGAGGAGGGCTGAAACACCACCCTCCTCCGCTGTTAAATTGACCCCAGCTACGAGCTGGAAACGCTGCAACACTGGTGTGGGGAGACGTCAGCGGGCCGTGCTGAAGCTCATCAGCTTGGGGGCCAGACAGCACACTGCCTACAAAGTGAGTCATGCCATCCTCGATGAGACGGCAATGTGGTTTTTGCCACTGCACCTGGGCCCAGGCATGTTGTCATGTGTGATAATGGCCGTAACCTGGGATTGGCTCTGTAGCTTGGCAGCCTGCAACATATTCCATGCCTGGGCCACGTTTTTAACTCATTGCTGCTAATCTTTTGAAAAAGGTACCCCAATGTTCCTGAGCTACTGGTGAAAGTGTGGCGCTTGTGCGGATAGTTTTTAAAGTGTATAGTTGCCGCTGCTAGCCTCTATGCACTCCTACAACGCCTGTACCTGCTGGAACAACGGCTGTTGTGCGACGTCTCCACACTGCTGGCACTAAACATATCATGTGTTGAGCAGAGTGTGTGAGCAGCACAGACCTTTGATGTAGTTCCAACTCCAAAACCCTCGGGTTCGTCAAAGTCAACTCCCTCAGTTGCTCAACCATGAGTGGCCATGGGTGGCAGACTTATGTGAAATCCCATCCCATCCATTGCACTGGACACGAAACATTAGCATGCGCTCAGCACAACTTCGGATATGGCAGATGCGTTAAGCAGGGTGCAGGGTACAACACAGACCAGGCCCGAGCACCAGGAACAGGTGTTAGAAATACTGCAGCATCTGCCATTTCCTTCCAATTTTGGGGTTTTGGACCCGCCACCGACTTGTCTGGACCTAAGTGGGGATCATGAGACACAGTTGCCATCAAGGCAAGCTGTGGTCATGTGCGGTTTGCAGTAAGGGGGCAGTGCGCAATTGGAAGAGGAGTTGGTGGATGACGAGGCCACCGACCCCACATGGACAGGGGTGATGTCTAGGGGCTAAAGCAGTGTAGATGTAGAGGGAAGCTAAATCAACAAAAAACCTGGGTAGAAGCAAAGGCATAAACTGGGGTGATGTTTAGGGGTGAAAGCAGAGTAGATGTGGAGGGAAGCTAAGCAGCAAAAACAGTGGGTAGAAGCAAAGGCATGCAAAACTCTACCCTGTTGGAAGACTTATTCCTAGGTCTGGAACACGTTAATGGCCCCCCTGGACAAATTACTGCCACTCAGGGGCCTAGTGTCACCAGGAGGGACAAGTATAGGCGCATGTTGTGGGAATACCTGGCCGACACCAGCTCTGTCCTCTCCGATCCCTCTGTGCTCTACAGCCTAAACTTATTTTCTCATCTTTTTTTCTGAACTGCACATCTCTTGCCTGCTTCCTTTGGGATCTTAGAAATGGTGGTCCACTTCCACAGATGGTAACTTCAATAGACAGTGTAACGGGAGTAGCTGAGGGATCGCTGTCTTAACCACTTTTTGGCACAAAATTAACTTCCAAAGCCAAATATGGTGCAAGTATATGATGCAAGGACACCTACACACCTATCTCTGACACATTGGGGAGTTCACCCTCATGCGCCCTTTTGGCCTGCACCATCATGCGCCTCTTCCCAGCCACTCCACATTTCCCAAGCTTTTCATTGCAGGCAGAAGTACAATACAACCCACCCCCATGCCCAAGCCTGTAACAGCCTCATCGATAAACTGCTGGCCCTGGAGATGTTGGTGTTTGTTTATGCTTCTGGAGACCCAGGCCTTCCGTCAGCAGATGGCAGCTGGGGCACCTCCCTATGCTGGGCCTAGCCGTTACTACTTCTCTTGGTGTGCTGTCTCTGCCTTGCGCCTGCATGTGTCCCATAACATCAGTCGGGCCCAGAGCTCTGCGCTTTGCTGCAAGGTCCACTTGACCACCGACACATGGACAAGCGCCTGTGGTCAGGGATGCTGCAGTGCTTATCTTTAATGACAGGCAGGGTGAATGTGGTGGAGTCTGTTCCCCGGGTGCAAACTGGGGTGGCCTATCTCCTCTCCCAGGCCAAAATTCATGGCAGGAGTAGACTGAAACCCTACGAAGCTGCAACCTCCACCCCAGCTACTAGCGGAAAACACTGTAACACTGGCATGGGGAGATGTCAGTAGGCCGTGCTGAAACTGATCAGCTTGGGGGACAGACAGCACAGTGCCTCCGAGGTCAGGGATGCCATCCTGGCTGAGATGGCATTTTTTTTTCCCTGCTACACCTGGGGCCTGGCATTTTTGCGCCTGTGATAATGGCTGGAACCTGGTAGCAGATCTGGAGCTTGCCAGACTCAAACACGGTCCACGCATGGCCCACGTTTTCCAACTTGTTGGTGCCATGTTTCTTTGAAACCTACACCATTGTGCCTGATATACAGGTCAAAGTGGGGCCATTTTCGTAAGTGAGAACTAGCCTCTGCTAGGCAGAAAACATTCAGAGCACACTCCTCTCATCTTCGCACCGTTGGCTGGCGGAGGAAGACGAGGGGGTTGGAGTGGCATCTGATGTCCCTATCCCACACGAGGCTAGAGGGTGCACTTCAGTGCATCCCATTGCTTCACCACAAATGGTGTGAAGGGGAGTGGAAAATGGAGGAAATGGAGAGTGACCCTTACAGTTGGGGCCAGCAAAGGCATGCCAAGTAACACACTGGCACACATGGCTGACTTCATCTTGGGTTGCTTTTCAACACATATTTCACATCATGAAGAACAAATAATACTGGATTTTTTCAAGCCTCGAACCCCGGTCTAGGTCTAATGTCTGTTCCTTTCTTATATTAGGGGAGAGGGAAAAAAAATTACTTCAGTGATACGTTTAGCGTACATAGACTGACTATTAATGTGTATCCCACTTAGTGTTGTTAGGGTTACACACCGTCACAACCTGGCTAAAGCTTCTATAGCTGTTAATAAAGTCAACATAACTTTACGGTATCCAAAAAGACAGCTGGTACCGACAGAGAGCAAGACAAATGTCACCCAAAGCTGTGAGCTCTGAACACCCACAGTGACTTTGGCGTCATCATCATTATAAGGGAGTGGGTGGTAATAAATAACTTGGCAGTGCCTAAAACCCAAAAAGCTTATACAACTATATTTACATTAAGATACACAAATGAAACTTTTCAGTAGCATGTCATGAGACAAGCTGATAAGCTCTTCCTTTGTGCAGTGCTATTTGAAAGTTAAACGCTGCCTTTATTTTAATTCTGGAGAAGGTGCAGACATTAGATTTAGAACATGTTGTCTTCATTGTCCAAATCCTCTATATAGGTAACGCGTTTTTCGGGCCGAGCTGTCTGGGAACGAGCTGGTGCAGCACTGACAACCTGGGTGAATATGGCAAGAGCCTGAGATGTAGGGTGAATGAATCCCCAAATTATTTGTGGAATTCCCAGTGAGACAATGGCACTGTATACCAGTATTAAAAATTGTGGGTGCACATAACCCCCATATATTCTTTGAATTCCCAGTCAGACAATGGCACTGTATACCAGTATTAAAAATTGTGGGTGCACGTAACCCCCATATATTCTTTGAATTCCCAGTCAGACAATGGCACTATATACCAGTATTAAAAATTGTGGGTGCACATAACCCCCATATATTCTTTGAATTCCCACTCAGACAATGGCACTGTATAGCAGTATTAAAAATTGTGGGTGCACGTAACCCCCATATATTCTTTGAATTCCCAGTCAGACAATGGCACTATATACCAGTATTAAAAATTGTGGGTGCACATAACCCCCATATATTCTTTGAATTCCCAGTCAGACAATGGCACTGTATAGCAGTATTAAAAATTGTGGGTGCACGTAACCCCCATATATTCTTTGAATTCCCAGTCAGACAATGGCACTATATACCAGTATTAAAAATTGTGGGTGCACATAACCCCCATATATTCTTTGAATTCCCAGTCAGACAATGGCACTGTATACCAGTATTAAAAATTGTGGGTGCACATAACCCCCATATATTCTTTGAATTCCCAGTGAGACAATGGCACTGTATACCAGTATTAAAAATTGTGGGTGCACATAACCCCCATATATTCTTTGAATTCCCAGTCAGACAATGGCACTGTATACCAGTATTAAAAATTGTGGGTGCACATAACCCCCATATATTCTTTGAATTCCCAGTCAGACAATGGCACTGTATACCAGTATTAAAAATTGTGGGTGCACGTAACCCCCATATATTCTTTGAATTCCCAGTCAGACAATGGCACTATATACCAGTATTAAAAATTGTGGGTGCACATAACCCCCATATATTCTTTGAATTCCCAGTCAGACAATGGCACTGTATACCAGTATTAAAAATTGTGGGTGCACATAACCCCCATATATTCTTTGAATTCCCAGTGAGACAATGGAACTGTATAGCAGTAGCAAAAATTGTGGGTGCACGTCACCCCAATATATTCTTTGAATTCCCAGTTAGACAATGGCACTGTATACCAGTAGTAAAAATTGTGGGTGCACATAACCCCCATATATTCTTTGAATTCCCAGTCAGACAATGGCACTGTATACCAGTATTAAAAATTGTGGGTGCACATAACCCCCATATATTCTTTGAATTCCCAGTCAGACAATGGCACTGTATACCAGTATTAAAAATTGTGGGTGCACATAACCCCCATATATTCTTTGAATTCCCAGTGAGACAATGGAACTGTATAGCAGTAGCAAAAATTGTGGGTGCACGTCACCCCAATATATTCTTTGAATTCCCAGTTAGACAATGGCACTGTATACCAGTAGTAAAAATTGTGGGTGCACATAACCCCCATATATTCTTTGAATTCCCAGTCAGACAATGGCACTGTATACCAGTATTAAAAATTGTGGGTGCACATAACCCCCATATATTCTTTGAATTCCCAGTCAGACAATGGCACTGTATACCAGTATTAAAAATTGTGGGTGCACATAACCCCCATATATTCTTTGAATTCCCAGTCAGACAATGGCACTGTATACCAGTATTAAAAATTGTGGGTGCACGTAACCCCCATATATTCTTTGAATTCCCAGTCAGACAATGGCACTGTATAGCAGTATTAAAAATTGTGGGTGCACGTAACCCCCATATATTCTTTGAATTCCCAGTCAGACAATGGCACTGTATACCAGTATTAAAAATTGTGGGTGCACATAACCCCCATATATTCTTTGAATTCCCAGTCAGACAATGGCACTGTATACCAGTAGTAAAAATTGTGGGTGCACATAACCCCCATATATTCTTTGAATTCCCAGTCAGACAATGGAACTGTATAGCAGTAGCAAAAATTGTGGGTGCACGTCACCCCAATATATTCTTTGAATTCCCAGTTAGACAATGGCACTGTATACCAGTAGTAAAAATTGTGGGTGCACATAACCCCCATATATTCTTTGAATTCCCAGTCAGACAATGGCACTGTATACCAGTATTAAAAATTGTGGGTGCACATAACCCCCATATATTCTTTGAATTCCCAGTCAGACAATGGCACTGTATACCAGTATTAAAAATTGTGGGTGCACATAACCCCCATATATTCTTTGAATTCCCAGTGAGACAATGGAACTGTATAGCAGTAGCAAAAATTGTGGGTGCACGTCACCCCAATATATTCTTTGAATTCCCAGTTAGACAATGGCACTGTATACCAGTAGTAAAAATTGTGGGTGCACATAACCCCCATATATTCTTTGAATTCCCAGTCAGACAATGGCACTGTATACCAGTATTAAAAATTGTGGGTGCACATAACCCCCATATATTCTTTGAATTCCCAGTCAGACAATGGCACTGTATACCAGTATTAAAAATTGTGGGTGCACGTAACCCCCATATATTCTTTGAATTCCCAGTCAGACAATGGCACTGTATACCAGTATTAAAAATTGTGGGTGCACATAACCCCCATATATTCTTTGAATTCCCAGTCAGACAATGGCACTGTATACCAGTATTAAAAATTGTGGGTGCACGTAACCCCCATATATTCTTTGAATTCCCAGTCAGACAATGGCACTATATACCAGTATTAAAAATTGTGGGTGCACATAACCCCCATATATTCTTTGAATTCCCAGTCAGACAATGGCACTGTATACCAGTATTATAAATTGTGGGTGCACATAACCCCCATATATTCTTTGAATTCCCAGTGAGACAATGGAACTGTATAGCAGTAGCAAAAATTGTGGGTGCACGTCACCCCAATATATTCTTTGAATTCCCAGTTAGACAATGGCACTGTATACCAGTAGTAAAAATTGTGGGTGCACATAACCCCCATATATTCTTTGAATTCCCAGTCAGACAATGGCACTGTATACCAGTATTAAAAATTGTGGGTGCACATAACCCCCATATATTCTTTGAATTCCCAGTCAGACAATGGCACTGTATACCAGTATTAAAAATTGTGGGTGCACATAACCCCCATATATTCTTTGAATTCCCAGTCAGACAATGGCACTGTATACCAGTATTAAAAATTGTGGGTGCACGTAACCCCCATATATTCTTTGAATTCCCAGTCAGACAATGGCACTGTATAGCAGTATTAAAAATTGTGGGTGCACGTAACCCCCATATATTCTTTGAATTCCCAGTCAGACAATGGCACTGTATACCAGTATTAAAAATTGTGGGTGCACATAACCCCCATATATTCTTTGAATTCCCAGTCAGACAATGGCACTGTATACCAGTATTAAAAATTGTGGGTGCACATAACCCCCATATATTCTTTGAATTCCCAGTCAGACAATGGAACTGTATAGCAGTAGCAAAAATTGTGGGTGCACGTCACCCCAATATATTCTTTGAATTCCCAGTCAGACAATGGCACTGTATACCAGTAGTAAAAATTGTGGGTGCACATAACCCCCATATATTCTTTGAATTCCCAGTCAGACAATGGCACTGTATAGCAGTATTAAAAATTGTGGGTGCACGTAACCCCCATATATTCTTTGAATTCCCAGTCAGACAATGGCACTGTATACCAGTATTAAAAATTGTGGGTGCACGTAACCCCCATATATTCTTTGAATTCCCAGTCAGACAATGGCACTATATACCAGTATTAAAAATTGTGGGTGCACATAACCCCCATATATTCTTTGAATTCCCAGTCAGACAATGGCACTGTATAGCAGTATTAAAAATTGTGGGTGCACATAACCCCCATATATTCTTTGAATTCCCAGTGAGACAATGGCACTGTATACCAGTAGCAAAAATTGTGGGTGTATATAGCCCCAATTCTATTGCTAGGGGACTTGCAGGGTATTTCTGAGGTGAAGGTGGGGGGGCACACCGTTGGAACGGGGATTTGGGGTGTATATATGGGGTATACGGGAATACACTGTCAGTGTGTTCCATTCAGGATCCTGGGAAAGCTGGGTTGCGGCGATTGAGCCCGTCAGTGCCACGTTACACTGACAAGCTTCTCCCTGGAATTGAAGTTATATGTAAGCCCAATATATTCTTTGAATTCCCAGTGAGACAATGGCACTATATGGCAGTAGCAAAAATAGTGGGTGTATATAGCCCCAATTCTATTGCTAGGGGACTTGCAGGGTATTTCTGGGGTGAAGGTGGGGGGGCACACCGTTGGAACGGGTATCGGGGGTATATATCGGGTATACGGGAATACACTGACAGTGTATTCCATTCAGGATCCTGGGAAAGCTGGGTTGCGGCGATTGAGCCCGTCAGTGCCACGTTACACTGACAAGCTTCTCCCTGGAATTTAGCTCTTATAAGAGCTGTTGGTTGTCTTCTCCTTCCTATCCTAGCCTGTCCCTGCCTACCCAGAATCTAACCCCTAGCTAACTGGACGGAAACCTCCGTCCTCGGTGAATTGCAAGCTCAGAATGACGCGAAGCTGGGCGGCGCTGTTCTTTTAAATTAGAGGTCACATGTTTTCGGCAGCCAATGGGTTTTGCCTACTTTTTTCAACGTCACCGGTGTCGTAGTTCCTGTCCCACCTACCCTGCGCTGTTATTGGAGCAAAAAAGGCGCCAGGGAAGGTGGGAGGGGAATCGAGTAATGGCGCACTTTACCACGCGGTGTTCGATTCGATTCGAACATGCCGAACAGCCTAATATCCGATCGAACATGAGTTCGATAGAACACTGTTCGCTCATCTCTACTCTCTATGTTTCAAAAGATCAAGTGTCTGCTTATACAGTATTACAGTTAAATGTGTTATTTCTTATTCTTCAGGGTTATGTGGAGACCTTTAGATGGTACATTGTGTGTCTATGGAAATAATTTATCAAAGAGCTGAATATGACTCATTTAGATGAATAAAGCATCATGGTTAACATAACTATGTCTGTTTAGTGTAGAGATTTGCAATTTTAAAGATCAAAGGGTAAGACAAGTAAAGTGTTAAATAGAAAAATATGTTATTTTTCCAATAAGTCTTTTCTATCTCTCTCTAAGCATACAATCACTAAGAACCACCCACCTGACTACTAAGCCCTCATTCACATCAGCATTTGGATTCCGTCTGGAGGAGTCCGCATGGGACCCCCCCCCCCCCCCCCGAACGGAATACCAAACGCAAAGCGCTATGCTGTAAAAGCACATGGACCCCATAGACTATAAAGGGGTCCGTGTGCTTACCGACAGATCTCCGCAGGGATCGTGTGGACAGGAAAGTAGTTCCCAATCTACTTTCCTGTCAGCATGATTCGTGCGGGCAGCGCGCGCCAAGCACACGGACCCCATTATAGTCTATAGGGTCCATGTGCTTTTATAGAACAGCGCTTGCAATTGCATTTGTATTCCGTTCGGGGGGGGGGGGGGGGTCTTCATACGGACTCTCCCTGCACGGAATACAAAAGCAGATGTGAACCAACCCTAAGCTCTAAATGTGCAGAATGCACAGACAAGGTATGCAGAATTTTTTATGTCAAAATTTTATTTTAATATGCTTCTATGATATGCTGCCTGCATTATTAACATCTAGTTGATAAAAATACTTTTTACCAAACTATAGAACCATGCAAACACTATATCTATAAGATACTGAAAAATGTTGTCTTATCACAACCACACAGTGTTTCTTTGGTTTCTGCCAAGATCCCACAGATTTTACTGTTATTATACTGAATTATATTGTTCATGTATATATCATTAGTGAATATATTTGTCTGGTTGTATGTAACAAAACCCAATCAGGCATGCAAGAGGTGAAGTTGTAATGATCGTCTGTGGGATACTAGGGAATACTCATCTTTCTAAGGTGCAGATTGAACCATTCATTTCCCAGTTTTCAAAGATGTGCATAAACCATTAGCCTCAAATTACAAAAGACCGGAAAGGCCTGGAACTTTCTCACACGTTTGGAGCCAGCCAAGCTGGGTGTTGTGCATCTCCATATTTTTTGATACATGTACAGTGAGTTGCAGGAGTTATGTGCCATGTATTAAATACGACACGTGGCAACAACTGAGATTAGAGATGGCTCCTAACCCCAGGAGTTTAACTACTAAGGAGCCGGGACAAGTGAGCAGGTGGGGGACGTGAAGCAGGAGTGGAGAGATAGCATAGGAATGATACTGTAGGCATTCAGGAGCCCAAACAAAAGTGGTAAGAAGTAGTGAGAAGTGGGGGAGAGGCAGAAGCAGCCCTTTTTGTAATGGGGGTTACATATGGCAGGGGGCAGCACAAAGTGGTGAACCTAGCCTCTCTGCTGCCTGAGGTGGATGATCAAAAAACGTCCCTCCCCCCCCATGTTGAGTCGGGTGGGGAGGATTGTTGTTAATCTTTTGATTGTCTGCCTCAGACAGTGTGGGGGGGGGGGAGTGTTTGGGGGCTGCTGTAACATTGCAATAAATACAATGCAGTAATATTTTGTGCAGTAATACTCACAGGAGACGTCTTCCCACATTTCCCGTTGATTCCCTTTGGACCGCTATGACCACTTCTTCCAGCTGTGACTTCTCTCTGTAAAGTTTGAAAAACAGACATCTTTGACTCACTTCTCCACGCACCCAACTCCTATATATATATATATATATATATATATATATATATATATATATATATATATATATCTCACAGCGGTCCCTGCACCCTGCCAGCCTATATTATGCCTCATAGTGGCACAATAGACTGATAGACTGTGTGGCACAATAGAGGTTGCAGGGGGGCCACTGTGGGGCATAATAGAGGTTACAGGGGCCACAGTGGATCCTTCAAGTTCTATTATGGCCCACAGTTGCACACCCATGAACTATTATTATACTCAAGGGTCTTTTCAGACCCCGAGTATAATAATCGGAGCCCCAGGGGAGATGAGGGAACATAATAAACAGTGTTACTCACCTCTCCAGGTTCCAATGTTAATCCTAGCAGGCATCGGGCCTATATGGTAATGCCCAGACATCACTTGGTCTGCGATATTACCATATATTACATATAGGCCCAAAGCCTGTGGTAGCAGTAACAGCCTGTTGCTCTACAGGCCCAAAGTCTGTGCTAGCAATAACAAGCTATTACTACTAGCACAGGCTTCTGGCCTATATGGTAATATCCCAGACCACGTGACGTCTGGGCATTACCATATAGGCCCAAAGCCTGCTAGGATTAACATCGGATTCCGGAGAGGTAAGTGACATTGTTTATGATGTTCCCTCACCTCCCTAGGGCTCCGATTATTGTACTCGGGGGTCTGAAAAGTGGCAGTAGTGGCATCACGGTCTGAGCCCGGGCCTTTTCACTACCACCGTCGGTGGCCTATAGTGCAAGGGGAAGCAGGGGCGGCAGTGACCAGGTCTGGGGAGGTTGGTAATACTCCAGGAGGTAGCAGCCTATTATAAAACAAAAACAAACAAAACATATATGGCTCGGGCTGCCGCCCCCTTCCGGTGTGCCACCCGAGGTGGTCGTCTCACCTCGCCTCATTAGAGGTGCAGCACTGGTAGGGAGACAATCAATCCCTAATGACTGCCCCCTCCACATGTGCTACCCCTGATGGAGTTAAATGAAGCACAGTGCATGTTCGTCCCATAATGGCTCTCCAACCTGTCATTCTTTACTTGCTATTGTAGGCTACTCTATGTAGCTTATTCACTGAGGGGAAACAATTCCCAAAATAGGAAAAAAATATTATATAAAAAACTT
Source organism: Leptodactylus fuscus (assembly GCF_031893055.1). Classification (NCBI taxonomy): domain Eukaryota; kingdom Metazoa; phylum Chordata; class Amphibia; order Anura; family Leptodactylidae; genus Leptodactylus; species Leptodactylus fuscus. Next base: position 84,812,722 of record NC_134265.1, on the reverse strand, counting down.
CACCTTTATTTATTCACTTTTAAACAGCCATATAAAGGTTAAAAAAATCTGTGTCAGACCACTACTGCCAGTACTCATGGCCAAAAAGATTAGTTTTGCGCTAGGTAATCATACCTCAATCCACAAAATGAGAGAACAGGGTGGAGATCAACTGTTAGACCACGTGGTCTAACCCCTTCTGTCTGGAAGGGGTTAATAGGAGCACTGCAGATACCCTATATACAGCCAGACTGAATTCCAAGTGGGGGAAGAAAAAACAGTCCTCAAGCTCAGGGAAGGGGCAGACAGACAACCAAAAACCCCCTCTCCTTTCCCAACACCCAGCATCTACTGCACCCAAAAACTCCGGCCATTTTAATTTTTGTAATTTTCCAGTAGCTGCTGCATTTCCCCCCCTCGGCTTATATGCGAGTCAATAAGTTTTCCCAGTTTTTTGTGGTAAAATTAGGGGCCTCAAACCATTTGACATTGAGAGATGTTTCTACTGAGACTGGCCTACTTCCGCTAGCGGATATTTAAGCTAGGGTTCCTGACCTGTCCATCTCTTTCCTACATAAACGGCACTTATCCCACATTTTGCATAAGGTCCATGACTCTCTCCCATTCCGCTATGATCTTACCCCTTTTGAGAAGGCGTTATCCTCCAGTACTAAAATGCTTAGGAAGGTTTCCCATTTATTGCACTTGCATATCTCTCCTCCCTCCACGTATAAACCGGCATATCTGTCGTCATGGGAAAGAGAACTTGATCTGTCTCTGTCTTCGGAGGAGGTTAGTTCTGTACTATCTACTGTATTTTTCGGACTATAAGACGCACTTTTTTTCCCCCAAATTTGGGGGGAAAAGAAGGGTGCGTCTTATAGGCCGAATGTGGCGCCTGGCATCCGCTGTAATAGAGAGGCGGAAGCCGGCAAGTGATAGACGCCGGCACAGGTGCCGGGGCCTGAGACATCGCTGCGCTCCTCTGCCCTACATGAAGCCAGCAGCGGGAGCTGGCTTTATGCAGGGCAGGGCAGCGATGTCTCAGGCCCCGGCGTCTATCCCTCACCGGCATCCGCCTCTCTAGTACAGCGGATGCCGGGTCAGTATCAGCGGCCCCTTCTCCCCCGAACCTGTGCCTCCCCCGTACCTGTAAAGATGCAGGCCGGCTCCTGCGCGGCGATATCGCAGGAGCCGACCTGTTCGGGTGACAGGCCTGTCACTGCTGTATTAGTATTGCGGCTGGTCTCTATGACCAGCCGTAATACTAATAGACAGAATGTCCCATAGACGGCAATACAGTTGTATTGCCGTCTATGGGACTTGCAATCAAGCGACCGCAGGCTCAAGCCCCGGGGGGGGGAATAAAATAGTGAAAAAAAAAAAAAAAAAAAAGCTTTAAAAATATATAATAAAAATATGAAATAAATAAAAGTTCTAAATCACCTCCTGTCCCTAGAATATATATATATATATATATATATATATATATATATATATATATATGTAGAAGATCATATGTCATAAACCACCGGGTTTTTTTCAATAAAAGGTGATCTAAGCAATAGACATTCCCCAAAATGGTAAACTAAAAAGTACTTCTGGCCCCGCAAAAAAAAAAACACTCTATGCGTCCCCGTACAGCTGCAGGGTCACCTGTCAATGTGGCCTTGCAGCTGTTGCAAAACTACAACTCCCATATATTAAATATTTTACCAGTTTTTGCTTCAAAATTTTTTTTCCCTATTTTCCTCCTCTAAAACCTAGGTGCGTCTTATAGTCCAGTGCGTCTTATAGTCCGAAAAATACGGTAATTCTCATGGTACTTCGCCATGTGTCTGTATCCAAGAAAACCAGTTTAAGTTACTGGCGCGTTGGTACCGAACGCCTGACTGGCTCCGCCAACGCGGTCTTACCACCTCAGATATGTGCTGGAGGTGCAACTTGGAGAGAGGCACCTATAAACATCTCTGGTGGGACTGCTCTCTAATTAAACCATTTTGGGCTGCTGTTCAAACTTCCCTTCGCTTAGTTTCTTGCAGATCGTTCACAATTACTTTACTACTTTACACTTTACTTTAATACTTTGTCTCTTACTCTTTTGCTCTACCTTCCTTTTTTGTCTCTTCTTTATGTTTTTTTCTGTTCTGCTTCTCTCACTCTTGTCCCTATTAAGTGTTAAGTTCCCTCAACTCCCAATCCCTGATTTCCCTTCCCTACCCTCTCTTTCCCTCCCCGTGCCCCTTTGTCTTCCCCTAAGTCCCCCTTTCCTTCCCCATTTTTATTTTTATTTTTGGTCAGTCATGAAAGGTTTGACTTTGTAACTTTCTTATTGTTCATACTATATTCTGTGATGTACAACATTGCTTTTTGTTTTGCTTTTGTTTTGCTTGTATTGCTTGTATGTATTTGTTTAAGCTCTCCTCTTTCAATTGTAGCTCACGCTCACGTATTTGTTTATTTGATGGTATTTTTGCTCAATAAATTTTTGAATTAAAAAATTAGGGGCCTCTGCTTATATTCGGGTCGGCTTATATTCGAGTATATATGGTACTTAATAGTACTTTGTATACTGTAAATGTATAGCTGTGGAATAATAGGATTGTTTACCCTTAAATAACATTTTCTTTCAATGAAATAAAATGGATGGAATTTACCTTTATGGAACGCTCCTCTCTGTAGCTAAATAACACGCTGCAGATTACTTGATAAGTTTATCAGATATTTACAAGGTGAAATTGATGAAAAATAGATTTGATAAGAACTTCTTGACTGAAGCATATTATACTGTAGCAGGTACATGCTTATACTACCATGCTTCTCCTATCTGCCTAGACTCCGCATCGGCCATATTGCAGGTAGCAATAAACAGATGTATCAAACTAGCACAAGACACATCTGGCCGCAGCAATCATGTTTGTGAACAGATTTTTGAGTATTGCCTTTGGTTCCTATGAAACTAATATGTACAGTATATATATAACTATATGAATATATACCCTTCAGCCTTTTCTTCTTTTCACGCATAATTTTCGGTATTCACTTAGTTGTAAATCTAGATTGACCTCTATGTATAGTAAAGAATGGTTTCCAATCTGACCGTGATAATAGCATCTTTACAATATGATTACATATTGTTCTGCACTCCCATCAGAATCCAATATTTTAGAAATTGAGATTCAGCAGTAAAATAATACTGTAAACTCTAGGAGGTTAATAAGTAACGTATCATGTTCCATGCTATGGCTGACATGACACCATTTCAGATTTTCCACAACACTACATTCCGATAAGATTGTATGAAAGGAACCAATTATATTTTAGCCATGGTAGTATAGTTCAGCCTAGTGACTGCTTGTTTTTCTATATTCTACATTTTTTGTCGTGTTTCAGCAATCTGGCAGGAATATAGTACATGTCTCTGACATGTACTTGTAATTCAACTATTTCTTTTCAATTTATCTTACTAAACACTGTAAGTTGCTGGTTGTTAACAATAAAGCAGGAGCCATAAATTCTTGTTAGAAAAGTAACGAACTTCTGGATGGATTTTTCTAGTAATTTGTATCAATCCCTAAAAGGTGACTATGCTGTTCTCGTATTGTCATGTTCTGTATTCTAGTTTTCTGTGCTTTTTTTTTTTTTTTTTTTAACAATCATCCTATTTTTTCAATTAGACCAAAAATAAGTATTTCTTTATTGTTTGTTTGCATATATTCCTCTGAAGATATGATATATTGCATATCCTTGGTCATTCACAGATGCAGCAGCTAGTTAATCTGCTTGTGTATTCTGGCCTTTATAATACAAAGTGATGGGCCGCATGCTACTTGTAGTGTAGGGGAACTATGTTAACACTGTAACACACCATGGCCATTTGTTAAAGAGGACCTTTCATGGTTTGGGGCACAGGCAGTTCTATATACTGCTAGAAAGTGCACTGTCGGCTTTCCCGATCTGTGGCCCGGGTAAAGAGCTATTGGTCCCGGTACCGTAGCGCTTTACAGTCAGAAGGGCGTTTCTAACACTCTGTCAGGAATGTCCTTCTGTACAAGCAGCGCCTATTGCGCTGTACAGTCTGAGCGGGGAGGAACGCCCCCTCCCTCTGCTCACACAGCTCGTTCATAGACTAATATTATCAGGAGGGGAGGGGGCGTTCCTTCCTGGTCTCAGAGCAGGTCTTTCCAGCAGTATATAGAACTGCCTGTGCCCCAAACCATGAAAGCTCCTCAAGCAACTATTAGGCCTGGTTCACATCTGCATTCGGTATTCCGTTCGGGGAGTCCTCATGTTTTTACACTGTTTTACTATATATCATAAACTGTATAAGAATATGAATAAAGCCTCTGTAATCGATTACAAAAATCAAGACTTTAGACAATCTTTCTGACATTGTCTTCTGTAGAAAAGGGTACACAATACTCAGCTACATCTCCAATAGATTTTTAATCAGTAACCCAGACCATAACTATGTCTGTTCTAGATGATTCCATGTCTGAAACACACGTAAAGAATATTAAACAATTCTGCTAACGTTCATTGGATTTTCCATTCATGCCTTGATGACAGAAGTGCTTAACTATTATTATTTTATGTAAATATAGTAGCTATTTATAGAATCACCACTGCTTTTTACAGATCAATAATATAATAACTACAGCCAAGCTTTAACAGCATGATACAATTTCAATGCTGGAATGCAAATGTATTCAGCTTGGATCAATAACATCGTAATTGACTTAAAGGTTATCAACCACAATGTCATTACATCCAGCTAGACTACTGCATCATAATCTTTTGACGGTACAACTAGGGTATGCACAACTGAAAATGTCTTCTCTTACATTAAATGTGGTTATTTGTTCATTAAAGGTATTTGGGGAAAGCCACACTGGGAAATTGCCTAGGACTCTATCTCCAAATGGGCTCTATGCTGCAACACTCCTTTAGAGATGAAGCTCGGTAGTGTGAATGTGGGGTAACCCATCAGCACAATGAAAACACAATATACGGTGAATTTGGGGTGATAGTGGAAGCCTCCTATATGTATCAAACTCCTTCGATGACAAGAAAATCTCAGAATGCATGTTCCAATATGTTCACTAGATTTCCTTCAATACTGACATTTCTGTCATGGTGGCTTCAGTGCAATATTTTTACATTATTAAGACGTGTCACACACCATTAAACAGGTTTTGTGCCCCCATGTGTTACCCAAAGCATAATACATGCAGTACACGACAAGATGAAATAGTGAGACAGGGTGCTGTTCTTGTAAACAAATTAAAATAATATTCAACTTTTCTCACAATAGACTCAAAGCACATTCTGGTGAGTGACTAAATGGGATTTTGCAGTTTCCTGTTTACAGTCAGGGTTTTATTTTCCCTCCAATGCCAGACTGAAGAGATGTATTTTGAGTCTTGATTTAAAATTGTCCAGGGATGAGACCTCTCTGATCAGTATAAGTAAAGTGTTCCAGAGAGTGGGGGCTGCATGGCAGAAGGCTCTGGCTCCAAATCGTTTAAGGTGGATCCTGGGAATGGACAGTTTATTTGTGCCTGCTGAACTGAGGGGTTGGCAAGGATTCTGGCGTTGCAGAAGTTATTTTAAGTGGTTAAGGCCTAATTTGTCAATGGATTTGAAAGTAATGAAGCAGACTTTAAGCGTTATTCTCCATTTTAAAGGCAGCCAGTGCATTGAGCAGCAGGTAGGGGTTATAGAGGCATGTCATGGTTGTTTGGTTATTAACCTCGCTGAAGCATTTTGAATTAGCTGAAGGCAATGTATTTCTTTATCTGGAAGACCTACGTATATGGTGATACAGTAGTCCAGACGTGAGGTCATGAAGGCATGGACCAACATGGAGAGATCCTTGGTTGGAATAAGGTGCTTGATTTTTGCAATTTTGTTCCTCAGATGGAAGAACAAAGATTTGATAATGGAGGATACCTGGTTCCTGAGAGACAGATTCCCATCAATAACTATGCCCAAGTATCACACATAGTTTCAGATTTGAAGGGTTGTAATTCATAGAATAAGTTGCAATTAGGCACTGACCTCCAGCCATGAGAACTTCAATTTTGTCAGGGTTCTGCTTTAGCCAGCTAGTATTCATCCATTCATTCTTATAGTTTAGATAGGCATGAATTTATGGCTGGAGATGTGTCACTGATTCTGGACTTGAAGGATATATATAGCTGAGTATCATCTACACAGCAGTGATAGGCAAGGCCATGATTCTGGATTAATTAGCTTAATGGATGCATGTAAACTGCAAACAGCTTTGGGGATAACACCAAGCCCCGTGGAACTCCATATTTTGAGGGGACTGGGGATGACAATGATAAGCTAAGAGATACCCTTTGCAGTCTGTCAGCTAGGAAGGGAATAAACTAATGAAGAACTGTGCCATTTATTCCACAAAGCTCTTTAAAGGGGTTATCCAGGCAAAAATGTGAAATCCCTTTAAATTGTAAATCAGCCGGAGGCAGTGAAACATTTTTAAAAAAATTAATACTCAGCTGGCCCCGATGCTCCAGTGTCCTCCTGGCACAGTCCGGTCCTGCTACTGAATGGTTCTTTTCCAAAGTTCCACTGAAGCCGCTAATTGGTGAATGACATGTGATGTCACTACCTGTGACATCATGAGTCTCTTCCTGAGGCAGCTGATTGGCCTCAGTGACTAATAGTTTTTAAAATTTCCTAATGTGTACAGCACACAGATATAGTACCGTACTGTACACTATGGCACAGGCTGTAATTAAACATACTAAGATTGCTGGCAAATTTTCTGAGCTTCCTCAGCAAATAAATTCTGCAAAAATAGGAAATTTTTAATGTGTAACATTGTAGACTGTATAATAAAATATAGTGTAACAAAAAGGTAAAAGTACAAAACTACAGTATGAAAAATATGTAACATCTAGTACATTAAACATAAAAATAATGCAATACAAACATGACTGAAGAGCCTGAAGGTAAGCCTTTGCGTCTTGTAGAAAACCTTGCATTTGTTTCATGCATCTAAGGCAGATTGAAAATGAAAATGAGAAAAAGAGATTATCTGAATTATTCTACAGGTGAAACCAATCCCAGGGCGCCATCAGAAAAGATGAAAGAGCGGGAGACATGTGACATTCTGTTCTGCAATGGCCATTACATGCTGAGCCTTGGAAGACCCATCAGTGACATGAGGCAGAAAATATAGCAAATGATAATAAATGGAAGAAAAATAATATGTTTCAGTTTGGGTTCCTGACATGTACATGGCCCCTTCTAGCATCATCATTGCTGACATTTCCATACGGTACATAAGAACACAAAAACTAACATATATATTAATATTCTGAAACATTTAATTTATATGCTTAGTGTTATTTTAACTGACGTGTATTGAGCCAGGTTTTACCTAGAATATCAGAGTATGCAAATCCATGCACCATTATCAAGAACAAACCCTGTTTTTGCATTTACTGTGGCATACATATAGTAATGCATATTTACATTATGTTGTAGGACAGTAATGCACCCGAGGCTATTGAAGTTGGGCAGATGAAGTTCGTCAAACTGAAAAAATACATATACATGATTAGTGTGAATGACTGAGTCATTGTGTACTCTATATATTGTATTACATTACATTACAGTACATCCTTTGGTGTTGGTTATGAGCATACATGCATTCATATTTATAACTATTATTAATATTTTTAGTTACATAAAGGCTAAATGGAATAACACTTCAGTATATGACATAGAATTGTTGCATGTGGAGGTGGTATGATTTCTTTATCAAATCCTAAGAGGCATAATTCAGGGGATAATTTATAATTAGATCCAAAGTAGTGGTCATGATAGTATTAGTATTTTTTCAATAGTTATCTTCTATTTAGAATAGATAATTGTTCTGAGGATAGTTTAGGTCATTTTAATTTTTATAAAAAAAGGCATTTCTAACTTTGCTTGTGGTGAGTTCAGATCTTCTTTAAAGTTGTATAATCTAGAAACACAATTAGCAATTTGTTTTGGATTAATGTTTTTTGGGACTCACGTGGTGAGATAATAAGATTAACTAAAATAATACTTTAATAGTTCTACCATGGGGAAATTCAGTGTGTTACAGCAACATGGATAATACAGTAATATATTACAAGAAAGAACACATACAAGCTCAGAATAGCAGATAGAAAATATACTAGGAGTTATAGCAACTAAAAAGAAAGACTCCGGATCATTTAATCCTCTGTGCGGAGTGATCTCTGCTTAGCCTGATGTAGATTATACAGCCTGACTGTGGTTGGGAGGAAGGATCTTCAATATCGCTCCTTCTCATACTTGGGGTGAAACAGTCAGTCACTGACAGTACTGTCCAGTGCTACCACGGTGTCATACATGGGATGGGAGTTGTTGTCCAGCATGGAGCTCACCACAGACAGTAACTTTCTGTCACCAACCACCTGTACTGGGTCCAGAGGGCTCCCCAGGACAGAGCTGGCCCTTCTAACCAGCCTGTCAAGTCTATTTCAGGCCCTTGCTGGTATGCTACTCCCCCAGCAAGCCACTCCGAAGAATATGGATGATCTTACCACAGAGTTGAAAAAGACCCTAAGAAGAGCCCCCTGGACTCCAAAGGCCCTCAGCTTCCTGAACAGGTAGAGCCTGTTGTGGCCTTTTCTGTGCAGCGCCGCCAGGTGATCAGCCCAGTCCAACTTATTATTGATGAGCACACTCAGATACTTATAGGTCTTGACTATCTCAGTGCCAGTCCCCTGGATGTCCACCAGATTGAGAGCACTTCTCTGCTTACTAAAGTCCACCACCATCTCCTTGGTCTTCCCAGCATTAATCCTGAGGTGGTTCCGCTGACACCAATCCACAAAGTCCCGGTTTAATGTGTGCTACTCTATATTTTCCTTTAGAGTTTTTAAATCTTTGGGCCATAGCAATTGGACTTGTTATTCAATTCAGTAATATTTAATTTGTAGTATGGACATATCTTTATGGATTCCCTGATACTTGTTTGAATATTTGTTTGTGGGGTGATAAAATATATTTTTTTTAAGTATATTTAGTTCAGCTATAGTTACTAATATAGTAATGTGGTCTGACCAATTTGGATGTCAGTAATTTATTATAATACCCAGGTGTCCATCAGACAGTAATTGAAGATAGAAGTGTTGATTAAGTTTTATTAACTCTTTCTGAGCTAAAATACTGATCTCTCACAAATCCTCGCTCCACTCTGGTTTTGATACTGCCAAGTCCACATTGGTCTTCATTTAATTGTGTCTCTTAATACAGGAGATGCCTAGACATGTCCCTCTGGTCATGCACACTATCATTGCCCTCAGTGGTGACCACAGTCCATGTTTTCCAGGGTGGGTATTTCCAAGCACTTGTGTGTTGAGACACCAGAAAATAAAAAACAGCAAAGAACATATAATGTGTAGAGATGAGCGAACACTAAAATGTTCGAGGTTCGAAATTCGATTCGAACAGCCGCTCACTGTTCGAGTGTTCGAATGGATTTCGAACCCCATTATAGTCTATGGGGAACATAAACTCGTTAAGGGGGAAACCCAAATTCGTGTCTGGAGGGTCACCAAGTCCACTATGACACCCCAGGAAATGATACCAACACCCTGGAATGACACTGGGACAGCAGGGGAAGCATGTCTGGGGGCATAAAAGTCACTTTATGTCATGGAAATCCCTGTCAGTTTGCGATTTTCGCAAGCTAACTTTTCCCCATAGAAATGCATTGGCCAGTGCTGATTGGCCAGAGTACGGAACTCGACCAATCAGCGCTGGCTCTGCTGGAGGAGGCGGAGTCTAAGATCGCTCCACACCAGTCTCCATTCAGGTCCGACCTTAGACTCCGCCTCCTCCGGCAGAGCCAGCGCTGATTGGCCGAAGGCTGGCCAATGCATTCCTATGCGAATGCAGAGACTTAGCAGTGCTGAGTCAGTTTTGCTCAACTACACATCTGATGCACACTCGGCACTGCTACATCAGATGTAGCAATCTGATGTAGCAGAGCCGAGGGTGCACTAGAACCCCTGTGCAAACTCAGTTCATGCTAATAGAATGCATTGGCCAGCGCTGATTGGCCAATGCATTCTATTAGCCCGATGAAGTAGAGCTGAATGTGTGTGCTAAGCACACTCATTCAGCACTGCTTCATCACGCCAATACAATGCATTAGCCAGTGCTGATTGGCCAGAGTACGGAATTCGGCCAATCAGCGCTGGCCAATGCATTCTATTAGCCCGATGAAGTAGAGCTGAATGTGTGTGCTAAGCACACACATTCAGCACTGCTTCATCACGCCAATACAATGCATTAGCCAGTGCTGATTGGCCAGAGTACGGAATTCGGCCAATCAGCGCTGGCCAATGCATTCTATTAGCCCGATGAAGTAGAGCTGAATGTGTGTGCTAAGCACACACATTCAGCACTGCTTCATCACGCCAATACAATGCATTAGCCAGTGCTGATTGGCCAGAGTACGGAATTCGGCCAATCAGCGCTGGCTCTGCTGGAGGAGGCGGAGTCTAAGGTCGGACCTGAATGGAGACTGGTGTGGAGCGATCTTAGACTCCGCCTCCTCCAGCAGAGCCAGCGCTGACTGGCCGAATTCCGTACTCTGGCCAATCAGCGCTGGCCAATGCATTCTATTAGCCCGATGAAGTAGAGCTGAATGTGTGTGCTAAGCACACACATTCAGCACTGCTTCATCACGCCAATACAATGCATTAGCCAGTGCTGATTGGCCAGAGTACGGAATTCGGCCAATCAGCGCTGGCCAATGCATTCTATTAGCCCGATGAAGCAGAGCTGAATGTGTGTGCTAAGCACACACATTCAGCACTGCTTCATCACGCCAATACAATGCATTAGCCAGTGCTGATTGGCCAGAGTACGGAATTCGGCCAATCAGCGCTGGCCAATGCATTCTATTAGCCCGATGAAGTAGAGCTGAATGTGTGTGCTAAGCACACACATTCAGCACTGCTTCATCACGCCAATACAATGCATTAGCCAGTGCTGATTGGCCAGAGTACGGAATTCGGCCAATCAGCGCTGGCTCTGCTGGAGGAGGCGGAGTCTAAGATCGCTCCACACCAGTCTCCATTCAGGTCCGACCTTAGACTCCGCCTCCTCCAGCAGAGCCAGCGCTGATTGGCCGAATTCCGTACTCTGGCCAATCAGCACTGGCTAATGCATTGTATTGGCATGATGAAGCAGTGCTGAATGTGTGTGCTTAGCACACACATTCAGCTCTACTTCATCGGGCTAATAGAATGCATTGGCCAGCGCTGATTGGCCAGAGTACGGAATTCGGCCAATCAGCGCTGGCTCTGCTGGAGGAGGCGGAGTCTAAGATCGCTCCACACCAGTCTCCATTCAGGTCCGACCTTAGACTCCGCCTCCTCCAGCAGAGCCAGCGCTGATTGGCCAGAGTACGGAATTCGGCCAATCAGCACTGGCTAATGCATTGTATTGGCATGATGAAGCAGTGCTGAATGTGTGTGCTTAGCACACACATTCAGCTCTACTTCATCGGGCTAATAGAATGCATTGGCCAGCGCTGATTGGCCGAATTCCGTACTCTGGCCAATCAGCACTGGCTAATGCATTGTATTGGCGTGATGAAGCAGTGCTGAATGTGTGTGCTTAGCACACACATTCAGCTCTACTTCATCGGGCTAATAGAATGCATTGGCCAATCAGCGCTGGCCAATGCATTCTATTAGCGTGAACTGAGTTTGCACAGGGGTTCTAGTGCACCCTCGCTCTGCTACATCAGATTGCTACATCTGATGTAGCAGTGCCGAGTGTGCATCAGATGTGTAGTTGAGCAAAACTGACTCAGCACTGCTAAGTCTCTGCATTCGCATAGGAATGCATTGGCCAGCCTTCGGCCAATCAGCGCTGGCTCTGCCGGAGGAGGCGGAGTCTAAGGTCGGACCTGAATGGAGACTGGTGTGGAGCGATCTTAGACTCCGCCTCCTCCAGCAGAGCCAGCGCTGATTGGTCGAGTTCCGTACTCTGGCCAATCAGCGCTGGCCAATGCATTCTATTAGCCCGATGAAGTAGAGCTGAATGTGTGTGCTTAGCACACACATTCAGCTCTACTTCATCAGGCTAATAGAATACATTGGCCAATCAGCGCTGGCCAATGCATTCTATTAGCTTGATGAAGCAGAGTGTGCACAAGGGTTCAAGCGCACCCTCGGCTCTGATGTAGCAGAGCTGAGGGTGCACAAGGGTTCAAGTGCACCCTCGGCTCTCCTACATCAGAGCCGAGGGTGCGCTTGAACCCTTGTGCAGCCTCGGCTCTGCTACATCAGAGCCGAGGGTGCGCTTGAACCCTTGTGCACACTCTGCTTCATCAAGCTGATAGAATGCATTGGCCAGCACTGATTGGCCAGAGTACGGAATTCGGCCAATCAGCGCTGGCCAATGCATCCCTATGGGAAAAAGTTTATCTCACAAAAATCACAATTACACACCCGATAGAGCCCCAAAAAGTTATTTTTAATAACATTCCCCCCTAAATAAAGGTTATCCCTAGCTATCCCTGCCTGTACAGCTATCCCTGTCTCATAGTCACAAAGTTCACATTCTCATATGACCCGGATTTGAAATCCACTATTCGTCTAAAATGGAGGTCACCTGATTTCGGCAGCCAATGACTTTTTCCAATTTTTTTCAATGCCCCCGGTGTCGTAGTTCCTGTCCCACCTCCCCTGCGCTGTTATTGGTGCAAAAAAGGCGCCAGGGAAGGTGGGAGGGGAATCGAATTTTGGCGCACTTTACCACGCGGTGTTCGATTCGATTCGAACATAGCGAACACCCTGATATCCGATCGAACATGTGTTCGATAGAACATTGTTCGCTCATCTCTAATAATGTGGGATCGGTAAGAGGTGTCATCTCACAATTTGTCCCAAATTGAGGAATCTGTGACTGAAAACGGTGTGATGTGTCATGAAATAGTTAACCAGTCTCAGCTCCATTTACCAGCAGATAGTTAGGTCAGTAGAGATGGGAATTGACCAATCCCAGTAGAGTTCATTGCTCCCCCATGCCCCTTGTAGTTTAAAAGGCTGATGACAATGAAAATTAGGCTTACTTGTCGATCTGCTCTTGTGTGCCCTAAATTAAATGAAAATGCACTACAAATTCTGTGGATACCCACATAGATAAAGGCCTCTCTGCAATATAAGACACCATTATATAAATAGCACCTGGCAAGTGGGAGCCCCCATTACAAATCTACCCAAGAACTTCAAATTACCTCTGCTCCCATCCGAAGGGTTTTATTCATGAAAAACAATATTTGATATGAGGTTTGGCTCTTTATACTTATTATATTTCAGCACTACCATGTTATTAAAATGAAATACACAATATTCAGACAGTGCAAGTTTTAACTCTGTCAGTGTCTTCTAAATAAGAGATCTGCATTTTTGCATAGTACACACTCTGCTCGTGTGAACATTCAAGCTTTTCAGCCATTTCTATATCACTTGAACAAGATGTCCCTCTTTATACGGCATTTTCTGCCAGAGTATATGACACTATATGTCACAATGAGCAGCAGGCAACAGAAACAACGATAATGTATAGACAATATGTATGGACACACTCCAAAAATACTCTAGACAAGGGATAAGAACTAAACAGAAAACTATATGGATAGACAGAACTGAAAAAAAACACTTGCAATTAATTAGTGTCAGAAAAGCGAGTTTTGGTAATGTCATTAAGCATGTCCCTGTGTCTAGAAAAGTGTTAAAAGTACATGATACAAATGCCTTCTACTGTATGCAGTGCACTGACAAATGTGTGAATGTGTCTGTAAAGTGTTTGCTAGGATCACTAATCCAATTATCCAAGAAGGCAGAAAAATGTAAAAGAAAGTATTATTATGTGTATTACAAGGTGTGGACAAATTAATGCTCAAGGATGCAGCTAGTCTTGGCCTTAACCCCTTACTGACATCCACCATACTATTACAACGGATATTGGGTATTTAGATATGGTTTTCAGATGAGTCTATTAAACAGTGGACACCCAATGGTAATGTCTACAATCAGTGCTGGCACTGATGATGGGTATTAACTCCCTCAGTCCTCTTCAAAGGTGACCGAGGCACCATTTTCCTAGAGGCGCATGGGCACCGTCATTTTCGGGTGGATTGCTGGCTCCAGGAGTGAGGTCAGGGGCCTGATACTGTAACAATGAAAGTCAGGAACCTATTTAAAGCTCCCAGGCTTGTCATAGTACGACTTATATTGTGGGCTGCTCTATGCAGTCTGTAATAGAAGCAGTGCTATTTTGAAATGTGTTGCAGTACACAGTAAATACAAGTTGTTATTAAAAAACACATATACAGTCCTATGAAAAAGTTTGGGCACCCCTATTAATCTTAATCATTTTTTGTTCTAAATATTTTGGTGTTTGCAACAGCCATTTCAGTTTGATATATCTAATAACTGATGGACACAGTAATATTTCAGGATTGAAATGAGGTTTATTGTACTAACAGAAAATGTGCAATATGCATTAAACCAAAATTTGACCGGTGCGAAAGTATGGGCACCCTTATCATTTTATTGATTTGAATTCCCCTAACTACTTTTTACTGACTTACTGAAGCACAAAATTGGTTTTGTAACCTCAGTGAGCTTTGACCTTCATAACCAGATGTATCCAATCATAAGAAAAGGTATTTAAGGTGGCCAATTGCAAGTTGTTCTCCTATTTTAATCTCCTCTGAAGAGTGGCATCATGGGCTACTCAAAACAACTCTCAAATGATCTGAAAACAAAGATTGTTCAACATAGTTGTTCAGGGGAAGGATACAAAAAGTTGTCTCAGAGATTTAACCTGTCAGTTTCCACTGTGAGGAACATAGTAAGGAAATGGAAGACCACAGGGACAGTTCTTGTTAAGCCCAGAAGTGGCAGGCCAAGAAAAATATCAGAAAGGCAGAGAAGAAGAATGGTGAGAACAGTCAAGGACAATCCACAGACCACCTCCAAAGAGCTGCAGCATCATCTTGCTGCAGATGGTGTCACTGTGCATCGGTCAACTATACAGCGCACTTTGCACAAATAGAAGCTGTATGGGAGAGTGATGAGAAAGAAGCCGTTTCTGCACGTACGCCACAAATAGAGTTGCCTGAGGTATGAAAAAGCACATTTGGAGAAGCCAACTTCATTTTGGAAACAAAAATTGAGTTGTTTGGTTATAAAAAAGGCATTATGCATGGCGTCCAAAAAGAAACAGCATTCCAAGAAAAACACATGCTACCCACTGTAAAATTTGGTGGAGGTTCCATCATGCTTTGGGGCTGTGTGGCCAATGCCGGCATCGGGAATCTTGTTAAAGTTGAGGGTCGCATGGATTCCACTCAGTATCAGCAGATTCTTGAGAATAATGTTCAAGAATCAGTGACGAAGTTGAAGTTACGCCGGGGATGGATATTTCAGCAAGACAATGATCCAAAACACCGCTCCAAATCCTCAGGCATTCATGCAGAGGAACAATTACAATGTTCTGGAATGGCCATCCCAGTCCCCAGACCTGAATATCATTGAACATCTGTGGGATGATTTGAAGCGGGCTGTCCATGCTCGGCGACCATCTAACTTAACTGAACTTGAATTGTTTGTCCAAAATACCTTTATCCAGGATCCAGGAACTGATTAAAAGCTACAGGAAGCGACTAGAGGCTGTTATCTTTGCAAAAGGAGGATCTACTAAATATTAATGTCACTTTTCTGTTGAGGTGCCCATACTTTTGCACCGGTCAAATTTTGGTTTAATGCATATTGCACATTTTCTGTTAGTACAATAAACCTCATTTCAATCCTGAAATATTACTGTGTCCATCAGTTATTAGATATATCAAACTGAAATGGCTGTTGCAAATACCAAAATATTTAGAACTAAAAATGATTAAGATTAATAGGGGTGCCCAAACTTTTTCATAGGACTGTAAAAGTTAAACACATCCACGTTAGGTATCCCTGTAACTGATAAAGCCCAGATGTAGCAGAAAAAAAATCAAAAGGGGTATTTTTTTTCACAGTTTGACTTCTGTCTCGGGGCTATGAGAAGGTCATTTAGTCCAGAAAATAGAAAAAGCTGGGCACACACCATTTGAAGAGTATAAAAATATTTCAAACCTTTATTTCAAACATCCGTGTAAAATACAATACGGGAGGAGGCACACCTGGGAGAGGAGAGCGACAGCTGTTTCGTGCTGGTAGCACTTTTTCAAGCTCAACAGTTGAGCACCACCAGTGAAGTATATGGAATTTACCCCTGACCTCCCATAGCATGTATGCATGCAGTAATGCCACCTCATCCTTTATATTTTTTGAAGGTCATTTAGTATTAGTTTGATTCTATATTTAATACTGAAGCCTCACTTAAAAAAAAGTCAAAGATCACCAGATAATCCGCAAATTAGTTGGATAGCATCAGCCTTTTTTTAACCTTCCCTAGGAAGGGCAAGGACATGTCTGTATCTACTCAATGCATCTGGATCCATGTAGGACTCCTTTAGAAGGAGCTTGATGATGTCTGTCTTAAATAGATCAGACAAGTTCTCACTCTGTGTAGAACAGTTCACTATGTTCTTGATTAATGGCATGAGCAGGTCTGGATATTCCAGGAGAAGTCATGTTAGGCCTGGGTCTAGTTCACATGTTGTTTTGCTTAGGCTCAGAAGGATGTCTGTGATCTCTATTTCATACATCAGTCAAATTGCAGCCATTGACTTAACATAATATTGCTTGCATTTGGACTGTTAAAAACATTTATTTTTGGGGCCACACGGTGGCTCAGTGGTTAGCACTGCAGCCTTGCAGCGCTGGAGTCCTGGTGTTCAAATCCCGCCAAGGGCAAAAAGCCATCTGCAAGGAGCTTGTATGTTCTCCCCGTGTTTGCATGGATTTCCATCCCATATTCCAAAAAAGACATACTGATAGGGAAAAAAAAATGTACATTGTGAACTCTGTGTGGGGCTCACAATCTACATAAAAAAAAAACGAAAAAAAACCAAAAACATTTATTTTTATTTTTTGTGACAGAAAGGTAGATATTTTTCTTATTTACGGCATATTTAAGACAGTGACATTCAAGTTTCCATTCCCTTCTTTTAAGTTCATTGATGGAGTGGTTTTAGGGGTGTGAGGTTTTGGGGTGAAGACTTTGGCCCACCAGGGAGCAATAGTATCAAAAGCAGAAGACACAGATTTGTTGTATTGTCACACTAGGAAGCTGGGGTCTGAAGTTGTGTGTGTCTGCCAGTGGAGGCTGAGGTTGTTCGAGATTTGTTAGGAAGATAATCTTTAAAGATTCTGCATTTTATTGGGTCTCTGTTTTGGTGTTTGGCAGCTGGAGAATTGGATGAGAAATCGATAGTGTAATGATTTGACCAAGTGATTGGATTTACTGGTATTTTTTAGATTTCCAGTCCACTTTAGAGTATTGGATCAAAGTCACAGGCCCTGTAGCAGTTAAGTAAACAGAACTTATAACTTAACTATGTGTGTGGCTTACTACCAGCCACATAAACAAAACAGGTGCAATATTGTATCACCAGACTCAGGGTTACAGGACAGACCCAACACCTCCTTTCACTGCAGGGATCTGCCCTGGAATACAGGAGCTGCAGCTTTTTCTGGCCCAGTAATGAGCCAAGGATTTACACCTGGGCTGAGGCCTACTCCAAATCCGTCCTGAACCACACATATGTCAGAAACCTGGGGCTGATATACGTGCATTGCAGCACTCTGCCTGTCACCTTTTTACATACTATAAACTCAGAGATCTTCATCCAAGATAGACATCAGCAGGAATACTCTTCAATCCTATCTTTATTTTATATTGAGCTATACAATGATTCAACATCACATGTAAGTAGGATCATATCTGCCTCAAGATAGATACCATCCATTTTTTGTAACATATGCGTGATGTTTTTAGTATATAGTACTAGTAATCCCTCTAATGGATGAAGAACATAATCAATAAACGTGCAAACTGGCTCCTATAGATTATTCCTCCCATATACAATGGAATGACTGGGGACATATGCCATTTTTCTGGATTTTCAGCAACATATAAAATGTCACTACTTGCAGGATTCTTTGAAATAGGAAACTCCATCTGTTTACCATTAGTAATTATTTTTCTACACAACCTCCTGTAAATGTGAAGTAATTCAGACTGAACTTTTTAGACGGGATTAGATTTTATTTAATAACAATCCCCATTTCTCAGTTGACGTAATGCTTCTTTTTCATAAATCCAGTTTGACCATATAACTATGTTACCACCATTGTCTGAAGCTTGTATAATTATACCCATCATCTGGAATAATTCCTTAATGGCATTTCTCTGTTGCAATATACAATTATCTCTTTTTATAGAAGTAGGTATTGTTACAATGTCTAAGCTCACCAATTTTACAAATAACTCAGTATTGAAGTATGTGTTTTTCAGGAACAGTATTGGAATTATGTTTTTTTGGGAACATACCTCTATTTACTATCTGGTGAGTACACTGGAGAACAGTGATGAAAAAACCCAGGTGGCGCACTCTTAAATGCAAGAACACAGATGTCGGATGGAAGATACTTTATTTGGGTTGGATAACGCGTTTCGGGGTTTAGCAAAACAAACACGCACCCTTTCATCAGATCTCAAAGTGTATTGTGCAATGGATTCCTGAGACGGATGCACAAGGTCTTGTCACCTCATCGGGGTCATCTTGTGCATCCATCTCAGGAATCCATTGCACAATACACTTTGAGATCTGACGAAGAGGTGCATGTTTGTTTTGCTAAACGCCGAAACACGTTATACGACCAAAATAAAGTATCTTCCATCCGAAATCTGTGTTCATGCCTTTGATGAGTGCTCCACCTGGGTTTTTTTTCATCACTGTTCTCCAGTGTACTCACCAGTTTCCTATCACCGATAACATACGGCCTCAGGTTGCCAGTCGGTTTACCAGGGGTGCTTTGCAACCCTCACTCCAGACGATTACGTCACTACATTGGATTGTGGATCCCCTAAGACCTTGGGAAGCGGTCATATTCCAGCTTAGCTTGGAGGGCTAGACTGGGATACGGCATTGATTGATTTATTTAGTGTCCCTACAGGAGCGCAATCACACCTGTGCTTTATTCCTCCCACTTACCTCTATTTACTATCTGTTACTCCTCAAGAAAATCCTGAAGAACATTCACAGCGTCACGTTATTCCTAGCAGGAAAGTCAATAGATGAAACTTCTTGATGAAAGATTTCTTAAACATCAGCTTTCATGCAAACAACTGAATATTTTCCAATGCTGAAAAAAAACCTAAAAGCTAAATAAAAAACTCAGTCCCAAACTTAAGACTTTCTTCTGAACCTCCTTTAAACAAATCAAAAAGGTTAATTTTCTCAAGTGAAGGACTGCTTTGTTCCTTGTCAATTATTCTTGGTACTTTTTTCTTGTGCTAGAACAGCTTTTGTTGTGCTTGTTTTCTTAACAACTGTTTGGTCTGATGTATCTCTGGTATTCTCCATAAAACTTTCAAATCACCTAAGGTGCCTGAAGATGCAACGCAGAATGTTCTATTCCTAAAACTTCCTGCTATTTCCCATTTATATACTCAGTTATTCTGATCATTCATTGGGTTATTTTGACATTTTTTACTTTTGTTACTCTGAATTTGTTTTTCCCAAAAGTGTCCATTTTTTGTGCATCAAGTTCTGATGACATGAACCTCACACAATTTCTATTCCATGTTATCAATGTCCAAGCGATTCCACTAAGGTCTTAAAATTATATTTAATGATCAATTGCATAAATGCTTTTCTGTTATTACTTATATTTTTGCACTCTGAAGTGAAATCCTCATTCTGTAGACCACAGGCAGGGAAACTTTGGACTCTCAACCCCCTTGGTGTTAGTTATTTTACCAAATAGTTTTCCAATGATACCTTATTACACTATATTTTTGTAGGTGCAGTGTCTTCTTCAAGGAATGATTCTACTCACAGATTGTCTTCTAATTTGTGTCCAAATGTAATATGTAGGACATATCTCTTGTCTTGAAATCCATCCTGAATATACGGTTTTGTTCAGATTTCAATAAAATGCACTTGGACTTTATCTCTATTGAAGATGTTGGATCTTTAAAAATGATGACTGCTCAAGACCTGAGTGGCTGCCATAGATGCTGGGTCTCTGCTGTGGCAATGGTGGCAATGCCTATTTGCGAAATATGAGTCCAGGCATGTCTTTTGCTGTGGTTTGTTTGGTGATTTGATGTGATTTGTTATTTTAAATTTATTTTAGCTGCAATATAAACTTTGGGATACTGATATGTGGTTATGGACATGACAGGGTAGGCAACTGGAGCTGATAGCCCAGTAGATATATAGTATAGCATTGTAGATCCACTCAGGGATTCTTTACATTGCAGTGTTCTTGGTCTTTTTGAGATACATATATAGCTATGATACAACAGCAACACTTGAAAAGATTCAAAGGTAAATTTCTCAACATGGTGATGGAGGAGAACTTCACATGGAAATGAAGTTGGACAAGAGGATGGAGAAAGTTTAGGAAAATCAAGCAAAAGAAAGATTGGAAGACCCTACAAGTCATGCCTGGTTCACATCTGCGTTCGGTATGCCATTCGGGGAGTCTGCTTGGGGGATTAGATACATGCCTCAGCACACAGCACCTCACTCCGGAGGATTAGATACATGCATCAGCACACAGTACCACACGCCGGAGGATTAGATACAAAGCTCAGCACACAGTATCACAGTTTTCTCCAGATATCAGAGCTTTTCTCCAGATTTCCATAGAAACCCAGCCATTTTTCTATACTGCTGTATGTCAGCTTTAAAGGGTCAGGGAACTGTGGATGACACTGTTACACGAGGCCACATTAACACAGCTTTACTCCAGGTCTCCAAAACAACTGATCGCAGGTTTTTCACTGATATTCAAACTGAGATACACATGATCACATGCCGCTTATGGACACACACACACACACACACACACACACAAATGACATAAAATACACTAGTGAAAAACTGTGCAAATTCTTATGGGGCCACTACACAAACAAGTTAGTTGAATATAATGATAGCAGCGGTAGCGGGCCCTGTTGCAGCTGCCTCTGCTGCTATGGCGGTAGTTACGCCACTGGTTACAGGACAGAAACATACACCCCCTTTCACCTTATGGAACTGCACTAAAATGTAGGATCTGCAGCTTTTTCTGGCCCAGTAATGATCCAAGGATCTACACCTGGGCTGAGGCCTACTCCAGATCCGCCCTGGACCACACATATGTCAGAAACCTGGGGGTGATATATCTGGACTCCAGCACTCTACCTTCTCACACATATCACATATTTTTATCAATTTTTGTGTATTTTTGGAATATAGTTGATTATAAAATTTTAGAAATGCACAACATCTTTTTCTTTTACTGTATAGGTGTTTTTAACATTGGGGCAGTTTGTATGCTATTTTGAATAAAGATTCTTTGGATAGCTGATATACAGATGTAACAGAGTTAACCTGAACTTCTGCAATTGGTTAAACCGCTCCAGCATGATACCTTATCACAAAAGACAACAAAATTAATGAAAGCCCATTGGAGAAACAAGGTTAAGGCTGGGGTCCCACGATTTGCTCATGCAAGAAATGCCATGGGGAAAATCGCAGCATTTTCAGTTTCTGCAAAGTGGATGGGATTCATGCCCACTTTGCATTTAAAACCGCAGTGTGGACATACTGCAATTTCCAAAACCGGTACAGTTTTGGAAATCCCAGCATGTCAATTATATCTACGGAAATGCCAGCGGCTTAATATAATGGTAACAGAGAGCCCACAGAGGAAAACTCTGTGAACTTTCTGTTCAAAGCGCGGCGGGAAGAACCGCGATGCATTCCTGCCGTGGTTTTTCCCGCAGAGCTTTAGCATAGCGGATTGTCCCGTGGGGCCTTAGTGTTATGGTTCTGTGTGCAAATACAAAAATAATAATAAACGCAACAGAACCGCTAAGCCGCAGAGCACTGCGGCGAGGTCCACAGACCCAGATGGGCGGCCATGTGCCAGTACCTGGCAGTGTCTGAACAGGGAGTAAAGTAAATGCACCAGTTCACTTCACTGGATGAATGCGTCAGGGCTGCAGCAGTGTGAATAGGCTGCGGCAAGGTTGTACCAGTTGACTGCACTGGGCAACCGTGTTACACAATGGAGATTTACTCCAGTTATCCTCACTGGGTAAATAGCTTTTTGCAGCTTCAGAGATAAACAGGCTGCAAACAAGTTTACACCAGTTCACTGCACTGGGTAAATAGTTATGTGCAGCTTCAGGTGGACCAGCTGCAACAAGACTGCCAGGGGTTAACGTCACCCCTAACAGCACCAAAAATGGCTCCGCACAGCTTGGAGCTATAAAACACACAGACAGGGACAGATAGCCTAGCTAAAGAGACCAAGCCTGCTGCCAGTCCACCGGCTGGTACAGAGTCCACTGCACCGAGCCGTAGTGTGGAGCTGTCAATACATTCAGGACTTATAGGTCTTGCTAACAGCACTAGATGGAACCTGCTTAGCTACTGGAAGCAGCCTGGAGCTCCTGTCATACCCTCCTGTCTTACGTGTTTTTTAGATAAAGTGTGAGCACCGGCCGGGCGTCGGCTTACACCTTTTAAAGGCTAATCCCCGCCCAACAGGGGCGGTGGCATAACATCACCGATCATGCCCAGTAAGGCCAAACTGGGACTTAGCCTCGGAGCGAACCCAAAATGCCTGAGCATGCTCAGTAGGGAGAGAATGGCACTTCGTCTCTGAGCAGCACCAAAATGCCTGAGCATGCTCAGTGGGCCGAAAACTGGACTTAGACTCCAGACGTCTTCCTGCACAACGCCGAGGGCGAGGTTCAGATTGGCCCGCAGGTGGCGCTGTGCGCCATGATGGGAACCTGCGAGACCCGATCCTAACATTACCCCCCCTCCTAGCGCCCCCCCCTTCAAAAGCCGCAACAACGTCTGGTGCGTCAATGTTTTTAGTGCGCACCCCCGACCGAACCATGAGCTGAAGAGAGGGATCAGGACGGCAGTGAGCGTTAGCTTTGGCCCCTTCCTTTGTCGCGGGCCTATTATGGGCGCAGGTTGCACATGCCCGCACAAATCTCCTGGCATCACGAGCCATTCCAGGCCAAAGACAAGACTTGCCTAGGAGTTTCTGTGTTCCCCTGCCACTCAGATGCTCCCCAGTGTGTGAGATGTGCGCCCAGGCGAGCATCTCCTGACGCCTATGGGTGGGCACACAGGTCCTGTCAGGTGGTGAACCTGTCTTATCAGGAGTCACGGATTGGGGGGCGACCTCCCCCGATTGTAACAAACAATGGTGGTGACAGTATTCACTCCAGGATAATATTTCTCCCTTGCCCCAGTTAATCCGTGGAGAGTGTTGGCGAAGCCACGGGAGGCCCAGGATGAGCTCATCTGTACCCTCATGTAAAACCAGGAAAGAGGTGGTCTCCTTATGGCCGGAGGGGAATGTCATACTTAGTGGTAACGTTTGTTGTGTGATCTCCACAGGCAGGGTGGAGCCATTTATGACCTGCACCTTAATGGTCTGTGGCAGAGACACCAAGGGAATGCCCCTCTTGCGTGCAAATTTGGACGACATGAAAACCCCGTCTGCCCCGGAGTCTATGCATGCCTTAGCTAATACTGCATGGGCACCCCTCACTAGGTGTACATTGAAAACCAACTTGGTGGAAGGTGTATGCATAGCTAGTGATCCCCCACCTACGGATACTAGTGGTTGAGGTTTTTCCAATTTTTCAGGGCAGTGAGGGGAGAGATGCCCTGGCCGCTGGCATGAGAAACATATATACTCGCGCCTCTGGCGCCGGGAAGTGATTGCGGTGCGAGAGATGTCCATGGGCTCAGTGGCATCATTAGCTGGCTGCGCCAGAGAACTGGAAGGGGAGAATGCGGGAGCTAGTCGGACCCGGGACCGGCTGGCCGCTATCTCCAGTTCCCATGCGCCGTGTCGCACATCAATACGAGTGGCCAAGGCGATTAGAGCCTCTAAAGTTTTTGGGACCTCACGGGTTGCCAATGCATCCTTAACGTGGGAAGCCAAGCCTCTCCAGAACACTGGCACCAAAGCCTTATCCGGCCAATCAATTTCGGATGCCAGAGTCCTAAACTGCACGGCATAAGCACTGACCGTACCCGAACCCTGCCTTAGGTCTAGTAGGGGCAGGGACGAGTCAAAGGTAACCCGCGGACCCAAAAAAACTTGCTTCAGGGAAGCCAGGAAGGTTGTGGCAAGAGTGGTGATGGGATCCTCCCGCTCCCACAATGGCGTAGCCCACTCTAGTGCCCGACCTGCTAGGAGAGAGATTATAAACCCCACCTTACTTCTCTCCGTGGGGAATGTGGCCGCTTTTACCTCAAAATATATAGTGCATTGGCTTATAAACCCCCTACATTCCTTAGGTTCCCCTGAAAATTTATTGGGGAGGGCCAGGCGGAGGGTTGCCCCAGCAGCTGATGGAATTTGAGCAAGGGCTTGTGCTAGCACTTGTGCGGTGAGGGCGGCGTCCTCATTAGCTGGCGGTCGCTGCTCCAGTGATTGCAGACGAGCCTCCATCTGTTGCACGTAGCGGTGCAAGTGCGCCTGTTCAGACATGTTCGGCAAGACCTTGGCTCACACTTATGTTATGGTTCTGTGTGCAAATACAAAAATAATAATAAACGCAACAGAACCGCTAAGCCGCAGAGCACTGCGGCGAGGTCCACAGACCCAGATGGGCGGACGTGCCAGTACCTGGCAGTGTCTGAACAGGGAGTAAAGTAAATGCACCAGTTCACTTCACTGGATGAATGCGTCAGGGCTGCAGCAGTGTGAATAGGCTGCGGCAAGGTTGTACCAGTTGACTGCACTGGGCAACCGTGTTACACAATGGAGATTTACTCCAGTTATCCTCACTGGGTAAATAGCTTTTTGCAGCTTCAGAGATAAACAGGCTGCAAACAAGTTTACACCAGTTCACTGCACTGGGTAAATAGTTATGTGCAGCTTCAGGTGGACCAGCTGCAACAAGACTGCCAGGGGTTAACGTCACCCCTAACAGCACCACAAATGGCTCCGCACAGCTTGGAGCTATAACACACACAGACAGGGACAGATAGCCTAGCTAAAGAGACCAAGCCTGCTGCCAGTCCACCCAGGGCCGGCGTCAGCGCACGGCATAGTCGGGCAAGTGCCGGGGCCCACAGAGCCTCTGGGGGCCCCCCGGCACTTGCCTGTCACAATTTCAGCTCATCGGCGTCCGTCCGCCGATGAGCTGAAATACATACGCGATGCAGGAGCTGTGAGATCAGCTCCTGCTTTAAAGCTCCGGCCCCGGCTTGCGTGTGTAGGCGCAATGACGTCATCGCATCACGCCTACACACGCAAGCCGGTCCGGAGCTAAGCAGGAGCTGATCTCACAGCTCCTGCATCGCGTATGTGATTGGAGGGAGAGCGGAGAGAGGAGCGTCGGGGGAACGAGGGAAGGTGAGTGATGTAAGTGTTTGTTTTGTATTACATATTAAGGTGAAACATAATGAAGGGGGCCCATGAAACTGGGGGGCAAATGAAGGGGAGGGGGGGGAACGGCATGACACTGGAGAAGATGAAGGGGGTGGGGAGAGAACGGCATGAAACTGGGGACAGAGATGGAGGGGGCCCAAAGAAACTGGGGGGCAAATGAAGGGGAGGGGGGAACAGCATGACACTGGGGCAGATGGAGGGGAGGAGAACAGCATGACACTGGGGCAGATGGAGGGGGGAGAACAGCATGACACTGGGGACAGAGATGGAGGGGGCCCAATGAAACTGAGGGGGCAAATGAAGGGGGGGGGGAACGGCATGACACTGGGGAAGGGGGTGGGGAGAGAACGGCATGAAACTGGGGACAGAGATGGAGGGGGCCCAATGAAACTGAAGGGGCAAATGAAGGGGAGGGAGGGAACGGCATGACACTGGGGCAGAGACGGGGGACATTAAACTGTGGGCAGATGAAGGGGGAGAACGTGATGAAACTGGGGACAGAGATGGAGGGGAGACATGAAACTGGGGGCAGAGGAAGGGTGTATATGAAACTGGGGGAGAGATGGAGGGGGGCATATAATTTACGGGTGACTGTAGGAGGATTATACTGTGTGGGAGCACATAATAAATGAATGAGAATGGGTGGAATCAACATAAAAGAGGGCGGAGCTAAATTTGCCGCGGCGCACAGAGCGCGCCGCACATTTTGCCCCTCTTTCTACTCTTTAAAAGATTGGGAGGTATGGCGTTGGTGACGCCACACTCCTGCATGACGTCACTCGCTTCATCTGCAACGCACAGTGTCTCGACTCCCCCACCTCCTTTACAAGGGGGCCCACTGAGGCTCTGTCGCCCAAGGGCCCATAAAAACCTGGAGCCGGCCCTGAGTCCACCGGCTGGTACAGAGTCCACTGCACCGAGCCGTAGTGTGGAGCTGTCAATACATTCAGGACTTATAGGTCTTGCTAACAGCACTAGATGGAACCTGCTTAGCTACTGGAAGCAGCCTGGAGCTCCTGTCATACCCTCCTGTCTTACGTGTTTTTTAGATAAAGTGTGAGCACCGGCCGGGCGTCGGCTCACACCTTTTAAAGGCTAATCCCCGCCCAACAGGGGCGGTGGCATAACATCACCGATCATGCCCAGTAAGGCCAAACTGGGACTTAGCCTCGGAGCGAACCCAAAATGCCTGAGCATGCTCAGTAGGGAGAGAATGGCACTTCATCTCTGAGCAGCACCAAAATGCCTGAGCATGCTCAGTGGGCTGAAAACTGGACTTAGACTCCAGACGTCTTCCTGCACAACGCCGAGGGCGAGGTTCAGATTGGCCCGCAGGTGGCGCTGTGCGCCATGATGGGAACCTGCGAGACCCGATCCTAACACTTAGCCTAAGAATTAGACAAAGGCTTGAAGTATACCTAAACTTGTGAAGTTTGATTTTCTGGCAGCATTTGCCTCATGATACATTTTATAATGTACTTTATTAATGGATTTTGGCTCTATTCTGTGAAATCATGTGCTGAAATTTATCTTATAGTAGCGCAGTGTCCATTTGTTTGGTCGAGTTCTCCTAGTCGTTACCTCCCCAAGGGGTTGTCGGACATTCTTGCTGCTGATATATCTCCAGTGACACCTACCAATTGAACTGTCAAGAATTTTCCTCTCATCTAGGAAGCGACAACAGAGGGTTGCTCGGTACACAAGTTTGTGTTTCGAAATTTATCTTATGTCTCCTCTGTATTCTAAAACCTTCTGATAGACAGCAAAAAACCCTCACTACTTCAGATTGTGAGAATGGGAAAGTAAATTCATAGAGGGGTAAATTCAAACACTTTTCATCTCAGGCATAATAAAATGTAGAACCATGGCTCTGGTGTCATATGGCAGATAAAATTGGACAGGTAGAACTGTAATCTTTTTGTCAAAAGAAAGATAACAATCTTGTCTGGCATATGGCACCAGAACTTTGGTTCTACATTTTCTAATACTTGAATAATTGCTTGAATTCATCAATCTCTGTAATACACCTTTACTATATCGTACTCGTATCAGAAACTAAAACATTCAGTTGCCTATAACAAAGAAAAGCATACAGAGGAGAACAAATGTGGATTTCAGGGTAGGGTTTTAAGTAAAGGAGTCAAAATCCATTATTAAAGAACAAAACAAAATTCATTAATGACTCAAATGCTGATAAAAAGTCAAAGGTTGCTCGAAAGTCTAGTTACATCTGAGATGGAAACTGATTTGCACTGTATATTAGGAAGCAAAGTAACTGTCAGATAAGACTTAAATTTGCTAACATTGATAGCAGTGTCATTTATTCTAAATATGCCTCATTGGTTATCACTGCTGCTAGAATCAGAGACATGATGTACTTTCTTGTATATTGTCAAAGATTCTTTTGGTTTCTTATATGTTTGTTTGTGGTCGGGCATCACAGTGACTGACGTGTCTATATGTCTGTGTAAATTGTTAGACATGTATTAGATGTTATACAAAGCTCTTCCTGTTAATCAGGTCGTGTAACAGGAGTAGAAAACTAATTATATAAAGTCAATCAAGAACATGTAGCGCTTAACATAGTGTAAATGATGGGTAACCAGCAACTATATGTAATTAAATGAGCAGGAACTGAGAATCGTAATAGATATGTTCACATAATCACTATGTACTGTGCAGACTCACTGTTATAACATTTACCAAGGATCTAATCAGAATTAGGTGTAATATCTGAACTAATGATTAAAATTAATGTTTTTTGAAATTAAAGTATACAATATTTTGTTCAATGCAGAGACGTCTACATTTATTTATCCAGTTGGTAACAGAATATAGAGGTATAAACAATGTATTGTAAGCTAAGTATCATACAACTGTGCCGATACTGCCATATAATAACTGTCATTTCACAGCTGTTTACATGTGTTCCAAGTGCATAAAGGGAGGTTGTCAAAAGATGTCCTTCTAAATAATTATGATTGTGTTATTTTCAAGATAAAAGAATCATAAGGAAATATGTAAATACAAAAATACAGATTGGAAATATTTTTAAAATTGTTGTTGAGGATAATTATATGAAAATGGTATTTAAAGAGAAGTGCTATGAATGTATGTGGACAAACTAGATAAATAAAATAATAACCAAATGGCTCCAAAAATGCTGAAACATGATTCCACGATTGTTATAACTCATAGAGATGAGCGAACAACGTTTGATCGAGTACATGTTCGATCGGTTATCAGGCTGTTCGAGATGTTCGATTCCAGTCAAACATCAGGTGGCAAACTCACTAAAAATTCGATTCCCCTCCCACCTTCCCAGTCGCTTTTTTCGCACCAATAACTGCACAGGAGAGGTGGTACAGGAACTACGACAACGGAGGCATCGGAAAAAAATAGGAAAAAGTAATTGGCTGGCTAATTCAGGTGACCTCCAATTTATATGAACAGTGGATTTAATATCCGGTTCATATGAGACTGTGAACTATGTGACTGTGAGACAGGGATAGATGCACTGGCAGGGTTAGCTAGGGATTACCTTTATTTAGGTGGGAATGTTACTCACACAGCTCTTTGGGGCTCTATCTGGTCGGGATCCCTGTCAGCTTGCGATATGCACGAGCTGACTATTTCCCATAGGAATGCATTGACCAGCGTTAATTGGCCGAATGCCATACAGAGTACAGCATTCGGCCAATCAACGCTGGTTCTGCTGGAGGCTTGTCTGTGAGGAGGCAGAGTCTAAAATCAGACCAGAATGGAGACTGCTGTGGACCAATCTTAGACTCCGCCTCCTCCAGCAGAACCAGCATTGATTGGCCGAATGCTGTACTCTGTATGGCATTTGGCCAATCAATGCTGGTCATTGCATTCCTATGCCAAGATGTAGCAGTGCTGGCTGTGCGCTGATGTACCCGAGCTGAGCAGACGGCCAGCTCTGCTGCATCAGAGATGCGCTGAACCCTGCTGAACACTCAGCTCTGCTGCATCAGAGATGTTCTGAACGCTGCTGCACACTCAGCTATGCTGCATCAGAGATTCGCTGAACCCTGCTACACACTCAGCTCTAGCTAACCCTGCCAGCACATCTGCTGTGGCCCGTTTTTAGACTCCGCCTCCTCCGGCAGAACCAGCGTTGTTTGGCCAAATGCTGTACTCTGTATGGTATTCGGCCAAGCAACGCTGGTCAATGTATACCTATGGGGAAAAAGTCAGCTCCCGCATATTGCAAGCTGACAGGGATCCCGACGTAATACAGTGAATTGGGTATGCTAGATGCCCCCAGACATGCTTCCCCTGCTGTCCTGGTTGCATTCCAGGGTGTTGGCATTATTTCCTGGGGTGTCATAGTGGACTTGGTGACCCTCCTGAGTCAAATATTGTTTTCCCGCTAAACGAGTATTTATTCCCCATAGCCTATAATGGGGTTCGATGTTCGATTGAACAGTCGAGTATTGAGCTGCTACTCGAATCGAACTTCGAACATTTCACTGTTCGCTCATCTCTAATAACTCATAAACACTAAGATGCCATTTTATGGAGTTTGGGTCCAGATGCTGATTAGAGGAGATCTTGCATTATCTTGGCTAGTTATGATTTGTACTATTACATTTAGAAAATGTCTTCTAGTTGGTGATGAGAATTTTTCATCCTTCATCCTTATTGCATGTGGACCATTGGCTTAAATGTTGCATTTCCCCTTCGTATTCTATTAGTCATGTATCTGCAATAATATAACAACTTTTTATAAATGAATAGTATGGTGTATATAATAAACTTTGTGATATATGTTATTTAAGAAATATGTTTTCTCCTCAACATCAAGCTCAGTTATGTTTTACATAGCAGTCTATGGAGAAAACAGGAGGTATTGCTAGAAAAGGCACACTAATAACTGCTGCTGCTACACTCTGCTACTCTGTGAGTGAGAGAAGGTTTTGTAGCAATACTATGTTTCAAGATAAGGCAATAAATCAATTAAAAGCCGCCCCCCTCCCTATAGTGTTCTATGTTGATATGGATACAGGCTCTAATTGTAGTGGAAAACACTCTTCCTTAATAACGTACATAACAATATATTTTATTCACATATACTATTCATTTCTGAAAAGTGTTTTTCTAGCTGGTGGTATAAAACATTAGTTTCAAACATTGGTGGTTTAAACATTTGTAAAACGTGC
Organism: Leptodactylus fuscus; assembly: GCF_031893055.1. Taxonomy (NCBI): domain Eukaryota; kingdom Metazoa; phylum Chordata; class Amphibia; order Anura; family Leptodactylidae; genus Leptodactylus; species Leptodactylus fuscus. Next base: position 84,781,893 of record NC_134265.1, on the reverse strand, counting down.
CACAAGATCTGAGACAAATGCAGTTACTTTATTAGATTAATTCATATTAATTAAAATCTAATACCAATAACCTTATGTTATGAATTCTCTTATGTATGAATAAACTGACAACTGGGTTTCACCATTCCCCTTGTCAAAAGAGTGTGTCTTCATACAGTGAACAGCAATGACTGGAAAGTCTCAGACTGTGTAGAGACATATCCCAACCTGATGATGTATTCATAGATTTCAGTAGGGAGGGTACAACACCTAGTTATAGGGAAAATGTTCTAGAAATATTTAATAGGGAACATATATATTTACTAAATGTTAAGAGTGTTGACAGGTATCTGTAACATGTAGGTCAATATGATCAATGTTGTCAAGAAGGGTTATATAAATATCAGTAAATGCAATTCATATATTTTTAGCTCTGGTAATTTTGGTATATTTTACATAGAATGTTAAAGGTTCTCCAGTCCTATGCACATGTTTCTAGTCCTCCATTACTTGCACATCAATGCTTCCTTCGCCTTAGCTCCTGTGCTGACGTGTTGATGTGTTGAGATGACATGTCACCAGTGGCATAAACAAAGCCTGGATTGTGGACCAGGGACAGCTGAAATAACATGAAGTGCACACAACTGAATTTTTTATGTCATACAATATTCAGCTTTTTTAATGAAAACAATTAGTAGAGAAATTTCGAAAAGCGGTTTAATGTTTTGAACCCAATAGAGCTACCTACCTCCAGAGATGGCTGCTCTTTGCCTCGCTGCCGCTCCACGCTGCAGTCTTCTCGCCTCACTGCCCCGCCTAACAGGTTAGTGTTTAAAGATCTAGGGAGGCGGGGCTTGTAGCTTAGGAGAGTGTGGGCAGGTGCAGGGCGGGGAAACGTGACGTCTCCTGTCCCAGTACCCGCCCACACTCTCCTAACCTGGGAGGCAGGGGGCAGCGAGGCAAGAAACTGCAGCGTGGAGCAGCAGCGAGGCGAAGAAGAACGCCGGAGCAGCTATCTCTGTAGGTAAGTGGAGACCAGGGAGGACTAAGTAGCCAGAGGATTAAAAAAAAAAATCCTCTGGCTACTTAGTGATTCACTACCCAGCGTGGATTATAACAATTGTTAGATTCCATGCTGTATAGTGAATAGGATTGCTTTTAAAATTCGATCTCCGATTAATAAAAAGATCCCATTGACTTGCATTGGGATCGGAATTGGGATCGAGATCGGGTTCAAATGAAAATTGATCGGAAATCGGATTTTAAAACGATCCTGAAAAGTCAAGATCGGCTCAACTCTATTGGTAACCTTAGTTCATATCTGTTTCTTAGCATTGCTGGAATAAATGTAAGACATGAATTCAAGTGTTATAGTGTCAGAACGATATTTTTACATCTTGAAATACTTCAATACAACTGATATGTGTTCATGAAACAACCCACTGTATGAGCTAAAACTTTAGGATATAGTTTTATTGTGCTGAATAAATACACTAAAAACACAAAAGTGCAATGATGTTAAAGAAATGCAATATTTTATAAAATTAACAGAGAAAAAAAAAAACGATAATTTTGCATAAGTTACCAGACCAGCAAGTAACCAATAATACCTTAAATAATACATATTAAAAAATAACAAGAATGGCTCTACAGAGACAAGCATCATGAGTCCCAATAGACAATGTAATGAAAAACATGTCTGCACATATTAAAAAAACATTATCAAAAGTACAGTCTAGTACCTGTTCAACAATACTCGCTTTAATACAGAGCTGCAGGCAAGATTCATCCACTACAATATGCATTGCTGTTTTAAAGATATTCTTTCACTCAACCACCATGTTATAAAGCAATGGGTTAAAAAAAAACAAAAAAACTAGAAAGTCAAATTCTCATAGTCTGGCACCCTATAGTCTGAAATAATAGTTGTGTAGCACCCATCAAAAGGAACGTAGAATAGTCTTGAAATGTAAATTTATGAAAGATTACAGTACATGGCCACCAGTGTGCAGTCTGAAGTGGAATAAACGCCTACGATTTGGCTACAAATTTGGTCTACGTGACTGCAGTGACTAGGGGTAATATATTTTATTGTTAAATTTGTTTTATGTGTAAAAGCAGGCTACATGGTTAAATGGCTTGTCCAGCCAGATACAGAGCAGTTTTCTTGAACAAATATCCTTTAAATTTCATATACTGTAGCTGCCCTAGGGTTTCACTACAAGCACCTGGTTTCGACACAAAAGAGAGAGCCCCTTTAACCATTATGAAAGCACAGAACTATAGTGACATGTTTATACGGGGCTTGACTGTTTGGTTCAGTGCAATAGCAAAGGTAGCCCTCTTCTTCATTGAGGAAAATAGGGAAGGGGAATGAAGCCAAAATGCTGGAATCAAACTAAAAGTGCCGAGGGACCTTTCCGCGCAGTGGGACACCACAGCAGCTACAGTCCGGAAAGTTTCTTAGGCCTGGTTCCCATCTGCGTTCAGTATTCTGTTCAGTGAGTTCGCATGGGGACCCCCTCCAATGGAATACCGAACCCACTGACAAGCGATGAGGTCATGAAAGCACACAGACCCCATGGACTATAACTACTTTCCTCTCGGCATGACTCGTCCGGACACTGCTCGGAAAACACACAGATTATAGTCTATGGGATCCGTGTTCTTTCCCTATGCCGACTCCCCGAATGGAATGCCGAAAACAGATGTAAACCAGGCCTTATTAACTTTGCAATTTCAATTTCAAAGGTATTACAAGCACTATTTATGTGGCAGGACAAGCCCTTTAGTGCTGTCACCAGCAGCCCAGGAAATAGACTCTATGCTATGTGATACTGATGTGCACTAGTACAACATGTACTTCAATTATGGCTGCAGTGATATGGTAGACAATATGCCAATGTCCTGTAACCAATGACTTTCCAGCTATTAGCAGCTGTGGATATTATTGTGTACTATGATAAGAAGTGTCAGGGTAAAATACATGTCCCTTGCCTCACTTTAACATCCTTTTGCATTATTAATATTCTGGGGGGAATTTATCAATCCTTCTATGGCAGTTTTCGGGTGTAGAGGCATGATATAGTGGCACACATTTGGTGCAAGGCTTTCTGGCGTGGGTTATACTGGATATCTACGCTAGTTTCTAACTGGTGTAAATCTCCATTCTGGAACATGGACATGTGACTGATTTACTAAAAGCCAGAGCCTCTTCATATATCAGACATGTCCAGCACCAGTTGGAGCCTGTTAATAAATCTGCCTCACTATGGCTTATCTGTATGTTTTGTGACAATGTGACATCTATTTAGACTCTAATATGCACTCTATTAGGAAAACAAAGTCACTTATGATCAGTGGCATAACTAGGAATGCCAGGGCCCCAAGGCGAACGTTTAACATGCCCCCCCAGACTCAGGGGATCTGAAAATACCCCTCCGAGTATAATGATAGTGCTTTGGGGGTTCGTGGGCCAGCAGAAGGGGAAGCGCCAGCGGCCATGAGCAGGAGCCAGGATTACTATGTAAATAGGGCCCGTAACAACCTATTAAAAAAAACCAAAAAAAAACCCACTGTGGTCATACAGGGCCTGGGCTATTAGGGGGCCCAGCAGCAGAGGCAGCCACTACCCCAGTAGTTGCGCCTCTGCTTATGATACCATGCAACCTAGGCCAAATGCAGAAACAGAAGGACAAAAAGTCAATAGTGCATGCCTGGACAATTGTGACTATATTTTTTTATCATATTTATATCAATTGAACAATTAAGAAAATAAAGGATTCAGATTTTTTTGTGGGGTGCCAGACTATGGGATTTCTACAATGTTTTTAATTTATTTCTTTTTTTTTTGTAGACCCTTTTTATTGGCATTTTTGACCGCATACTTTCCCACTATGTCAAATTTGGCTTATTTTCAGATATTGTGGGAAACAGGAAACTGCTTTGTGTTTTCTGATAATTTAGCGTTTCTTTATTTCATGATCAGTTTATAACCATTTACTTGTAAAATAAGATGTAATAAATTCACATAACCTAAAAATAGCAGCTATTCATTTCTGGAATGAATACATCTCCATCTGCTGAATGTCGCTTAAGTCGACCAACTATCAGAGTCATCAGATTTGTGAAGCCAGATGTTACAGTTCAGTTACAGCAATAGTAATACTAGTCTTTTCATTACAAAAAAACAATAAAAGATAATTTAAAAGCAACATTTGCATTTACCATAGTACAGATAGTACAACCTATTCCTCAGATCTGTCTCACGTATACTTGATGATAATACGCTGTATTAGACATTTCCTCTTGTCTGCTGATTGTCATAGTGATACATTTTGTTCTTCGATGGTACACCTTTGGGAATTTTAACAAATATACAAATATACAGTATGTAAAAGTATACAGTACATTTAACATATAATAGTCCCATGATTTATATTTTATTCATCCTTCTAAATATAAGGAATTTTTAACAATCACTTTACAAATTTAGTTTCTATACATTGTTTTAAAGGGGTTATGTTACGAAAAGTATTTATCTATTATCCATAGGATAGAGAATAAATACCTGCTCGGTAGGGGGCTGACCACTGAGACCCCCACCGATCTTAAGAGCGGCACAATTAGACTGAATATAGGCATGTCGCTTAGTGGACGGACAAATCTTCATGGCATAAACCCTCTAAATTCATCTAGTTAGGTATAATCATAATACTATAAGAGAAATATATAGAGATTGCATGTAAGGTTGGATTCACATAGCTATAATAGGTCAGTATATTAGGGACAGTATTCCAGACACCAATACTCTGTGGCCCCGGGTCTAATGACCATAACTAACAGTATCATAGGCATCTACAATGCTACAAGTTATCAGACCTGGACAGGATTTTTAATGTGAATCCAAGAAGTACCGACATTCACCCAGGGATAGGATTTACAACAGTAATACTCTCCATATAATACGGATATATCATAGCCATTTGAGTCCATTTGCTAGAACAAAGTTGACCCTTGTTTCTAATCCTTAACTAAAGTAATGTTACAAGATTCATTAACTTGGGGAATGAGGGTATTGAACGATATGTGATCTGCTGATATTGTTATCTGATTTTTCATATTTGTGGACCGTAGAAACCTTGTCTAAAAATGATAAAATAACACATCTACAAAGCATCTTCTTGATGTATTTTTGCAGTAATGGTAACAATTTTCTAGGTCATGTCTGTAACCCCCATTTTAGTATTACATATCATGTATTTCTTACTATATTCTAAAAATGGTTTATATAACATCTGTGGCTATAGTATTTCTCGGGTCAACTTCTAGACATGAGATTCTGCTACATTTCTATCACTTATAGCTACACCCTTGTGACATGAGAACATTTCTATGGAATAAGGTATAAGAGTGGATATACAATAGCTGACATTATTAAAGGGAGTCTGTCAGATAATTATGCCTTAACAAATAACTCCGATTGCTTGGTAGGCCATTTAGTAAGGTGAGGTTCACACCTGTGCCTGCTTCATGTTCAGGGTTTCCATCCTCAAATCCAGTAAGCGGGACTTTACGCTCCTCATTTTTCAGACCGAAACTGGGCTGAAACCCACCAGAACCCATTCTAGTTCATGGGTTTCTGTGGGTAACTACTTTTTAAGCAGATTAAGTTTCCATTCTTCGGATCCGCTTTGAACGGAAACCTAGGCACAGGTGTGAACCTACCGTGACCTGTGTACAGAATGATACCCTTGTGGCATCTTCATTGCCAACAAAATCCCTTTAAACCATTTTGAACTTTAGGTGGCAAGTGCTTTAAGAGCAGTCGTATTTTTGGAAAATGCTCTGGGTCTTGCTTGCTGTCCCTGCCTAACATACCTGCCTGATCTCATTGGGGAGCACCATGACAATAGAAAGGCCGGCACTGTCAATCAGGGCACATGAGGAGGTGTTGTGTAGGGCTACCAAGCAACACCTGGAGCACTTGTCCTTCCCTTACAATCTCTCATATGGCACTTACCATCTCATTCATATAAAAGACTAAGGTTGAGTCTATTTGCAATGAACACGTGGTAAACGGCCATATTGGTATCTCTACACAAGTTGCTAAGTGCCCTGCTAATAGTCTGATAGACTCTCTTTAAATATATAGAAGTTAGATGACATTTTGTTCCAGTCACTTTAGTGTACTTTAGATAAAGTAAAATAGCGCAGAGCATTGCAAGGTACGATACATGGTTTTGTGACATCACCGTCCTTTACAGGCATGGACCAAGTTTTGGGATTAACGCTGAATCATGTATATTTTACCATGGTTAATGGAAACATAGCCAGATATTGATTGTCTGCTTGGAAGAAGTGCTATTTACTATATGGACTAACATTGCAGACAAGGCATCAGCAATGAGTCTGCTGAACGCACAATCCATTAAGCTGTTGACAAGATTTGAAATCTGTCCTGAGGGAAATGTATAAAGCACCAAAATATGGAAATGACACTTTTTATATTCAGCCTATAGCGTTACAGTAAATGACACTTTGCAGGCTTTAGACAGTTTTAAAGGATTCAGAAATGCTGAGTTAGAGAACAGCCCATAAGCTGTTATGCTAACCGGTAAACAGGGTCCTTATATATGTTAAATGACCGTTATCCTTCCCAAACCATCCATTAATATAATCATTGAAATACATCATTGTAAGGGCAACTTTGAATGATAATAGATATTTTTCCATAGTGTACATCTAAGCAGCACTGCACCTTTAAATATCCAGCAATTTGTCACATTAATTCTTACAGCACAAGAAAATCAATGGGAATATATTTGTGGTTGGACTCACATAAAAAAAAAAAAATTGCATATTTCTTAAAAAAAGGAAATATGGTTAAAAGGTCTTTGTTTTAAATAGTTTTATTGTACAATTTTTGTACAATTCATCTTCTTGCCAGCGCATAATAGAAAACGGTTTCTAGAGTGTTCAGTACTTGAATTTTGATGCAATTATATTTCCTAGAGAATAAAGAGTTGATTTATTATCGGAGGAACACATTCAAAAATGGACGCATAGTAAGACATTTTGGACCTTGGTAGCCAGTACCAGCTGTTCATGAAAAGACCCTCCTAACGCAGTTTTAAAAAATAAAGATACAATCATAGTTATCTTTTACTTTAAAAATTCTAAGATGAACAAAAGTAGTGTTTATATATTTAAGTCTTGTTATAAATTATAAAACTCAAGTCTCTTCCCAAAGGGAAGCATAATGCACTTCTGTGGTACCTTTGCCAGCAAATATTTGGGTCACATTGAGAAACTAAATAATGATATCACATCCTATTCCCCATTAAGAGCTGTCTTCTTGGTTGGATGGTAGTCTTGATAAGTGTGCTCCTTGAGATCATGTAACTCGTTGGCAAATCGTAACTCATTTCCAAACACAAAAATGGGAATAGTTAACCTCATCTTCAGCAGGAAATTAAAAAATCGCTAATCACTAGTTTTTTTTTTTTTTATCAATGTGAGTGAACAGCAAATATCCTTTGGAAGACACAGAGGAGTTTGTAGACAACGATGACAATGTTACAGCATGAGGTAAACTCCTCTTGATGCCATCGCAAGTAGACATGTCAGGAGTGCGTTCGGTTATATCCGACACCTAAATGTTTCTCTAACCAAATCTCTGCTAATTGAGAAGCAGAGGCAAATGTACTCGCTTTAGAACCCAGGCACATTTTATACTGCTTAGGGTTTAAATTGGGGTCACATTGGACAGGATGAAAAACATGAACCACCCCCGTTTCTTGACTTCGAAAGGCCTTGAGACCAGAAGATATCACTTTAGTAAAGAGGTCAACATCTTCTAAGCCCCAACCTTGAATGGAGGTATCGAAGCCACCGATTTTCAGTAGGTCACTTTTATAAATACAAGTAATACCGTATCCATAGTCTCGCCAAAAGCCTGTTTTTTTTGTAAAAACAAAGTTACTGTCTGCAGGAGGGTTTCCGCCATATATTACTTTTGGGTCATACTGACTAAATACAATTGGGTAATACACTTGTTGTCCCTGAATAGTGTTATCCCGACACCTTTGTAGAAAGTCTGATGTGAACAACAAGTCTACATCACAAAAGAGTAATAAAGTGTCGTTGTCAAAGTCAGCCGATCCCTTGTCAAGACTCAACCCCCTGGAAAACTGTCCTGACATTTTCATTATAGACATTTCCGCCTGTGGGTATTTACTTTGATATTCCGCCATGAGTTCTATGTGCTTGTTGGAGTCTGCAATTGTTTCAGAATCGAATAAGATAATGACTAGCTTTACATTTTGCTTTGGGATCAAGCACACCTTCTCATAGTTTTCCATGAATCTCGTAAAGATATCATACCTTCCCGTGAGCGGAACAAGGAAATGTATTTTCTTGTCACTCTTTTCTTTCATTTCCTTAGTCATATGAAGAGCAGAAAACATTTTTAATGAGTTGGATAGAAAAGAAAAAGATTGCGTGTCACTATTAATGCTCTGCAAGAAGCTCTGCACATCTATTTCTTCGTCTTCTCGGAAAAATGGTTTACTAAATGACTGTTGCAGATATGCATGGCGTCGTACAGGAACAGTCAGTTTTCGGCCTTTATGCCTTTTGTACAACAGCAACAAATCTAATATATATTCTACTCCATACATAGGATGTATCCTGCGGTAGCCATACTGGATTTCTTTAAAATCAATTAACCTTCCTCTTGATTTAGAGTTCTCATTGATCATTTCCATTACTTGCATCACCGTGTCATCCAAAGACACCTTGAGAAGGTTATTTAGGCTCTGGCATGGCGGTGCATTTGCAGACATTGAATAAATATGTTTTCCTGTAAGAAACTCCCATTCAATTACTTCATTCCTTTCCCGTGGCTGAAATCTATTGAAAGATGGCATCATACCAAGCTGCTGGTCTAGCTTGTTTATCTCCGTGTTACTAAGCTTGCTCATCAAAACGCTTTCCCTATGAAGCTGGATGGTGTGAAAGCGTAATTCTGAAATCTTCCGGCTCAGTATGTAATTATGCAGCCTGTACTGGTATGCTGGTCTTTTATTAGGGTGCAGTGTTATAGCTGTATGAATTTTGCTGTTGTGCAGATCCTGTATATATCCTTTTCTGTTGTGTTCATAATTTTCGTGAAATAGTTGCTGCATCTGAAAAAAAGAGCAAAGGAAAGCTGTTCTATTAATATGTCTAAATCAAAATGTTAATGTTTCACATAATGTGCAAGAAAATAGAAAAAAAAAACAAGTAAAAAAGCAACTAAAAAGTCATATACAGTATATAGTATCTATACAACTTTATATTCAGAAATTGTAATAGACATATATTGTAGAAATATATAAAAATATATACAAATTTGTTCATTTGTTATAGATATTACACCAATGTATACTAGCAATACATATCCCAAAAATACTTTTCGTCATAGCCTGTAGAAATCTATGGGCATGTTAGAGTTATACATCAGGAATATTCTGATGTACTGTATACATAGATTATCATCCTCATACACATATGAGTGTATTGCTTTATAGTGCAGGTAGATGTACCACTATAATAGAGTAGCTGTAGCACCTGTACTAACCTCATACTGATAGATCCTATGAACTAACAAGCTGTATCAGATCCTCTCATGGGTGAGATTGTACAGCTCCACACTTCACAAGAAGAACATAAATATATCTGGATTATTATACAAGCAGGACATTGATCTTTCTACATAATGCTCCCGTTTGTTTATTAGACATTTACTCAGTTTATACTCTTTCAAGTATATATCCATTTACTTTGATTTTGGAGCCAGAATATCCATTAGGGTTTATACATGTCTTGGTACCAGAACAATGGAAGCTACTTGAATTAGCTCAATAATGTAATCCATGATGTCAGAATAACACGTTTTATAAACTGAACTCACAAATCTACTCCAGAATTAAACAAATATGTATGGTAGTTTTGCTAAACTCAAGAGGGATTAGTATTCCATATTAGGCTACATTCACTTCTGTGCCTGGCTGGCCATAGGAGGACCAGAATAACGGATAGGCGACCTGCAAGAATAGTAGTGACATACAAAGCCTGACTGATCCCATTGACTGTAATCATCCTCATTGACCGTCACTGACCCTATTGACTGGGATTACAGTTTTTAAATTGAACGTGACAAATGAATAAAGCTTGTGTGCTTCTTCAGGTCTACACTGCGATAAAGTCTCCTATGGAGACTCTAACACAGATGTGAATGCAGCCTCACTTTACCATATAAGCTATATTACAAAGGTAGAAACCAAAAAAGTTGTCTGGGAACTTGGATGCACCTTCATTTTTGTTGGCCAACTATGCATCCAGGTCTTGGCAGCCTAGGAGGTGCCATGTCCCCTTTAATACAAAATCATATCTCCTTTGGAGTCCCCGCAGTGCTCTTTGTCTCTAAGAGAGTCCCCTACCCCTCAAATTAATGTTCCCCTTAAATAAATAATTACTCCTTGTATTAAAATGGATTCCCCCTTTCTAATATTGATGGTCTATCATTAGGATTGGCCATAAATATTAGATCTGTGGGTTCTGACAACCAGGACCCCCTCAGATCAGCTGTTCTGGGATAGCACAGCTTTCATTAATATTTATATGCTTGTAGCCATTCTTGTTCACCATCAATGTGTAATGGTAGGTTCAGGTAATGCATACTACCCATAAACTTAATTGGGACACCACTCAATTACAAAAACCCACCACTACACATTCTATGGCAAGTGAGCGGTGTGGTTTTCGGCATGCAAGCTGTATCAGGAGCTGCTCTGTCCAGAACAGCTGATCTATGGGGGTCCTGGCTATTGGGCCCTTGTAGGTATAATGTTGATGAAAGACAGAACTGGGGAGAGCCGGTTGCATCCCACCTCTCAAAGGGCCCATGCACAGATTTTGTCATCCATACCCTTTAATAACAGTGAAAGCTACAGTTCTATGTACAACTCCGCTCTTACCAACAGTGATAACTACAATGCCAGTTTTCCAGTTACTTTAATTAAGGTGCATGGCCAGGGGAAGTTGCACCAAACTTCATAGATCTCCCCCATAGCCCCAGAATGACTTATGGTATCAGCTTCACACCATCTTATAATGTCAGTCACAATCTCCTTTTCACAGCAGTAGTCACACCTAACACTTGTGCTTTTGTTTTGATATGAACTCAAGATCACCTATCAATGACAAAAAAAGAGTCCAGAGCCCACCACAAGGCCAGTTGCACTTGGCTGCTAGAGACCATGGCTGCGCCCACAGAGTCAGGTAGAAAAATATATGGAGAATATGGAAAAAGAAGAAACAGAATAAATACCAAGCAATATAGCCAGGAGCAAGTCAAGGAGGACATGGATATAGCCAAATCAAGGAGTGAGATGATCACCAGTGAAGCATGCCAGAGTCAATACAGCAAGGGTTAATAAAACACTGGCACACTGAGTATACAAAGAGTGTCAGGACATATGAAGCAATTAAAGGTAAAGACCTAGTGTCAGTGCCACACACTATCTGTATGTACTTCTGCCCTTGATGCTAAATCCTTATTAGATTGACGTGCCAAGTCTCTGATTGGCTAAGTAGCCCAAACAACAGTTTAGCTGATGGGTGTAGCAACCTTAAAGGGATGGCTCTATGGTAGATGCACATGTCATTCACTATCAACCAAAGACTGCTGCAAACACCTGAGCAGCGAAGCAAACATTGCACCAGCACAGGCAGGTAAGTTCCTAACATCTGTTCTATCTAGGCCAACAGTGTATAATATCATCCATGTGTAGGGATAGTAAATCAAAAGCAGACCATGGATTAGCAAGAACATCCTCGATTCCTGGGAGGTTACATGTGCAGTTACATACTTGGAGTATGTATACTGTCTAGGTATATTCATTGCTGTATTATCTGGATCTGGCTCTTTAAACAATAAATCATATATGCCACATCCTTCATTAGTTGTACTTGTCCTGTAGGAGTGCAGACCAACTGGTCATATTTCAGGGCCTTGATCTCACTTTTGCATAGCTGGTTCATATTTATAAGGCATCTATAAAAGTTTGGCACTGCCACTATTTGAAGCACATTAAAATATTGACACGTTGCACAATCTCAGTGAATGAGCCTTGTTGTGCCGCTCTAGCCCTAGCCGCATAAATCAGCCTGAACAGTAGCTGTTACTTAACAGCAGAGAATGACTTCTGCTAATTCATTATCTAAACATATATACATAAAAGAATTGGCAGCGCCATCATAAGCGTTAGCCCATTTTTCAGAGCCAGTGGGAGGGGGGTCTTTTGAGTCTGTTGCAGAGTGGTTCAATAAACCCTTTAAGAACAGTGTTATTAATTCCTATAAAACCCTTTAATATATTTACTTTCATCCACCAGCTATGAGCCTCTAATACATTTGCTTTCATGCCCAGAAAAAGATCCATACTACAGGCAGGGAATTGCTTACAAAAGATTAATACTGTGAAGTCGAACAAATATTGCTTGTACGGCATACTTCATACCAGCACAAAATCTGGAAGCTTTTCATCCTACAGTAACTCACAAGCTTGAAAGCTGAATACAGTAAATGTAAGATAACTGCTAATTTCTTTATGCTTCTGTAGTTTATATGTCCTTCTGTTACTACTTATAACACTGCCAATGGGGAAAAGATCAGAAGACGAGCGCTAGAAAGCCTAGCAATCCCAGTCTATTGTAGAGTCATATATAGTATGATGCCGGTATTCTGTACTGATCATACATGTTAGGCCTGGTTCACCTCTGCGTTCAGTATTCCATGTGGGGAGGCAGCTTGTGGACCCTCGAATGGAATACCGAATGCATTAAAAAGCGGATATCTAAGAAATCACATGGACCCCATAGACTATAATGGGGTCTGTGAGTTTTCCGCACTGTGTCCACATGAACATGCAGAGAGAAAGGTACTTCTTGCACTACTATTCTCTCTGCATGATGCATGGAAAACACACAGACCCCATTATAGTCTATGGGGTCCATGTGGTATCTTAGCTAACTGCTTTTTAATGCTTTCATTATTCCATTCGGGGGGTCCCCAAGCAGACTCCCCACACAGAATACCGAATGCAGATGTGAACCAGGCCTTAGGCTTACATCTCTCTGCTGTCTCTCTCACATACATACACAGTCAGATCCACTAAGTGTACATGCTTATTTCAGTAGGAAGGCGAGAGGCATAAGCCATAGTCCCAGACCTCTGGTGGCATCCTAATCAGGAATTAACACACAATGTTTTTCAGGATGAAATCGTTGAGACTGATATGAAAGAAAAGAACAGAACTCATGGCTGGCTGCCATATTCAGTGATTGTACAGGTTGTACTGGGGCAAACCACACATGGATTAGCCATATTCAGTGGGGCTAAATCACATGTGACTACCCACAGCAGAGTCCATGTGGCATCCACCTCAATGACTGATTTGTTAATTCCTATTTTCTTCAATGTGGATTATTAAATCAATGAAGAGAAATATCTACGCCATATGAACATACAATTTCCCACTGAAAATAATGGAAAGCAGAATATGTGACAAAATACAAATAAAAAAACAAGCCCTCCTGGGGACAGTCAGGCTGAGCTCATACCGATTAGATCATTAGATGAAATAATGTGTATGGGCAGGGTTTTTTCATTTTTTTTTACGTACTGTACTTTTTTACAGGTTACTGTATGGGCAATTTGCAGTCTCACTTTCACATCCTATTCATTAGAAAGGGAAAGTATGTGCTGTACAGTGTGATATTACTGCTGTAAATTGACTATTACTGTATATATGTGTTTCCTAAGCTGGATGCTGAAAGGGTCAGTCATATATAGTACACAGAAACAAATGCGTAGCAAAGATCAAAATAGACTCGTAACAATGGCGCCTGTGTTGCCATTTAACACGAGAAAGTGTTTGTTTCTTCACTGTATTTACATGACCCTTGGATCATTTCTTCACCCCTTTATTGCTACAAAAAAAAGTTAAATATGAGAACACGCAGGACTAAATCCTCTTTCCCTTTAAGTCCCAGCAGCTGTATAGTCTTCTTTCTTGGTATGTATGTCCTTGTCTGGGCAAAGGGGCCACCAAAAAGCATCAGCATCAGGAACACTCTCTTTTACAGTAGCCATGGGATAATTATTAAAGAAAACTGTGCAAATTAGTATCAAAAATCCTTAAAACTTAACTTTTAATCAACATATGACTCACAAAAAACATGAATAAAATCCAACAAAACATGAGAAGGGAAGAAAACATCCACAAAATCACATACAAAACAAGCCTATCTAGTGCAATAACTAAGAGGCTTAGACCTTGAAACATATAAGCAGAAACTAGAATTATGTAGCGTTTATTGTCTATTTTTTGTTTGTTTTTATTTTGCGTGATTTTTAGATGTTTTCTCTTCTCATTGTTGGATTTTCCTTCATGTTTTTTGTGATCCATTAAAAGTTAAGTCTTAAGGATTTTTTTTTATACCAATTTGCACAGTGCTGGATTTTTTTTTTCTTTTCTTTTGCAATATTCAGCCCCCATTTGGGAGGGGGGGGGGGATATTTGCTTGCACGCAGGATTGTGTCATTTCAGGGGACATTATTGCATCATTGTTGATTTTTGGGCTGTGATCTTTTCTCCTGTCTATGGGATAATTGTTATTAGAATATTAAATAAAACTCAGTTGAATATGACAATATCGATAGAATCTAACAAAAATCCAGTGTGTATGAGGTTTCCCCTATGGACTTTCTGCCTCAATTGTACATACATGGAACCAATGGTTTTGGAAACCACAGCACGTTTTTTACTGCAAAGTGAGGAGGGGATTCACTAGAATCCCATCCACTTTGCTGTGACTGTAAAACTTCATGGACAAACCCTGGCATTTATACAAATTGGAGCCCCAGCCTTAAGAGGGAAACTATCTTTCAGCGCAATGAGTGTCTGAGATTAGATGAAAATCTCCAATGTTGACAGATGTTGAGAAAAGATCGGGCAGATGAATTTCAACATGTCTGATCCTTTTGTTTTCAGTGGACAAAAAGCTGTCAGCCAAATGAGTGTTTTGCTATCTAATTTGTATGGACAGTTTTAACCACAGTTTGGTCTAAATCAATAAATAAATGTTAGATAATATTAATGCAGTTAGAATAAATATAATTAATAAAAAAATTCTTAATTTAATTAATACAGAATTTGGATCGCCATTTTTATTGTACTATATTATTGTTAAGGCTTGTAACCATCCTGCTTGCTATACAGCCTCAATAAAATGATGATATTCCTTTCTTGTTTCCTCAACATCTGGTTTGGTCACAGTGCCTAAGTCTTTTTATTTGTACTTAAGAAGTAGATTTCAGCAGAACATTCTCACGCTCAGCATCATCTTAGGCTGACTTTTTTTTTTCCTGTTGATTAAACGTAAAGGAGATTAAGTCAAGCTTCCTTTCCACTGACTTTATCAGTATTAAAGTTTTATCATAAATTTATCCCTAGAGCTCACATGAAACTAAAGTAACATAAGTATGGTCAGGTCTTCCTTGTAAAGTCTGAGTAGAAGCAGGAATAAGAATGTCGTATTAACAAACATTATTTCTGAAGCTTTATATAGATGATGAAGGCCGTATACACACAACAGTAAAAAACAACCATGTGACAGACGATTTGTCAATTGACGATTGCTTTGTCGATTTGACGATTGAATTCAATGTGTCTATTCACATGTCCATTTTTTTTTACTGATCCCTTTTCACAGCTGTCAAAATAACTGACAAGCTCTATCTTTGTCCATTTTCACGGACACACAAACCCAGTGGAAATCCTTATATCTGTTTTTAATGGATTGCCATCTGACCAGTGGGTTGGGTCCAGAAAGAAAGACCAATGGAATTAATTAGTTTTTTTTTTACTGACAGATACAGTTAAGTCTGGGTAGAAATGTTATCACTAGAGATGAGCGAGTGGTATTCGATTGAGTAGGTATTCGAAATACTCGTACTCAGTCGGATACCACACGGTAAACGCAGTAAAAATTTGATTCCCCTCCCACCTTCCCTGGTGCTTTTTTTACACCAATAACTATGCAGGGGAGGTGGGACAGGAACTAGGACAATGTAGGTATTGGAAAAAAAAACGTATACAGTCATTGGATATCTAAATCAGTAGTAGCAGCAGCAAAAACAGCAGCAATAATAATAATAATATAGGGACTTGGGCATGTTAGATGCCCCCAGACATGCTTTCCCTGCTGTCCCAGTTGTATTCCAGAGGTGTTGGCATCATTTCCTGAGGTGTCATTGTGGACTTGGTGACTCCGATTGGTCGAATTTTGGTTTCCCTGAAACAAGCATGTTTTTCCCATAGACTATAGAGATGAGTGAGTAGTGAAATATTCGAAAATTCGAAATTCAATTTGAGTAGACCTCAATATTCGACCGTTCGAATATCAAATCCCATTATAGTCTATGGGAAAAACATGCTCGTTTCAGGGAAACCAAAATTCGACCAATTGGAGTCACCAACCCCACAATGACACCTCAGGAAATGATGCCAACACCTCTGGAATGCAACTGGAACAGCAGGGGAAGCATGTCTGGGGGCATCTAACACGCCCAAGTCCCAGTATTATTATTATTATTATTATTATTATTATTATTATTATTATTATTATTATTATTATTATTGCTGTTGCTGCTGCTAGTGATTTAGCCAGCCAATGACTGTTGTTAGGGAATAGCCAGATGATAATTCCCCAGAATCTGCTGGTGAACCCTGGAGGAAGGGGTACAAGAGACAGTGAGCCCTAAGCTGAAGCCCCCCACTGTCCCTTCCTATTGCCAGGCCCTATCCTACGTAATAGGCAGCAACCACGAAGAGGTTCCCTTCCTGTATAAGTGAGACACAAAACGCAGACAAGATGAACAACAACAAAGGGAGGTCAGCTAGCCAGGGTTCGGTAACAGTCAAGCGATGCAGTGCCAAATCAGAGTCCAAAAGAATAGTCAGTAGGGAAGGCCAGAGGTCAAAGATAGTATACAAGTAAATTCACAGCAAGGGAAACCAGCAAGCACGAGGCAATAAGAAACACCAGTGTGAATGTGAGCCAAGACTAAATAGGGGACGAAGAACCCACCCTGAACCTGGCAGGAAGGCAGGCTGTCAATCACAGGCAAGACAAAATTAAACCACTGAATGGACAGAGGCAACAAGGGCAGAAGACAGGTGTGGTGCAAATACAATCACAGAACTAGAGCCGTGTTCACACAGTGCAACTACAAACCTTAAGCAAATTATCAAACTGCACCCGCAGCATGTGAGTTACAACTGTATACGTTTATTTTTCCAATACCTATGTTGTCCTACTTCCTGTCCCACCTCTCCTGCATAGTTACTGGTGTAAAAAAAAGTGCCAGGGAAGGTGGGAGGGGAATTGAATTTTTACTACGTTTACCACGTGGTATTTGATTGAGTATGAGTATTTAGAATACCGTAGTATTCAATCGAATACCTACTCAATCGAATACTACTCGCTCATCTCTAATAGACTATAATGGGATTCAATATTCGAACGAATAGTTGAATATTGAGGGTCTACTCGAATGGAATTTCAAATTTTCGAATATTTCATTACTCGCTCATCTCTAGTCTTTGGCACTTTTTGTCCGAGGTCTCGCGGTGCAAGAAGTTCCGTGACGTGCATAATCACTAAAACAGGGAAAATGGTTCAGGATACTTTATCAACCCCAAAACAATAAATTATTTTAGGATTAAAAAAGTACCCTCACCCTTTTTGTTTTTTGGAGTGCTACCTAATTTAAAGTGAAGATTTACTGGGATGGTGACCTGTACCCTTGTGCTTGTACCCATTTATATAACCAGAGCTGATTGTTTGGATCTATCTATCTATCTATCTATCTATCTATCTATCTATCTATCTATCTATCATCTATCTATCTCCTATCTATCTATCTATCTATCTATCTATCTATCTATCTCCTATCTATCTATCTATCTATCTATCTATCTATCTATCATCTATCTATCTCCTATCTATCTATCTATCTATCTATCTATCTCCTATCTATCTATCTATCTATCTATCTATCTATCTCCTATCTATCTATCTATCTATCTATCTATCTATCTATCTATCTATCATCTATCTATCTATCTATCTATCTATCTCCTATCTATCTATCTATCTATCTATCATCTATCTATCTATCTATCTATCTATCTATCTATCTATCTATCTACCCAATACATTGACTATCACTTTACAAATTCCTAAATATCTATCTAACCCTGAGGCTGCCCAGTCTTCGGCTGCAGAGTTTGGCCCTATGAAATATGCAGTGTTTACAAATTCATTGCAAGTTAAAAATAAAGACACACATTAAAGATTTTTATGTGAAACCGAAATATGCAAAAACATTGTATTTATCACCATGGAAACTAGACAAACAGTTGGTGTCCTTACTGTCTCAGGATCATACTGTGAGAGCTGTAATTCTAGATCCTCTTGATGTATTGATTATCATTTCAATGGATTAAGGACATCTCTTAAGGAAAGTAGTTTGCTTTCCTACATCCTTCAAGAAAGAAGCCTTGTCTTACTTTGATTTATAAATCAAATACAGTACAAATAAATAGCTTCCATTTCAATCGTTCATCCTGAAAGTTCACAAGCAGAGGACAGTTTTTGAGAAGATCTATATTTGTAAGGGACAACTAGGATTAGATCATAAACACATGGGAAATATAATGGACAGAATATTCCTTTTCCATGACTTAGCTTCAAAATATTGATGCAAAATATGAATCATATTTGTCCTTAAAGCAGTAAATCTGATATAAACCTAATAACAATACCTTATAGAAGAGAGTCTACAGTTTACAAATATGCCTCTCTTATTCAAATTTGGAGCCCCGTTTTCATGTAAATGATTTATTTCTATGTAGAATCTATTTTATCTTTTTTGAAGAATTAAAAAATGTACAAAAAATAAAACTTTTTACCTTCAGACTAATTTATTTTTACTCGCAAAGAAAAACCTTATAATAGAATTTGTATGTGTGTTCAATATTGTCCTCTATTACACTTAGATATAATGTGAGCCAGTTGTATTGAGGCTAGGGGTTTCTAAGGTGTACATTTAGGCCATCTTACTGCAGGTCTGCAGATATAGAACGGATATTCAAGAAGCTTTTATTGTGTTTTCACTGTCTGTAGAACAAAACCCCTAAATGGCCATTAAAAATCACAGTTTGCAGAATTGTATTTTCTGAGGAATATACATGTCAAATCAGAAAATGTAGACTGTGAAACATGAACATTCAGAAACACCAGTTCTAAAGTAAAGGATTTGCCTGTGATGTGGAGGAAGAGGTTATCCTGCCAGAGCAAAGAAAACCGGTCCCCTGCTTAATACTACAAGGTTAATGGTTATTATTCCATTACTTATCTTCTATGAGTGATAACTGGAAACATGACAAAAATTTCGATTCGAGTAGTCGAATATTGAGGGGCTACTCGAAACGAATATCGAATCTCGAACATTTTACTGTTCGCTCAACTACTAGTAGGGACATGACATTAATTTATCACATGGCCTGTTCGCAGTTCAGTCACATTCACTAAACACAGCCCAAACACAATGTATGGCACCAGTCATGCACAAAGCTCTTCCAAATGCTACAGTCAATTCCAATGGCTGATCAGATATTAATGATCTATCCTAAGGAAAGGTCAACAATATTCAACCTTCAGAAAACATTTGTAAGTACATTGATACATTGCAACAAACTATCCAGACAGCAGCGATCTGTGCTGTTGATTCAGCTCATAGAAATGAGTGGAAACATCATAAGAAAGGTGCACAGTATGTCTCCATTCATTTACACAAAGGTTTTGGACATGCTGAACAAGGAAAACGTGAAGAGCATTCTTCCCAAGGCCTTCAGGAGAAATGTATGTCAAGTCTTGCCAGAGATATCCATGCCAACTTCTGTCACCACTTTTGGTACAAACATTGTGTAAATAGTAGTGAATGTGGTATGGCTGATGGCCCAGCCCCCACTTTCTTTGAGAAAATTAAGGGTAACTTGCCACTATTTAAGTTTAAAGTGGTCAACTGTTTGTGGCATTTTTTAACATCAAAAAAAGTGGTGCAGATTCTTAGTGGATATAACCTGTCTATTAAAAGTTGCATAATCATTTAGCCAATGCAAGGATGTGCTCATGTCTATGTCAGAGAGACCTTTAAGGACTAGTTCACACAGAGTTTTTTGCAGGCAGATTCCTCCAGATTCATTTCAATGGGAGTCCCTCGTTTTTTTTTTTCCACTAGCATTTTTTTCAGCTAGCCAGAAAAAGAAACGACATGCCCTATCTTCATACCTGGATTCTGCAGCTGAGTCAGCCATGGCGTCCGTGGCTCAAGAATCCCTCCTGATTAGTCCCATTCATTTGAGCCTAATCAGGAGTGGGATGCCGCAACGGGATGCTGATACACTGCATAGGCATCCCATTGCGGCTAACCACGCAGAGAATTCACATGGTGGAAAAGGTTTCCACCATGTGACCATACCCTTAGGCACCCCTAATGCAGATTCCATCACATTTAAAGAAGAAATAGCACAGCAACACCGAGCAAATCCAGTGTAGTCCAGTATATGTCACCATATGGTGTGATGGATCTGTCAAGCTTGAATTCGATTTTTCTGCCCTTATGATGAAACATAAAAACAAAATTTAACATGTAGATAAAGAATAATTCAATTCCTATAGTCATGTATCTATACAAAACCCCAGTACCAATAAGTCTAAGCCACTATACCACTTTTACCTTGCATTTTCCATTAAGAAGTTTTGCAGTTGTTAAATAAGTCTTTGAGTCTTTTTTAAGAAACCCCGCTGGTAAAACTATCTCTTTGCAGCAGAGATTATCCAGCAGAAAAAGAAGAATGATATAGAACAATCACATAAAAACACAATTACCATGTAAATAACTGGACATAGCGCTGCCGCCGAAAATAGATTTGCTTCTACAAGGCTACATCATTGAATCTTTGCTGAAGGTCTATGAGAAGAGACTGTAATGTGAAACCAGCGCAGAACAGATGTTCAAAGAGTAAGAACAAATCCAAATTCGCTTGATTTCACACTTTTTGATGCCTTTTCCTTGAAGCAGCTGGGGTTATTTTTACAGCCTGTAAATAAAGGAATGGCACCGTATTTTCCATCTGAGCAGTTTTACTTCTGATTAATCCTCTTTCTTCATTTTTTTTTAAAGTGACATTATACCATCATGCATGCTTGGGGAAACATTGTTACCATAGAAGAGTCACGGATCCCTTGGGTCCTCCAAACATGTTCTACCCCAAATCTCATATCAGATGACACAGTGGCAGCCAAAACCTCCCAAGAAAACTAGACAAATGGACATGTGTGTGCCAGGGATCAGATCGAGGAAACCCGGTAATCCGTTAAGGCTGCTTGTAAATTAGAATTTATGTGCCGTTTTGCATCCTGCGTATCTTGAGTAAAAAACTCACAAGTAAACCTCACATTCACTTTTTTTTTTTTTCCTTTTTCTTGACCTTTCAGAGAAACGTTTTAATATTACATTTTACCTTAAAATACCACTTCTATTCTACACTGTATTCCATTAATAATTTAACTCTTTGCCATCAATTTTTTTTTTACCTGCTTTAAGAGATTTATTCGATTTCTAAATATGGTCTTTAAGTTGAAAATTCTAACAATTGTATTATGTGATCCTTATTGATTCCTCACATTTCCTTGTCTCCTTCTGTTTTATAAATGTATGCAATCACATGATTACTCAATATTCACCAAGTAATGTGATAGAGGAACGCGATACAGTGATGAATGCCCATGGTCATGTCATGTCATTCTTTGGTTATATGATAAATTATTATTATTTTATATCATTATGATATGATACACTGACTACATGATTGACTACAGTGACATGTTGCTGGGGGCAACAAATAAAATGCAACATCTTGTATTGAAAAAAAATCCAGCATAACATTTATCCCCTGGTAGATTATATGTGAATTAGCCCTTATTAGCCAAAAGCACAGCAGCTTTTTAATTATAAAAATATTAGGTCCTATTACTTAACCTCTTCCAGACTAATATTAATATTATGACAGATGTCGGGTCTCTAAAGATGATCGCCGCCATAGATACCTGGAGACCCGTAACTAGCGAATCCCATCCACACATTGCAGAAAAATATGCACAGCGGAAATATTGTGATTTACAAAACTGTTGCATTTTTGGAAATAGCAGCTTGTGAATTATACGCACGAAAACACTGTCAGTTTCCCTATAGGTATAACTGAAGCAGAAAGTCTGCAGAGGAAAAATCTGCACTGTGGGAAAAACTGCAATCTGTTTCTGCTGCGGCTTTTCCGTCAGTGCTTTTTGGCTGCAGGCCCCACATTGCAGAAAAGCAGCTTTATTTGTTGCATAGTTTGTTGTGGTTTTTTGAGCCAAAGTTAGGACTGGTTTGAGCAGAAGGGAGAAGTATAACAGCTTTCTATAAAGCTTTCTTAAGCTTTCTTTAAAAAACGCAACAAAATCTGCAACAAAAAAGCTGCGTTTCTGCAATGTGGGGCCTTAGCCTAAACTTGTTTTCCCCCAATGTCCTAACAGATGACACAGTTGTGGATGGAAACTGACAAGATAAAAACAAATGGGAATGTGTGCACCAGGGATCACATAGAGGCAACCTGTTAGACTGAGGCCCCATGTTGCGAAAATGCAGCTTCTTTTGTTGCAGATTTTGTAGCTTTTTTTTGTTTAGCCAAAGCCAGGAGTGTATTGAGCAGAAGGTAGAAGTATAAGAACTTTATATATATCTCCCATTCTTCTTGTAGCCACTCTTGGCCTTGGCTCAAAAAAACACAACAAAATCTGCAACAAAAAAAGCAGCGCTTCCGCAATGTGGGGCTTCAGCCTTAATGCGGTAAGACTGCTGACATGTGCACGGTAGCTAAGGACTTCCTAAACCCAGTAGCCATTATCACAAATGCTGTACATTATAAGGTCAAGTGAACAAACACAACACATAAATGAAAACGTTCCTTATAAAGATGCTCTTTGATGAGCACATTGATTGAATTTTTTATTTGCCAGTATATTAGTTTTGTTCTTGTTTTGTCCCAAAAATATGTTGTTATTACTTTTGAGCCAGTACCAGATATAATCTGAATACCTCTTGCAGCAGTGACATATTTAGCCCATTAAAAACTCATGACTATATTTACATGTAACTCTGCCCAAGCGTTTTCAGTCCAAAACTGTGTATTGCACATGCCAAATATTTATTTCACATTACTAGAATATCCTGCTCTCAATCTGAATCAGCTGATAATACAAAACAGATATAAATATATTTTTATAATAAAATTATTATAAAATATCAGTTTTCTTCACAACACCGCTTCCCTTTCTTCTCTCAGTATTACCTTTTCGATAGGGCTTTTTTGTTAATCATGTGAGCCCGGGGTAAAAGGAAGTAGCCACATTGCATATTTGCCATCTATTCATAAGGGAAGAAGTGGAAGGAAACAGATGTGAAGAGCATCACTACTTTAAGTAAAACTCAATTTTGTGTAGCACTTTTATTAATGAAAAAAAATAGATTACTCTTCTATCATTTTAAATTACTAAATTACTCTTAAAATTGGTTAGAAGGTATGGCATATCAGTACAACATTACATCCCTGATCGATGATGGTCTAAATGTTGGGACCCATCACTCCACAGAATTACATAGTTTGAAGGGAATCTGTCCACATGAAACTTTCACTGCAAACTCAAATACATTTTATCTCAATCCTCAATACTGTTCCCATGTGGTCCCCCATCAGAGGGTACATGCCATACATACCCAGGACTGCTGAGCTCTTTAGAGCACAGACTTTTTGCAGGCTGACTGTAGGAAAATCCCAATGAGTACCAAGATAAAAATGACATATTAAGAATCAGATTGATTATGATTGTGGTTGAGTTAGGTAGATAGATAGATAGATAGATAGATAGATAGATAGATAGATAGATAGATAGATAAGGATAGTAGTCCCTGGGTTTGCTAGGGAAACATGGAGGGAGTATGAGAGGGATCATGGGAGTTGTAGGCTAGGGAAGCATGTATACAAATGCAGAAGATACCAGGAGCTACCAGAGAAAGCCAGAAATCACTCAAAACACTGCTAAAGGTATTTTGCAGAAATTATTAACCCATTGATAGCACTAACAGACCTTTTTCATGAAAAGTTATTTTGCCCAGAAAATCCCTTTAGGCTAAGGCCCCACATTGCGGAAACGCAGCTTTTTTTGTTGCAGATTTTGCTGCATTTTTTTGAGCCAAAGCCAAGAATGGCTGCAAAAACGCAACAAAATCTGCAACAAAAAAAGCTGCGTTCCCACAACGTGTAAGCATTTTTGAAATATAATAAAAAATGAAAAAAATTGAGTTTCAAAGATTCTCCCCACTGAGATTATTAGAGAAAATCTTTAAAAGTCTGCAAAATTTTTAATTATTAGAGATGAGCGAACAGTGTTCTATCGAACACATGTTCGATCGGATATCAGGGTGTTCGCCATGTTCGAATCGAATCGAACACCACGTGGTAAAGTGCGCCAAAATTCGATTCCCCTCCCACCTTCCCTGGCGCCTTTTTTGCACCAATAACAGCGCAGGGGAGGTGGGACAGGAACTACGACACTGGGGGCATTGAAAAAAATTGGAAAAAGTCATTGGCTGCCGAAATCAGGTGACCTCCATTTTAGACGAATAGTGGATTTCAAATCCGGGTCATATGAGAATGTGAACTTTGTGACTATGAGACAGGGATAGCTGTACAGGCAGGGATAGCTAGGGATAACCTTTATTTAGGGGGGAATGTTATTAAAAATAACTTTTTGGGGCTCTATCGGGTGTGTAATTGTGATTTTTGTGAGATAAACTTTTTCCCATAGGGATGCATTGGCCAGCGCTGATTGGCCGAATTCCGTACTCTGGCCAATCAGTGCTGGCCAATGCATTCTATTAGCTTGATGAAGCAGAGTGTGCACAAGGGTTCAAGCGCACCCTCGGCTCTGATGTAGCAGAGCCGAGGCTGCACAAGGGTTCAAGCGCACCCTCGGCTCTGATGTAGGAGAGCCGAGGGTGCACTTGAACCCTTGTGCACCCTCAGCTCTGCTACATCAGAGCCGAGGGTGCGCTTGAACCCTTGTGCACACTCTGCTTCATCAAGCTAATAGAATGCATTGGCCAGCGCTGATTGGCCAATGTATTCTATTAGCCTGATGAAGTAGAGCTGAATGTGTGTGCTAAGCACACACATTCAGCTCTACTTCATCGGGCTAATAGAATGCATTGGCCAGCGCTGATTGGCCAGAGTACGGAACTCGACCAATCAGCGCTGGCTCTGCTGGAGGAGGCGGAGTCTAAGATCGCTCCACACCAGTCTCCATTCAGGTCCGACCTTAGACTCCGCCTCCTCCGGCAGAGCCAGCGCTGATTGGCCGAATTCCGTACTCTGGCCAATCAGCACTGGCTAATGCATTGTATTGGCTTGATGAAGCAGTGCTGAATGTGTGTGCTTAGCACACACATTCAGCTCTACTTCATCGGGCTAATAGAATGCATTGGCCAATCAGCGCTGGCCAATGCATTCTATTAGCGTGAACTGAGTTTGCACAGGGGTTCTAGTGCACCCTCGGCTCTGCTACATCAGATTGCTACATCTGATGTAGCAGTGCCGAGTGTGCATCAGATGTGTAGTTGAGCAAAACTGACTCAGCACTGCTAAGTCTGCATTCGCATAGGAATGCATTGGCCAGCCTTCGGCCAATCAGCGCTGGCTCTGCCGGAGGAGGCGGAGTCTAAGGTCGGACCTGAATGGAGACTGGTGTGGAGCGATCTTAGACTCCGCCTCCTCCAGCAGAGCCAGCGCTGATTGGCCGAATTCCGTACTCTGGCCAATCAGCACTGGCTAATGCATTGTATTGGCTTGATGAAGCAGTGCTGAATGTGTGTGCTTAGCACACACATTCAGCTCTACTTCATCGGGCTAATAGAATGCATTGGCCAATCAGCGCTGGCCAATGCATTCTATTAGCGTGAACTGAGTTTGCACAGGGGTTCTAGTGCACCCTCGGCTCTGCTACATCAGATTGCTACATCTGATGTAGCAGTGCCGAGTGTGCATCAGATGTGTAGTTGAGCAAAACTGACTCAGCACTGCTAAGTCTGCATTCGCATAGGAATGCATTGGCCAGCCTTCGGCCAATCAGCGCTGGCTCTGCCGGAGGAGGCGGAGTCTAAGGTCGGACCTGAATGGAGACTGGTGTGGAGCGATCTTAGACTCCGCCTCCTCCAGCAGAGCCAGCGCTGATTGGCCGAATTCCGTACTCTGGCCAATCAGCACTGGCTAATGCATTGTATTGGCTTGATGAAGCAGTGCTGAATGTGTGTGCTTAGCACACACATTCAGCTCTACTTCATCGGGCTAATAGAATGCATTGGCCAATCAGCGCTGGCCAATGCATTCTATTAGCGTGAACTGAGTTTGCACAGGGGTTCTAGTGCACCCTCGGCTCTGCTACATCAGATTGCTACATCTGATGTAGCAGTGCCGAGTGTGCATCAGATGTGTAGTTGAGCAAAACTGACTCAGCACTGCTAAGTCTGCATTCGCATAGGAATGCATTGGCCAGCCTTCGGCCAATCAGCGCTGGCTCTGCCGGAGGAGGCGGAGTCTAAGGTCGGACCTGAATGGAGACTGGTGTGGAGCTATCTTAGACTCCGCCTCCTCCAGCAGAGCCAGCGCTGATTGGTCGAGTTCCGTACTCTGGCCAATCAGCACTGGCCAATGCATTTCTATGGGGAAAAGTTAGCTTGCGAAAATCGCAAACTGACAGGGATTTCCATGAAATAAAGTGACTTTTATGCCCCCAGACATGCTTCCGCTGCTGTCCCAGTGTCATTCCAGGGTGTTGGTATCATTTCCTGGGGTGTCATAGTGGACTTGGTGACCCTCCAGACACGAATTTGGGTTTCCCCCTTAACGAGTTTATGTTCCCCATAGACTATAATGGGGTTCGAAACCCATTCGAACACTCGAACAGTGAGCGGCTGTTCGAATCGAATTTCGAACCTCGAACATTTTAGTGTTCGCTCATCTCTATTAATTATTTATATTTGCAAAAATGATTAACTCCTTACTGTCTATAAATTGAAATATGTGGGGCTCCTTCACAGTTTTTAGCTGCACATCACTGTTTCTGTCCTTGGTTCTAGCAATTCATGGCGGTCGTACAGGTTGGATCTCTACCAATTATATTATAGCAGATCAACAAGTTGTAACATACTAACAAACCTGTCACTATTAGATGAAGGGTACCTCCAAGAGATATTAGAAAAACATCACTTGTTAAAAACCTAAGTTTTCATGTTCAGTACAATGAGTCTGAAAGAAAGTATAGATATTCAAAAATTGTTACTAAGGAAAGGAAATAAAAACAAGAAAATGTACTGATGTATGGTTTTATGGCCCGATAAATCTAAGTTTAAGATCTTTGGAAGTAGACAGAAGGAATTATGTGAACCGCTAAACCAATGACTCTTTCTACAACCATCAGTGAAACATAGTAGAAGATCACTTCTAGCTTGAGGATATATAAGAACATCTGGAGCTGGTGATTTGTTTGTAATGAAGGCATCATGAAGCTTATAAGCATAAATTTAAATACATCATAAGTTATTCACTGGAAAACATTAGACTGGGAATAAAGTTAGTCTACATCACGTTACCATCTATAAGTATAGTACACTGCTGAGAAGTTCAAGACATGCCTACCAAACAACAAAGTGGCTGGGGTTCTAAGAGCAATGAATCAGCCACCATGAAACTCAACATCATTGAAGGTTATTGTGATCACTTGGATTGCAAGAAGTGAAAACGGTACCAACATCTGGTTCTTAAATATATTTATATGAGTATGAAAAATGGCCTTGCAGATTTATTTGAAAGCTTGAAGTGAATCTCATAAAAATAGTAGAAACTGTAAGAATGGCATATAGTCACATATAAGTATCACAAACCACCAAAATCAGCTCCTAGCATGTCTGCACCTCCGGCTGTAACCATATGGAGCATGCTCTTGGCCTACAGATATTGCTACTGCTAAAGTTCAACAATGGTTCATAAGTGACAATGGTGAGATAACAGATTAATGCAATAATTGCTCTTAAAGAACATGAGAATAGGGGACTCTTATACCCAGAATGATAGTCAGAGTTGGGACTAAATTCAAATGGAGTCGGGAAATGTTACCGATTCTGACTCTGGATTCAAAATAAAATGATTCATTACTTAAAATGATATTATACAATTATTAAAATGTTTTAAGGGATTTCTGTGTTTCTCTGGGAGCTCCTGGTATCTGTTGCATTTGTTTACATGGGTAGCTTCCTGCTGTCTTATCCTACATCTACTATGATACATTGCTATTCACTCAGATCCCCCCCTCTCTCTCTCTCTCCCTCCGCCTCCCCCTCTCACACCCCTCCCTGTCTCCCTAGCTAGCCTATGGACTACTAGCCCTTCCTAACTAACTCAGCCCAGGCCCAACCCCATCATACTTACCTGTCTTCCTGTTCGGATCTTCTAGGCACAGGAGATCCTTCTGTTCTTCTTCTCTTCTCGTCTACCAGTGCCTGAACAATAGAGCTGGAATGCTTGGGGTCTATTGCTTAGGCGCCAGCAGAAGTGAAGAAAGTGATGTTTCGTGCCCAGAAGATCAGGACATGAAAACAGGTAAATATGATGGGCTGGGTGATAGTATTGGTGACATTCAGTTTCCAGGAATGGGGAAACAGAACATCACCGGAAAATCTGAAATGTGCCTTGGGTGGTCACATCACGGCCCTGGTGATCTGGGCTAATATACATTTTTGGTGAAGTAAGTTAGTTAAAAGTTAAGGGGAGGTTGGTGTTTAGTTCAGTGTTAAATTATCCTTTTATCTCAGACAACCCCTTTAAGCACGACATTAACTCTATTTTCTGTTACTTCATATTATTTCTCCACGGCAATAAAAATGACACATCAGATGACCTTGATAATTATTATAAACAGGCTCCAGTATATACACAGATCCAGCAGAACATACACAATAATATACTGCAATTATCTCACATGTTATTATATTGAAGCATTTCAGTTGTATTAGTCACAGTCTTGTCATCACTTTTTCATATGGCGCTTTCCTTCCCTGAACATAGCATCAAATTGCAGTGGGAACTGTAAGTGATACTCATTCCTCATTCTTTTAGGGCTATAACATCTTGTGGTACAGCATACGGATCTGGTGCCCCTCTACTACAACAGCAGAAAATATGCTTCATACAGCATTAAATATTAGCTCACTCATAAAGAATGTCGGAAAATAAAAATACACCAAAACATGAAAAATGAAGGGAAGGATTAGGGCGATAAATTTTATTTTTCAAAACCAGGAGAAAGGTTTAGCACAAAGTGCTTTGTCAAAGCCTAAGTATGAGTGGCTTGACCGAGCTAGACAGAGAGATTTAGAGGGATTCAGTCACTGTAGGGACCGTGCATGGAGCGGTAAATCAGGAAAGTATACAGTGTCAGTAATGTATTCAACAACCAAAATGTATAAAAAATACCTTATTTAAGGAACATATAGAAAACATCAGCAGATAATAAACTAGCCGCAGCACTCTGCTAACATAATATAAGGCAGCAAGAAATTCACTCAAATACTTATAGAGGCCATTTATTCTTATATTTTGTAATTCGGCACCCCAATATCAATGTCAGCTCAGCATTTCTTATTTTCTTTAGATTTGGGGTATACAGGGTACTGAAGGAATTCAATATGCTGGGTCAGAAAAATCTTGCCAAATATAAAAGACTACAACATATAGTTAAAAATGTTATTTTCTGGATGCTATATGGGAATGACGGATATACCCTTGTTGGTCTATAGAGATGAGTGAACAGTAAAATGTCCGAGGTTTGATATTCGTTTCAAGTAGCCCCTCAATATTCGACTACTCGAATCGAATATCGAACCCTATTATAGTCTATGGAGGGAAAATGCTCGTTTCAGGGGTAGGCAACGTTCGATCAAATTATACTTACCAAGTCCACGAGTGAGGGGTCGGGCTGGATCCTCCAAGAAGTCTTCTCTGTGCAGCGTCCCCGCGGCGTCTTCCGGCTCTTCATTCACTCTGCCAGGCATCGGGCCTGGGCAGAGCCGACTGCGCATGCCCGCACTACAAGCGGACATGCTCAGTCGGCTCTGCCCAGGCCCGATGCCTGGCAGAGTGAATGAAGAGCCGGAAGATGCTGCGGGGAAGCTGCACGGAGAAGACTTCTAAAGGTAGGAGAAGAACCAGCGTTGATTGGCCGACTGTATAGCATTCGGCCAATCAATGCTGGTTCTGCATCGAACTTTTACATTCGAACAGCGAGTGGTACTCGATCGAGTACGAGTATTTCGAATACCGTAGTATTCGATCGAATACCTACTCGATCGAGTACTACTCGCTCATCTCTATTGGTCTAGATTAGTTACAGGGTTAATAATAACAACAACAACAACCATGTTGGTCTAACGTGGTGCAGGGGTTGATGTTGACTTTCCTTTCGGTCTATGAAAATGTTTAAATGTAAAAGCAGAGGGTAATTTATTAAACCTAAAATAATTTATTGTTTTGGGGTTGATAAAGTATCCTCAACCATGTGATTGATATTTAGATAGATTGATAGATATATAGAGTGATCGGTAGATTTATGGAAGATAGATATATAGAATATATAAAGTTGAAGATATAAAGATAACAAACTTTAATGTGACACTTAACACACTATATAGTTGATAATATATAAATAAATATATTGATATAAGAAATTTTTCATTGAAATTTAACACAACAATGCCTTATACCATCAAGTTTAAATGTTAGATATTAAATGTTTTACCAATAAGTTAGTTTGCAGGGAAACCAAATAATACATGGAAAATAATGGTGAAAGGGGAGATGTACAAGTTCAGCAAGACCTAGTAAGCTGCAAACGTTTCCGCTGGAACTCTATTAAAGGTTATACTCATGAGAAAGTAAATGATCAGTCTTCTCGATAACTGTGTATAACTAATGGCCTAGGCTACTGGAAATGTAGGTGCAGCACTGGTACTGCAGAGATGGTGAATATCAGACTTATCTTCCTCTCCATTATCACTGCCCATAAAGATATTTAGCTATTATTATGTACAAAATGTATACGATGTATACAGTCCCATTAATCCAAGATACAGTAATAGTCATTTCATTATATATAGGATCATAGCCCTTAGGACTGAATGAATCCTTCAGAGATGAAGCCATTTCACTGAAGGTTCACTTCTCATGGTTATACTGAAGTTATATCATTTGCAACATCAGATTCATAAAATTAAATCAAGTGCTCACTCTCTTCACAGTCTCTGTCATCACATATTAAAAGCTGTCATTTTAGATGGTGCCCATATAATTTCCAATATTAGGACATCTAATGACCTCTAATTTTGCTGAATTAATGTTGGAGCAAACAAAAATCTGAGATGGAATTTTAGAGCCGTACAAATTGAACCATTAAAAGTGTCTAAGTATGACTACTGCACTGTGAAATAGTACAGAATGGGGTCAATGTTGAATAAATATCACAGTCAATTCTAACCGATCCATTTCCGTTACAAATATAAGGGTGCATTCACACTGAGTAAACGCTAGCTTATTCTGAACGTAAAACACGTTCAGAATAAGCGGCGTCTAAAGCAGCTCCATTCATTTCTATGGGAGCGGGGATACGAGCGCTCCCCATAGAAATGAATGGGCTGCTTCTTTCACTCCGTGCAGTCCCATTGAAGTGAATGGGGAGTGCCGGCGTGTACGCTCTGGCATGAGCAGAGCTTGCCGTATACGCCGGCACTCCCCATTCACTTCAATGGGACTGCACGGAGTGAAAGAAGCAGCCCATTCATTTCTATGGGGAGCGCTCGTATCCCCGCTCCCATAGAAATGAATGGAGCTGCTTTAGACGCCGCTTATTCTGAACGTGTTTTACGTTCAGAATAAGCTAGCGTTTACTCAGTGTGAATGCACCCTAAAATTAGAAATAAAATGAAGTTTGAGATTCTTAATTTAAGATATTTTTTATTAGCAGGGTCATACTAGCTCACGAGAGACTCTTCGGTGGTCCTAGGCTCTGACACAGTAATAGGTCATAGAGGTCAGTTAAAAATAAGGACTCATGATGCAGCCAGCACATCCCCTGCCACCATGACCTAAATCTCAGTTTTACCAGCAACAGTCTGCAGCCATTGGCCACTGTGGTGGGAGGGGCCTTGAATGCAGTGTTGGCTACATTATGTGTCCACCCAGAGGGATCTTGAATGCAGTGTTGGCTACATCATGTGTCCACCCTTTATAGACAACCCCACTTGGGATTAATCTCTTGACAGTTTCCACTGGAGTATACCAGTGGAGTTGGGGGAAGGAGCAGTAGGCTCTGAAACGTGTTACTACCTGTTTTATTCTTTTTGTTTTATCTATTTATTTTTGTTGCGTTTTTTGCAATCTCTATACTCAAAATAAAAAAATCCATCTTTGGACAAACATATTCAGAGTCAATTCCTTTTAATATGGAGGATTACGGCCACAGTGGTGCCTAAGATGGAGCACAGGAGAATTGGGTCCAGACTTGTTTTTTTTTTTTTGTTTTTTTTGTGAAGATTCATGCATATTGTCATTTTTTTTTCTGGTCTCTCTATTTTCTATTTCTTGCTGAATGGGTCTGAGAAGTCTCACAACACTTATGCAGATCAAATAATAAGCAGATGCTTGTACATAATGTCCTTCCGGCAAGAGCAGTGAGGGAGTGACGTCACTTGTCCTATAAGTCCAAAGGTATAACAAAGCTGTGTAAACAATGGGAGGAATATGTTCACATAGCAGTCAAACAAAGCAGAATTTCTAAAGCAATATATTTAGGAAAAGTCTTCAATTTACATAAGCTACCAGTATAGATAAGATCCTTGAGATGGGACAACCCCTTTAAGGTTCCACACAAGGAAGTTCCCTGTTGTTGTTTTTTTTGTTTTTTTAACAGAATCCATCTACAGATCTTAACAATGGTGAAAAATTGAATCATGAAATATTATTTAGTAGTAGAACTGGCAAAAAAAAAGCATTAACTGTTATTTCACGGCTTATCTGTTTAGGATGCATATATCTGAGCAAGGCTGTACACAATATGGTCTAATTTAGATATCAAAATAACAAATTATGTAAAATAATTAAAAACATATGTCTTTGCCATTACCACTTCTCTGTTTGTATTATTCAGGATTATGTAATATTTTTTCGACTGGGAAACAGAGATGCGTGATACATTAATCCTGAAGAGATTAAGTCTAAATTGTTCCCATAATAATAGCAATAATTGGGGCAATCTGCATACCCCTTCAGCGATGGCAAGCCATTGTAATCAGTAAACGCTGATACCTTCTGTGCTTAATTGGTTACAGAATGTTACAAATTATGCCGAGACTCTGCTTTAAGCACAATTCAGATGTTTCCCTCGTTTCAGGCAAAATTATTACATCTGGTTTGCTCTAGCTCCAATGGAAATTCTTAAAATCCAAAACAGTACCTCATCCAACGTTTTTATTCTTTCCTTGGAAGCTCACGACTTTATTTCGTATAACAATTCAGGTCTTGTCGCAATTTCATTTTTAACGTTTATTTCTATAATTTAGCAAATTGATGAATTTGATATGTCAGCTTGTCTGACTTTAAACGGGTTTTCTGGGATCAGAAAATATTAGTCTAATTTCAGAAATTGTCATAAAATAGAAAAGGAATCATTATCCCGTTTTCATGCGGCCAAGCTTCACCTGTGAAATTCAGTCTGTGTGTTTCAAATTTACCAACCTGAACATCAGGCCAAGAGTAGGACTCCTAACTTTATGGTTAGCTATTGTGCTAGGGGTCCCTGCATCGCAACTAGATACTATCACTATGTGATTATAGTCCAGGAGAGTATGTCACTGGAATGCAGGGACCCCTTCATTATAAATAACCATAATGTTAGGAGCCCCTCTCAAAACATGATGTTCAAGCTGATAAAGAGTTTGATGGGTGCGATGTTATTCCCTTGCTAAATCTCTCATCACTTCAATGCAGTTATTCAAGCAGGGATTGGCTACAGCATTTGGGGGGCTGCTTGGCTTGTCAATGGAGCAGGAAAATTAACAAAGACCAGATGGGGACCACTGGAGTGACACTACAGCAGCAGATGATTTATCAGGTGTAAATTGGTTATTTTTTTATTTTTCAACATTTTTTCCTTTAACATATTTTTTTCTAGCCTGGAAATCTCCTTTAGGCTAAGGCCCCACAGGATGACCCGCAACTATAAAGCACTGCGGGAAAACCGTGGTGGCAAAGCATCGCATTTCTTCCTGCAGCGCTTTAAACAGAAAGTTCGCAGAGTTTTCCTCCAGGGACTTTCTATTTCAATTATATCTACGGGGAAGCCGCCGGCATTTCCGTAGATATAATTGACATGCTGCGATTTCCAAAACCGCATTGGTTTTGGAAATTGCAGCGTGTCCATGCCGCGTTTGTTTACCGCAAAATGGACATGGGATTCACATGAATCCCATTCACTTTGCAGTTACGATAAAACGCTGCAATTGCGAATGGGCAAATCGCAGTGTTTCTGGCCCGTAGGGCCCTGGCCGTAAGATTTCAATCTAATAGGAATGTTTTCTAAAAAAAATCCAAATATTTACAAAATGTTAAACCTGTCATGTAACTTTTGAGTTGCAAAGAGTCTCAGTATGGCATACATAGACTTTGACTGTACCACTATATGCAGAAATGTCACATCTATTGAATGATGCAGTACAGAATTGTTCTCTTCTAGAAATGATCCCCAATATTTGTGACTGACTATGGCTCTATAGGATAGGGTCATGAGATATAACAAGTAACTGTATCAAAGCTGTGCAAAAAATATAAAGACTGGATATCCAATGTCAGCAATAGGGGGACTTAAGGGTACCCTTACACAGGGCATCTCCACTGCTTCTGCTATATGCTGATTGCAGGGTTACACTAGTACTTTCCATCTGAAGAAAAAGCATCAGCAATGGTGCAGCCTGGTAATTAATGACCACAAACAATTAATGCTAATTGCCAGGCTACAGCTGTACTGGTTATTGCTTCACATGTGTTTGTATTTTTCAATCCATTTGCATCATTTGCTGATCATTTTACTTCTCACTGAAGTATACTGCGGGGAAGCTGAGGCTGAAGGGTCACTTAAAGTAGTTGTATTTAAGGGCATTGTAACACTTAGGACAATAGTTCTGGTATGCCCAGATGAAAACACGGTTGGGATTTATTTATATACAGTTGCTCCCAGTTCCAAATGTGATCTTGGATAATCTCGTCTTCTCATATAACACCAGACTACAGTTGTACGTTTTACAATGCTTGACATATGTGATTGAAGAGACCCCAGCCCCAGCCTCAGCTTCTCTCTATTATATCCCTACCCTTTCAGTTAGGACGGGTGCACACCTGCGCCTTGTCTCTCCTTTGCAGGTTTCCATTTCCTGCCCGAGAAACTGGACAGGAGATGGAAACTGGCAGGCAGTTTTCAAACCCATTCATTTGAATGGGTTTGTAAAGTGTCTGCCTGTGAGCGCCAGTGAGCGTCCTCTCATCTCCGCGGCAAAAACATTTTTTTTTTTTTACCGGACACAAAGTTGCACATGCAGGACACAGAAGATGCTCACGGGCAATCACGGGCGGACACTGAATGTCAGGTTTCTGTTACCTGTCGGCAGAAGACGGAAAACCACAAAGTGGAGATAGGGCACAGATGTGAACCCGCCCTTAGAAGCAGTGAGGATTTCTGCTGAAAGTAACAGGAGAAAGAAAATGAAGGGGACAAAAAGGGGATCTTAATACAGTATTTTATGGAAAGGAGCCAAATCTCTTAATAATGTCTAAAATTACAACATTTATTAGTGACACAAATGGTGGCAGAAAATCAAATCTTCTTTGAAGGATTTGGTACACTTTAAATGTGCTTCAATGTTCACTCTTAAGACTCAGAATTACCATCAGCAATGATGTACCGGAGTCAGGTGACATAATTAATACTGTTTTCCTGTCTCCATATGTACTCATGAGTCATTCCCATTACATTATTCCTGCAGGTTGTGTCTTGTATATGGATTCTGTAGCTGAATATAAACTCCGAAAAACAAACATCAGTCTTAGTTACTAGGCATACACAAGCAATAATATATACATAAATGACATGCCACAGTAAAGCCATGTAAACACAAAAAGGCATCTGTAGTTAGAACTCGCAACCAGAAACCTTAACACTTTATTTGCCTTCAAATTTAAACAAATCCCAGTGGAGGGACATACAGAAGTATATTCTTATTAACTTTATAACCCTATTAAAATAAAATATGCTCCATACTACTTTCCAAAAATCAATAGTACAAGATATGAAACTTTTTAATATTTCTTATTGCTTGTGCCTGTATCTGTCACCCTTTGCACTTGCTCCCTCTTCTCTTCCAGATATTGATTTATAGAAAATCACTTACAATTGGAGGTTCACCTAAATGGGGTAGTCCAGTCTGGAAAAAAGGATAAAATAAGTATGCTAGGTTCACACCTGTATTCAGGTTATGGAGATGATGTCACTCCTTGAGGAGAGACCACCTTGTCAGGTGTGTGGAGTCTCACAAAAAGCCATTTCAGCTCCACTGGGGGGTTATGAGAAGAATATGCAAATCTGTTTAACAAAACAAATAGAGAAACAGTGCCCCTGTTTGCTATTCTCTAGGGGAACCTCCCTAACCCTAAACAGTTAGCCGCAGAAGCCCACGATCCCCATAGACTATAATAGGGTCTGCCCGGTTTCCGATAAGTTTCTGCCCTAAGAGGGTGAAAAAGCAGAAAGGGCATCAGAAAGGTGAATGGAATCCCTGAACCAGCCCTGGTATGAACCTAGTCTAAGGGTATGTTCACATGGCAGAAACCAAATTCCGCCGTGGGAACTTCTTCACTGCTAGCCGCGATGGTATGCCGATGCATCCCACACTGGTTAAGCATTCCAATTTCTCATGAAACCAATCCAACAATTCAGCAACACCAGACAAAGGCTATAATAAGAGGGGTGATGTTTCGGGGGTGAAAAAAAACAAAAAACTATTTACTATAGTAAGTAAGGTATTATTAAATATAAAAATAATAAAGATAAGATAAGATACATTGAATTGGAGGTATCTAAATAAGCAAAACCATGTAAACTATTGTAAAGAGAAATAGCGCAACTAGGTCAGGCCTTCAATCTTATCGTCCGTATACAATAATGAAAGCTAGAAACTGATTTGTTAGTATGAGAAAATATTCTATATTTCTTCACTCTTTTTATCTTACATAAATATGTCCCAGTGCTGAAATTTGTACAAATTGAGTGACAAGTCAGAAGATCACATTTGGCAATGGAGACATATGTTCTGTATCTTTGAAGTTTACTGCACTTCCTTTCATACTTTCTAAGAAAATGAAGAACTCTGCTCGGAGCATCACTTTTTATCGATGGCACATGAAGCATTTAATAAAGAACAAACATTTTTTCCTTTTTACCAGAGTGAAGTTAGTTTGGAGACATTCTGTGAGGGTGTAAAACATATTTGATTTTTTGTTTTAACAAATTGGCACAAGTTAAGAAAAAAATTGTAATGGGAAGCAATGCTGCTCGTAATCCAGTTTTAAGCAGCAATTATCACATTGTAATAAAACATGCCAAAACTACATAATGTGTTGAATAACCATTTTCCTGTTAAAGAAAAATCAGCATAGAAATACGGCATTGTTTTAAAAGAAATACACAGCCTAAAAGCACACAACGTAAAGATAAAATGTTAAAGAGGACCTTTCACGTCCTATGGAAACCACTGTATTATGTATTGCTATAAAGCCCCCTCCCTGACAGTACTCTTCCATAAGATTCTACTGTCATATGCGGCGTTCCTTACCGCCAAGTAATGACGCTGAACATTCAGGTCCACCCTGACGGTGAATGGATACTGGTGCCAAAACTAAAGGCACTGATATCCTCCAGGTGCCAGAAACTATATGTAAGCAGTAACTTAAAAAATCATTAGTCTTCCTAGATCAGAATACCGATGACTGTTAGGGTTGAGCGATCGGGATCATAAAAGATCGGATCCCGATTGGTGATCAAATAAATTTCACGATCGCAATCGGGTTCCAATCCTGCCTAAAAAAGATCGGGAATGGAATTCCGATCCCAATTGCTCAAACCTAGTTACCTGCACAGAACCGCTGCCGCTCCCCAGAGCTCCGTGCCATTGTTCTCTGTCCTCTTCCCTCTCATTCAGATGCCGGCAGAGTGCCGTGCACGCTCCCGCCTCCCTAGACTAGTGTTACTGATGCTGGGAGTAGGCGGGGCTTGTTATGGCTTAGGAGAGTGTTGGCGGGTACAGGGCGGGGAGACGTGAGTAATTCACTATGGAGGCGGGGGCACATGTGGCGCTCTGTCGGCGTCTGAATAAGAAAGGAAAGAAACGGACAGAGAACAACAGCCTGGAGCTCTGGGAAGCGGCGTATACACAGGGAGGGGAGGCGGCAGCGTTTCTGTGCAGGTAACTGAACAGCAGGGGGGGTAAGTAGCTGGTGCATTTTTTAATCACTACACAGCATGGAGTCCAAAAATTGAAGCCTTCAATTTTTGGACTCCATGCTGTGTAGTGAATAAGATCGTTTTTAAAATCCGATTTTCGATCATTAAAAAATCCCATTGACTTGCATTAGGATCGGAATTGGGATTGGAATCGGGTTCAGATGGAAAATGATCGGAAATTGGATTTTAAAAACGATCCTGAAATCTCAAGATTGGATCAACCCTAAAGACCATCCTTTTGACCCCACACAGCAATGACTAGGTAGATGGTGCTTTGGTATATGGTGGTAATGAATGAAGAGGCTTTGCTATGTTCTGCAGCCCCAACAAACTGGTGATCGATGAAGGTGCCGAGAGCCAGACCAGCACCCATCTCTTATAGATGGCCTATCCTAATAATGGGTCCTCTATATCCTAATCCTGGAAAACATCTTTAAAATGAGAACATATGACATTTAATTATTTTTACTTCCATAAAACTGATTTACCATAAGTGTCCCCCATGCAGAATATTGCTAAGGTTTAGTCTAATAGTTTAAACATTATTAAACCAACATATCATTCCTTATAAAGTACTATAATATTAGTGGCTTGCAAATAATAACCCAATGGACAATTATATGTGCTTTATATACATTATTAGGTTAGGTTCAGGGGCAAACAGGACCTCCAGAGGACGAGAGGATCATTCACAAGACCATTCACCAGACAGCTGGACAGTGTCTCAACACCTCTCGGGAGTTTATACTGCGCCAGTCTAAACCATTAGGAGAATGTTATATTTATAATATTATATTATTAATAAATTTAGATTAGAGCTTAGAGAGAGTTTTAATTAGGTAATTTGTAAGTCCGCTACGAAGAAGGTAAAATCATGTGATCTGGCCATAAAGAAAATCATCCTGGACGACAGATGGATGGACCATACACTGATGTAGTTTTACTATCATCAGAATTCTAGGATGATCTTTGATAAGTTTGGTTTATTAGAACTGCTGGGATGTACAGATACTACTTTGCTTCCACTTAGACATATTTGAATATGGAAATTAAAATAATTGTTCCCATTAAGTAGGTAGAAAAAAATAAAATACATTAGAGTAAAAAGTTACAGAAAGCGACGGAAAGTCACTGAATAGGTGAATCATTATGTTCTGTTCACTCATTAAATTTTAGAAAGACGATTTGCTTGAGGTCACTGCGAATCTTAAAATGCTATATGACAGTCATAAAAAAATCACACGCCCTTGCTTTGACCTTGGCGTAATCATCTCACTTTTTCCTAAAAATGGAAACTTGACAGTCTTTCACTGAAAATGTGGCTATATTCATATGGAAGCAGCGCGTATAATACTAATATATAATGTAAGATAGTCTTAAGTATATTTTACATGAAATTAATGTATGCTTATAAATAAGATGTCATAATTATTAAAATCTCGAGTTGATCATGATAGGATTTTTGAGAGAAACAAATATTTATGAACAAGTTTTCTTTATTTAAAGGGGCACAAAATCGTTTTTTCATACTGATACCTAGGTCAACAGTATTTGTCGGGTTTGAGACCCAGATCCCACAGAGATCAGTTGAACTACCAGTCTCTGAGTGCTTGGAAGCTGCTAGTGGATGGGGAGCACATGCAGCATTGCTCCCATATAAGAAATAGGAGTGGCACTGCAATTCCCTGGAAGGACCACAATGCATTGGAGTGGTTGCAGCACTGCTCCTATTAATTGTATAACAGAGGTGCTTCATACTCTCTCCATCTACTATCACCTTCCAGTATCTGGAGGGTTCCGGAACAGCTGATCTTTGCGGTGTCTAAAGGTCAAACCCCAACAGATCACCTGCTGATGTCTTATCATGTAAATAGATCATCGGCATGAAAAAACTATTTTAAACCCTTTTACGTACATTTTAAGAACAGTCCTACAATAGCTCTCCAATAAGGTCATAATTTATCTAATTGGAACTTTAGACTTTTCGAGTTGATGGAAGTGGTAAGTGGTACTTATTCTTTAACCACAATTGAAACAGCAATTTAAAGGATTTAAAGTCACAGGAGCAATGACATGTCTCCTACTGGACCACTTGGGTTTCCCAAGTGATCCACAACCAGTCACCAGGAATTACAAATACCCTTCTGAATGACAAAGAATTTCAAGCTTTCCATTGAATGGCCAAGGAGTACAACGCTGCCACTATGATATTATGGATTATGAATACCATTGGATTGTTAAGAGTCACAAAGTCACTTGACCATCAGGGATTATAGAATATTGAGTAAAGAGTTTTTTTTCATCTGGACAACTTGTGTACTAGAGAGGGGATAGCTTGTAGACCAGTGGAGGTCTGACTGCTCAGGTCCAGAATTATCAGAAGAGTGGGGAACTTTTGTCTTTGGTCTGTCAGAATTCGCACAGCTCTGTTCATTTCAATGGAAACCATTTCTATAATTTCTATCCAATATTGCTATATCCATTGAAATTAATGGACTGGTGTGTTTGATGATGCCACTACATACCAAATAAGGACATAAATCCCCCATTCTCGTGAATGATGTGATGGGGGTCTATGCAGTCAGACCCCAGAAAACCCCTTTAACCACATAGGATTAACATCTTAATTTTCTACTGAAAGCAAAGACTCGACTTGCTGTTTAGCAATGACAATTAAATAAGAAATTCTTTATGGTGCTTTCTTACATGCCAAATATTTAGATTTTTGGTTTGGAAAACTTTTGAATTTCTGCCTGGGAATAGTTTTGTAATATAACATTTTGACTGAATGTAGCGACCACCAAAGGGAAGTATAGGAGCTTACTAGATACTATAAACTCAATAATAATACATTATGTGGTAAGCTCAAAAGTTCCCATTAGTGGTGGATGAAAGTAGACTGGTACAATTCTTGTGAGCCCTTAGCCCCCTATGCCGCAGTTTTTCCTCCAGCCTATGTGATCGTAGATTAAACATAGCAGGTTATTTAACAAACTACCCAGTTTATTATTCTATAGATGCCAGTATCCGTGGGCCCTCCATTGCAGTGGGGGCCTCAGTCACCAATCACTTTGCAGTATCTTACATCAACCTGAGATCTGCAGCTTTGTAAGCACATAGTCCTTCCTCAGAGAGGTAAGATGGCCCAAGCTGGCAAGAAACATTCAGTAGTCTACTAAAAGTCCTGGGAAAGGACAAGACGGCAAGACTGAAAATGGAGACAGAACACTGGAAAAATGTTCTAGTGCAGTTTCACAAATTTGTAAATGCGTGTTGGGTTAAATTGTCATGTAGATGTACAGTGGATAAGTTATACTGATGTGCCCTAGGAATACCAATCCCATTCTGACCGGGTAACTTATAAATCTCTGTCTAGGATAAAGATTTGCATTCGAATTTCAGAACAAATCCCTCTGTGTATTATATGTTTTATAGGGTTTAATAAACCTGAGGGCAGAGTGTACCTTGTGCATTATGAGAAACAATCCTTTTACATATAGTTTTCCTCAGATAAGCACCATGCAGGCGAGGATTACATTGGACATTACCATTTACAATGGAGGTTATAAAAACATTTGAATCATTGAATACTTGGATGGAATATCTCTTAATAGAGACACTTGCTAAATGGAAAAGAAATGAAAGACCGGTATAATCTTATAAGATCTAATAAATTCGCCATGGATACATTTTGAGGAAAACCCTTTAATAAACATCTTAACCAGAATCCAGTATGTCCAGTCAATGCATTAAAAATAACCCACGTTCCTTTTGTGTGAACTTAGTTAGTTGGCTGGGACTGTCAAGCTTTGAATTTGTGTTTACGAGAGTATGAAAGTGACTTATCTGGTGCTATATGACAGCTTGTTATCGTAACTATGTATGTGCATCCATTGTAGGAATATTGTTTTTACTTATCTTGAGTTATTTGTCACTAAGCTATAGCTGTTCTCCTGCCTTTCATATAGAAGAAAATGCCATCTGTAAAAAAAATGCACGCTAAAATGTTACAAAAAAGGATTGATTATATTTAATATAATACAGGATTAAGAATCCATTCTGGGTTTATACAATTATATTAAAAACCTGTGACAGAGCAATAACTTCAGACCTAAATGTCACAAAGATCAATAGCACCTATTCCCAACAAATTATTTCAGAATGACGATAAATTATGAGAAACAACAACGCTAAGGAAATAACTTTTTGTTTAATATTACCTACACAGATTTCACAATCTTGATACTTAACATGTTAGATAAGCAGTTGCAGCAAACTTTAACTTGACTTAACGTTTACTTATCAGATTCAAGTGAGGATTAAGTTTTCTATCTTACATTCTTGGCATGCAGACAGTGTTATACATGGGGTGGGGGTGTCTAGTCATAAAAAATAGGATGAGCCCCCTAATTATGGTAACAGTGAAGTGGGTGCCATTCTTGGTTTTGGTTTTTATTGCGCCATGCTCTTTCAATATCACACCCCACTCGTTATAATGTGATTGCTGGAGATAGCGAGTGCTTGACTTTGACTAGTTCCAGCTATCCCATTGAAATGAATGGATCAGGGGCACATTTCTTCAGAACCTGGTGGTGGAGAGGTATTCAGCAGTTAAACACTTATAGTGGAGACACATTGTCACAAGTGTTTTGTCTGATATAACCTACAAAGGTACACATATGCACTATAGATTTATGATCTCTTCTATTTTGTATACACCAGTGGTGTTGCCCTATGAAATAACCTATCTGCCCTTTTTCTTCCCATAATATTCCCTATTCTATTTAATACAAAGTAGCTATGATAGGTATAAGTGTATTTAGAAATTAATTTCTTACATAGAGTCTAACCAAAGCTTGAGAAATCATACAACTCGTAGGCTTAAAATATGTGATAATCTTTTTTGGCGCAATGTACTTAATGTGTAAAGCTCCAAAGTAATTAACAGTATATACGTAGTTGGAGACCATTTTCAACAGTAAGAGCCACCACACAAGAGACGTGTTATAGTCACGTACTGGAATCTGTTCGGCACTGGCTGGACTGGACTGCAAAGTATAAAAGATCCTCTGGTTTTCCCCTTAATCCCCAAAAGGAGGCTTAGACTTTGTTGCAAAAGGAAAGCAAAGTTGCATCTTATACCCTACACAGGCTTTTACTGGTATCTACAGCTATGTCTAGCTATTAATACCCAATTGCCAGAGTTAAGTGCATCCATTTCATCCTACCCTTTAACTGGGATATGTATGCAGAGTCATAAGGTACTGATTTCACTTTTATATATACATCTTGTCCAATATAGATTAGTAGACATACCTATGGATGGAGGGTAAGTAGAAAAGTCTTATCCACTCTCTTATTAAGGAGGAGTGGGATGAAGTTTTGCATTCCCAGCAGCGAACAACAAGCCTATACAGCTATACATAGTTCACCAATGTTTACTCATTTCATTCAGATTATTTAAAATGGGAAAGATTCCTTTCCTTCGATATCATCAACACCAGGCTGG
This sequence comes from Leptodactylus fuscus, assembly GCF_031893055.1. Taxonomy (NCBI): domain Eukaryota; kingdom Metazoa; phylum Chordata; class Amphibia; order Anura; family Leptodactylidae; genus Leptodactylus; species Leptodactylus fuscus. The sequence continues at coordinate 84,737,478 of NC_134265.1, read as the reverse complement.
AATTTTGCATGTATTGTGGTCATGTGGCTCATTTGGTCGGGGGTCACAGATCTCCATACATTGGTGGGGACAGTACAGGTGCCAATGGCCCTTGAAGTTTGTTTATTGTACCTTCTTGATGAAGCATGTATCCTTCTACATTAAACCTTATTCAAGGTCATTGCTATAAGATGGATGGACACACAACCCTAAATAATATGAATTACAAATGTGGCTTCTACAAATTACTTGATTGTAACAATCCAGCATATCAGCAACGTTACCTAACACCATCTAGAATCAGGGTATGTGCTGAGTATGATATTTTCCCTACCATGTGTATTAACTGTACCATATCACTTTACTTCCTGATATTAAAATTACTGTACAAAGATTTCGGATGAAATTTATCCCAATTTTGTACGCTTGTGTTTTTGTTTTTCTTGTTTTTTTTACGTTTTGTTAGAAATGATTTTACTATGTTTACAATTTTTGTATTGTCCTATTCTTCAATAAACAAGTTAAAAAATATAGTAGGTTGCCAGGCCTGATGTCGTCTTGGGCACTAGCTGTTTTACAACCAACACCACCAAGCAGCCAGGGCAGGAAAGTCAGGGTCCAAACTATTAGGAACACAAGAAAAGAAAATCTTTCCAGTTACATTACAGCTGGATTCAACTGTGGGTACCCGTGGCAGTCTTAAGTCAGAATGTGGCAACATCCTTAGATGGTCCAGACTTATATTACACCACATCCCTGCTGGATAGCTGTTTATACGAGTATTTCTCTGTCCTACTCTTAACTTAACAATGAAAGTCAGCAGTGGCATAACCAGTGTCTTGTGGGCTCGGGTGCAAACTTTTGTCTGGGCCCCCATCCCCCCTCCGCTCCAGGGCTATTATTATACTCTGGGGTCTCCTCAGACCCCAGGGTATAATAACCGGAGACCAAGGAATGGTGAATAAAAATAACAAACACTAATACTCACCTTGCACCACCTTTCCTGGGCATTCTGGCTCCATCTGACTTCAGCATCTCGGGTATCTTCCTGACGTCCTTGCTGAAACCTGTGATTGGTCCTCAGCGGTAACGTGGGGGCACACTGACGTTATTTTGCTACTGTGCCCAATGTGACCACTGGGGCATAATCACAGGCCTCAGTCACATGACAGAAGAGTGCTAGAGAGAACGCTGTGCCCAGGAGAGGTGAGTATAACTATTATTTTAAGTCACCTTCCCTGGGCTAGTATCTCTTGAAAAGGAGTCCCTTTTCATTTAAAATATGTATAGTGGTTGGAGAACCAGGCTTTCACCGACTGCTGTCATAGTGGCATGGGCCCCGACCATCTCCAGGTGGCTGTGAGCCCTGTATCTTGCCGGGCCTGGTTGCGGTTGCACTCCCTGAAACCACAATCGTTACACCACAGTCAGTATCCTTTGTAGTATTAAAGGGAGGTGGAAGATAAAACACACCTCTCTGAATTGGTTGGAATTGAAGAAAACTTTTGGTCATATAAGCCTTTACAACACCTTGACACTAAGTCATTTGATCAAGGGAAGTGAATCCCTACGTTATCCTATCAGCACCTCTTTAATGTGATTGTGGGGTGCCAGTGGCCACTGTGAATTTTTTTATGTAATGGGATGGGATTAGTAACATTTTGACAGCATGGGCCCCTGGTCTTAAAGGAAAGCTGCCATACACTGTGTCATTTCACAATCAGAGCTGATCTTTGCCAATCAGATCCTTCAGTTCTGATATATATAATCTATATATATATTTTTAGCACATTGTCTTACTAACAAATTGGCATTACGAAAATGGTAATGTTTTCCGCTAAGTATATCTTTGAGGTATGGTGATGTAAAGGGCACCTGTCTAATGAGAGATGTCCTTTAAAGCAATCACGGAAAAGTCTGCGATTTCCCGTAATGGAGCTTGTTCTTCTCCGTTTCTAGACCTAATATACTGGCAATTCAACGTTCTAAACATTTCCCCAACATCCTGCAGATTTAGCAATGTTCTATTCACGTTTTCAAAAGCGCAGAGAGTTTAACTGATGTTGAAGTGATTATATTAGGAGCTGGAAAAAAACTGATGCTTTCAATTTTTCTTTGAGCTCTTAATTTGCAAATCAACTAAGGATTTCTCGATTTCTCTTCTCTTGTTCCCAATTCCTGCAAAGTTAATTACATACTTGCCTGTCTTTTTAATTTGCATTTAGCTGCAGTATAAAAAAATGAAACCAACAAGAAGAAGAAGTTATTATATACACAAAAGTAGTTCAATTGGGAGCCTGGAGCGTATATCATAGCTACCGAAAAGACAGATAATTAATGATGTACATTTACAGCTTTAAGCAAGCCCTGTAATATGAAGGAACAGAGACAAACCAATTCCTTCCCGCTGAAAAATACATGGTCATTATCAAACTCGAGCATGATAAGAAATAAAGTCAGTACGGAGCTGACAGTTTATTACTGTTAGGTGGAATGGAAGCGCAACACCAACACAACTACTGACTTGTCATCAATCTACATTTAGTGCCATAAGCAGATTAGACATGCCGCATGTAACATCTCTCTTTATACTGGATCTTATTCATAGTATTAAAATGGACTTGTTTTGCCTTGGGAGAACCAGCACCCGCTTTCTTTCTAAAAGTTTAAACCCAAAATCCAGTTTAGAATTTCCATTTCAATATATGGAACACACAGTCACCTTGCATCGGTATCAATCACAAAATACATTTATTATATCTCATTTCTTCTCAATGGTAATCTATGCTATTGTGGGCATACTAATGGTTTGCATCATAGGGTGATGGGTGAACTTTACAATATTAATTGAACACCAGATGGTGCTATATTATATAATAAATGTAACAATAATTTGTATTAAAATTGATATGTCAATTGCTATCATTTCTAATAATTTACACAATAAATACAATATTTACTCAGGGGATGCCATCTTTATGGTATTGGTTTGTGCAGGATTGCTTTCTCTAGAGGACCTAGGTACAGTGGCGTAACTAGGAATGGCGGGGCCCCGTGGCGAACTTTTGACATGGCCCCCCCCCCCTTCCTGACCGACACCAAAGACCTCGACCGACCCCCCCCCCCCACGCCGCATTCCTGCGCTCTCTATTATGTCCCATAGTGGCTCCTGCACACAGTATTATACCCCATTGTGGCCTCTGCACACGGGATTATGCCCCATAATGAACACCCACGAACAATTATTATACTCTGGGGTATTTTCAGACCCCAGAGTATAATAATCGGAGACCGAGGGGAGATACAGACATAAAAAAAAAAAAAGTTACTTACCTGTCTCCGGCTCCGCTGCAGTTTTTGGTTGTGTTGGCCATCTTTAATAACACACTGATGTCACATGACATTTCATACCCTCCCTCCATCTGCCCCCAGTTTCATGCACCCCTCATCTCTACCCACATTTTCATGTCCTCTCCTCCATCTCTGCCCCTAGGTTACTGTTGCTCCTCACCACACACACATACACACTCACACACACTTACACACAGACAGACACTCTCCATCCTGCATCCCCCTTCCCCCTCCCCTTCATTACCTCGCAGCACACCTCTCCTTCTCTTTCCAGGACTGTACGGGCTATAGACACGCCCACCCAGTCATGTGACGGATGACGTCACACAAGGTCCTTTCCCCCGCTCTTAGCACAGTTAAAACAGTTTGTCTGTGATAAGAGCGGGGGTAGCAGAGGTAGCTGTCGCCGGGCCCCTTATGTCCCGGGCCCTGTGGCAGCTGCCTCTGCAGCTATGGTGGTAGTTACGCCACTGCCTAGGTAGCATGTAAAGGGTGAGAAACTGACCAGCTGATCAGCGAGGTCCTGGCTTCTTTCTGTCCAGCTCCTTTAAATAGGACCTTTCATCACCTGAGGCACATGCTGTTTTATATACTGCTAGAAAGCCGACAGTGCTCCAAATTCAGCACACTGTCTGCTTTCCTATTCTGTGTCCTGGTGAAGAGCTAGCGGTGCCAGTACCGCAGCTGCCCACTGTCATAAGGGCGTTTCTGACAGTCAATCAGGAACACCCTTCCTCACAGTAGCGTGGATTGTGCTTAATTGTGAGAGGGAGCATTGTTTACCGCCCAGCGATGACGATGAGCTGTGAGGAAGGCCCCCCAGTATTCGTCTATGGATGTGTACTATCAGGAGGGGAGGAGGTGTTCCTCCCCGCTCTCACAGTACAGCGCAATAGACGCTACTATGAGGAAGGGCGTTCCTGTCATAAACGCCCTTCTGACAGTGAAGGGCTACAGTACCGGCACCAATAGCTCTTCACCCGGGGCACAGAACGTGAAAGCCGCTGAATTCAGTGCACTGTCGGCTTTCTAGTGGTATATAAAGTCGCATGTGCCCCAGGAGGTGAAAGGTCATCTTTAACCAGAAAAATCTGGGTGCAGCCACTAATCCACACTGTGGCGGTAGTATTACAGGTAGTATTACATGGCACATATTAACCCATCCATATAATACATGGTAGCTTTACATAATCTGCATCTAGGGATGCCCTCTTCAGTGACTCTCTGCTTTGTCTCACAAATAGGGGTTATACATAGATAGGCCATTTATACAAGGCTCCCAAGAGCTGATATGGATTTAATCCACCTTTCTAGTTCTTCAAAACAATCTTGCATTGGATTTAGCTGGTTCACCTTTCTATTCTTCATATAATTATACCTGACCTGATTTATGTTGCTATTTAACATGATTGCTGTTTCATCTTCACACCATCTGGATTGCAAACTCTTATTCTCCTCACCTTTACATCAATATATATATCTGCCACTGATGTAATGTCTCCATCTGTACAGGAGTACTGAAGATGCCTATGGTACATTCATCATATAGAATTAAAGGTAATTATGGGAACAACATATCTTTAATGTTTACTGATGAAAGTATCTATATATATGTATGTGTTTGTTTATCTACAGTGCCATAAAATTGATCTAAAAATATAGCAGCATTACAAATGATTATAGGTGCGTATGACTGCAATGAATCCTTTTTCATTTATGTAGTTCACTGATATTTCTACTGGGTTCACACTACCATTATGTAATGTCCATTGCTCTCATCCATCACTTGTCCTTCTGCATTTTCCGACATGCAGAACTTTTCTTCCATTAAAAAATGAAACAAGCATGATGTGTCTGTCGTGTTTTTATGTTATAGTCAATGAGAATGTATGCAGATGAGAGGTCCATAAAGGCATGGTTGGGTGAGGGTGAATGCCCATACATACTCCTAAATCTTGTAGTAAACCTTCCTAGAGGAGTGTTTTAGCTGCAAAGGAGTAGGAGTGGGTGTCCATATTAATGCCCATGGATTTAGACTGGAATGTCATAAAAGTTTCTTTAAAGGGATTCTACTATTAAAAACTTTTTTTCTCTATGACACTTAGGAATAACCTTAAGAAAGGCTATTCTTCTGCTACCTTTAGATGTCTTCTTCGCCCCGCTGTTCGGATAAAATTAAATTTTTCATCGGTATGCAAATGAGTTCTCTCACAGCACTGGGGGCGGGCCTCAGTGCTCAAACAGTACTGGGATGTCCCCAATGCTACGAGAGAACTCTCCAGTGCCGCCTTCATCTTCTCGCGTAAGCGTCCAAAAAAGCATGGCCGCCAGCCTGATGGCAGAGCCGACTGCGCAGGCGTCGAAGAGTGACCCCAGCTGGAAGAAGAGGAGTAAAGAGGTGGCTCCTGAAGAAGATGGAGACGGCGCTGGAGAGTTCTCTCATAGCATTGGGGACGCCCCCACTGCTGTTTGAGCGCTGAGGCCCACCCGCAGTGCTGCAAGAGAACTCATTTACATACCGATGAAAAACATAATTTTAACCAAATGGGGGGCGAAGAGGACATCTAAAGGTAGGAGAAAAATAGCTTTTCTTAAGGCTATTCTGACGTGTCAATGAGAAATAAAAAAGTTTTTAATGGTAGAATCTCTAAGTTTAATGTTTACGTCTTTCACTATCTATCTATCTATCTATCTATCTATCTATCTATCTATCTATCTATCTACCTATCTACCTATCTATCTATCTATGCATCTCTCTCTCTCCAATATATATATATATATATATATATATATATATATATATATATATATATATATATATTCTATTAATTGAGAGGAAACAGGAAATTAAAGCATTTGTAGTATAAATAAGAATAAACAGAAATCAAAATAAAGGATAGCACCACAACAGACACTGTATTCAGTAGTGTACAGGTACGATTTCTCAATTATGAATGAATGACAAGTTAGGTATCTATCTTTACAGTGCTAAGCAAAATTATACACAAATTCCAAATGTTCCTTCAAAGTCTCCTTGGCACTGTGCTTCCTCCTCTATGATGTCTCTCTTGCCAACGTGATTCATCATTCTGGCTTCAGACACCGTCCCTGCTGATGACAGTCATTCCAAGCCACATAATATGTCATCTAATAGTCCTAGATTCATGGATTCTGGTAGGTCTTATATAATACTGTAATTTACTAAGCTAAAAAGCAGATGAAAGATTGTGGCTTTAAAGGCAATTGGGGATTGCATAAGCCTCTGCTGTGCACTAAAACTGGTATAATATTACAAAAATCCACAAATTCAACACCAGAATAAGATGCTTATTAAATATTAAAACATTATTATCCTCTAATGAGGATTTCATAGTAAGCTGAAAAAAAGTTTTATGGAGCTGTAAAATTTGTGCTCCCCCCCCTTTAAAAAAGTTTTTTTTAAATGTAATGTAACAATCACTTATTTAGTTTTTCAAGTGAACGCCTGAACCTCATAGCCAAACAAGAGAACCCTATCTGTACTGAAGAGTAGTGGCAACTCTGCGGCAGTTCTGCCATTGGTTTAGCTGACATCAGTTTACTTTCAAGGTTCCAATAAAGGGGTTTTCATCACCCCCAGAAATGTCCAACTGGCCAATCACTGGCTTAGTCCATAAATAGCTGAGTAGGCATTTTCTTTGTGTCAGGATGGGACCAAAAAGTAGAAATCGAGATCAGAGGGGACCCAATAATGCTGGAGAAACTGTGAGGTGAATATTGCATTTTTTTTTTTTTCATTTTTATGATGTTCTGAGCATTTTGTAATATTTTTGAAGGGCCCAGTTAAAGAATAGTCATTAAAATTTTAAAAATCAATGGCATAACCTTAAGTAAGGCCAATACTTTTAGATTAGTAGGGGTCTGACTTTTGGTACCGTGTTTATTTATATAGCACCATTAATTCCATGGTTCTGTACATTATTATATTAATTCCATGGTGCTGTACATTATTATATTAATTCAATGGTGCTGTGCATTATTATATTAATTTAATGGTGCTGTACATTATTATATTAACTCCATGATGCTTTACATTTGAGAGTTTACATAAAGTACACAATGTATACAAACAAATAAAATACTAACAATGACTGACTGGCACAGTGGGATAGATAGCCCTGCCTGCAAGGGCTTACAGTCTACAGCCTACAATCGCACTTATATTAAATATGTGGTGTTGGGTGTACCCGCTGTATTTTTGGAGCCCACGTGCACATTTTCTCTAAATAAGCTAGAAAAAGTGGGCCCCGCTTCAAAAGAAAAATTGCTAGTACTCACACTTTATTACTTCAAAACAATGGCGGCTCCACCTTGACGTTGTATGACGTGTGCTCTGAACATAGCACAATATTACTCTTCTACAGTGCTGTGGTATTAATAAATCTCACAAATTGATTCTTCTCATTTGGCAAACCATTTTATATCTTCCTCGCCTCTCTTTACAATGTTGTCACTCACCAACACAAATGTATTACTCTGCAACCTAATTTATGAGTCACCTCTTTCCGTATCAAAACAGTAAGTAATGAAACAGAAATGTACCTTGCGTCAGGGGAGATTTCTTATACAGAAGGGATGAGACATTGCACCTTTTACCCTCTCCATTGCAATAAAACCATATTACACTGCAGAGAGATATTTTGAAAGCATTTGTTGTGCTCGACGGTGACCCAGACAATGAATATTAATATAGCTGTAACCAGAGATCTCACGTGAGATATACTGACAAACAGTTGGATGAGAAATGAATCATCGGAGTATGCCGCTCTATCATTTACAGACATATAATTTCATTAGCTCACAGTTCCTATTGTGCCATTTTCATTTTATTTAGTAAACAGAATGTGGAAGTAATTTAATTAGGAATCAGTATTATTTTATAGCTGGGTCATAAACAACATTAATTAAATTACTCATAATCCATACAGAAAAGCTCACCAGATTTATGAAAAGTCTAATATATTACATTATGAATCTTTGAGATGGTCCAAAAATGTTTGTTGGAAACTGAGAAACTATTTTTTTCTTACTTAAAATGTAAGTGTACTTTTATTTTTTCATAAATTAGTACAGACAAAGGGAGCAAATTTAATAGACTTTATTAAAGAAAAGTGCAAATTTATTTAATTGCCTCCTTCTGCCATTAAGCAAAATGGTACAATAGAAGTCTATGGTGACGGAAGGGAAGACGAAGGGGAGAGCTCCTCAAAGCGCTATAGAGGAGCTCACAACTAACACAACACAGTTAAGTTATCAGGAATTACTATCCAGCTTTCTCCTGACAAAAATAAATCATTTAAAGGGATTCTATCATTAGAATCCCATTTTAAGCTAAATCCACTTAAGAAACTTAAGAAAGGCTATTCTTCTCCTACCTTTAGATGAGTTCTCTACACCGCCATTCCTTAGAGATCCCAGTTTTCGTCCATATGTTAATTAAATTTCTCATAGCACTGGGGGTGGTCCCCAGTGCTCCAACAGCACTGGGGGTGTCTCCATTGCTGTGAGAAAACTATCCAGCGCCACCTTCTTCTTGTTCACCGCCTCCACCTCTTCTTCCTTGTTCTGTCACGTCTTCTTTAAAAAGCGCTGACTGCACATGTCCATCGCCATTTTCCTGTGCCCGAACGGGAGAGGCCACAGAAAAATGGCCGACAGACATGCACAGGGAAGAAGAGGCGGAGGCGGAGAACAAGAAAGAAGCAGTGCTGGATAGTTTTCTCGCAGCACTGGACACACCCCCAGTGCTGTTTGAGCGTTGATGACCACCCCCAGTGCTTCGAGAAAATGAATTAGCATATGGACGAAAACTGGGATATCTAAGCAATGGCGGCACAGTGAAGACATCTAAATATAGGGGAATAGGCTATAGGGACATGGGTTTAGCTTAAAACAGGATTCTAACGACAGAATCCCTTTAATGTTGTAGATAGTTTAACAGCAATAATTTTTAGGGTACTGAAAAACTTATCAACAAGAAAATGCATATAAAGCTAGCAAAGTATACAATGCAAAATCAAAGAACATCATTTGGGTATAATTTTCTGTATTTAAAGACTTTTCTTTTTAATCAATGTAAACTAATTTCATAATTGTCATGGCTGCGAGAACACCACTGCTATAGTGTTTGGGGTGGAGGGGAGAGGGTGAGGGTCATATAGTTTCATTACTCATCTACATCCATTGCGGATTCCAGATTGCAAAATCAAAGTGTGGGAAGTAAGTTTTGGCCATAGGTCGCATTCTGTTTGTCTTTATCATATCTTTGAGAACACAGCAGAGGGCGTTTCCATAAAGAACATTTTTGACCTATCTACAAAAAGATGGGGTCTTCCTGTTCCTGACCACTGCATGACCAAGATTATTTCCCTTTTTTCATCAATGTCCTCTTCCCTTCCTACTTGATCATGATAACTATACTGTATGTCTTTTTTCAAACTATAAGATCTCACACCTACAGTTAATCAGAGTATGAGCAAGGCCAAATAGCTATGAATTAGAATGCTAAAGCAACATTAAAGTGAACCTCTAATAATAATGTCTGCAAAGCCAATATTGGCAACACTACAAATGGTGGGCTGGTGGCTAGACTTTATTATATAGTATTATCAAACAATGTAAAGAGCAATTGCCTAATATATTTTTATTACTGGAATTGTTTCCTTTGCTCTCAGAGTTTCCCAGTAATACAGATTTAGTAGTTAAATTCCCACACTCTTAGCCTATGGATAGGTCTATGCAGTATCTCAACATAATACTGTGGGCTTATTTTAACAGGAATGTGTGACCAAACAATTATCTTTTTTTTTTTTTTTAATTTCTTAATTTTGAATGACATGCTTATTTTATAGATATAACATCAATATCAGATTGAAAGAGCTGTGGCACTATGTCATTGCCGCCTCAGGGGGGCTAAAGTCCTTTCCCCTACTAAATTAAAACCAGTATTATACATTGCACTTGGCAAATGGGGGCTCTGTTACATATCTTGCACTGTGGCCCAAGGAGCTTCAAGTTATGTAGCAAGTAAAGCACTGCCCTTGTCTATCCCTTGGTGGTCCGTGGTATGAGACCGTGACAGCACTTGGCAGCACTGTCAGTGACCGACTGCTTCACCCCAAGTGTGTGAAGGAGCCCTATTGGAGGTCCTTCCTTCCAACCGCGGTCAGGCTGTATAATCAACATCAGGCCAAAGATCACTCCGCACAGAGAACAAAATGATCCTGAGTCTTTCTTTTTTATTCCGAGTTGCTATGACTCCTAGTATCTTTTTCTATCTGCTATTCTGAGCTTGTATGTGTTCTTTCGTGAATTATATTGCTGCATTAGCCATGCTGCTGTAACACACTGAATTTCCCCATGGTGGGACTATTAAAGGATTATCTTATCTTTCTCTGTTTAACAGGCATAGCTCCATACATCTGGTAGCAGATGTATCTCATACTGTGGGTCTGTCAGATCAGTCCCTTTTAAAGAGGACCTTTCACCATTTTGCCCACAGGCAGTTCTATATACTGCCGGAAAGCTGACAGTGTGCTGAGTTCAGCGCACTGTCGGCTTTCCCGATGTGGGCCCAGTGTGAAGAGCTTACGGTTCGGTACCGTAACTCTTCTATGGTCAGAAGGGCGTTTCTGACAGTCAGTCAGAGACGTCCTTCTTCACAGCACAGCCAATCGCGCTGTACTGTGAGAGCCGGGAGGAATTCCCCTCTCCCTCCCTGATAATGCTCGTCTATGGACGAGTACTGCGAGCAGATGGAGGGGGCATTCCTCCCGGCTCTCACAGCACAGCGTGATTGGCTGTGCTGTGAAGAAGGACGTGTCTGACTGACTGTCAGAAACGCCCTTCTGACCATAGAAGAGCTACGGTACCGAGACCGTAAGCTCGTCACACTAGGCCCAGATCGGAAAAGCCGACAGTGTGCTGAATTCAGCGCACTGTCAGCTTTCCGGCAGTATATAGAACTGCCTGTGGGCAAAATGGTGAAAGGTCCTCTTTAAATGTAAGGAGCTGTGCCCAGTAATGAAGGGGATGCCACACTCCAGCCCATTTATTTCAATCATCGGTTCCGGTGGTAGGAGGTTGGTCCCACTGATCTCATATTGATGGCTTGAGAAAAACACTAAGCTCACACTAGTTCAACAGTGTAATATTCATAGCTGGGAAATCACATGAAGAAATACAGTCCTATGAAAAAGTTTGGGCACCCCTATTAATCTTAATCATTTTTAGTTCTAAATATTTTGGTATTTGCAACAGCCATTTCAGTTTGATATATCTAATAACTGATGGACACAGTAATATTTCAGGATTGAAATGAGGTTTATTGTACTAACAGAAAATGTGCAATATGCATTAAACCAAAATTTGACCGGTGCAAAAGTATGGGCACCTCAACAGAAAAGTGACATTAATATTTAGTAGAACCTCCTTTTGCAAAGATAACAGCCTCTAGTCGCTTCCTGTAGCTTTTAATCAGTTCCTGGATCCTGGATAAAGGTATTTTGGACAAACAATTCAAGTTCAGTTAAGTTAGATGGTCGCCGAGCATGGACAGCCCGCTTCAAATCATCCCACAGATGTTCAATGATATTCAGGTCTGGGGACTGGGATGGCCATTCCAGAACATTGTAATTGTTCCTCTGCATGAATGCCTGAGGATTTGGAGCGGTGTTTTGGATCATTGTCTTGCTGAAATATCCATCCCCGGCGTAACTTCAACTTCGTCATTGATTCTTGAACATTATTCTCAAGAATCTGCTGATACTGAGTGGAATCCATGCGACTCTCAACTTTAACAAGATTCCCGATGCCGGCATTGGCCACACAGCCCCAAAGCATGATGGAACCTCCACCAAATTTTACAGTGGGTAGCATGTGTTTTTCTTGGAATGCTGTTTCTTTTTGGACGCCATGCATAACGCCTTTTTTTATAACCAAACAACTCAATTTTTGTTTCCAAAATGAAGCTGCCTTGTCCAAATGTGCTTTTTCATACCTCAGGCAACTCTATTTGTGGCGTACGTGCAGAAACGGCTTCTTTCTCATCACTCTCCCATACAGCTTCTATTTGTGCAAAGTGCGCTGTATTGTTGACCGATGCATAGTGACACCATCTGCAGCAAGATGATGCTGCAGCTCTTTGGAGGTGGTCTGTGGATTGTTCTTGACTGTTCTCACCATTCTTCTTCTCTGCCTTTCTGATATTTTTCTTGGCCTGCCACTTCTGGGCTTAACAAGAACTGTCCCTGTGGTCTTCCATTTCCTTACTATGTTCCTCACAGTGGAAACTGACAGGTTAAATCTCTGAGACAACGTTTTGTATCCTTCCCCTGAACAACTATGTTGAACAATCTTTGTTTTCAGATCATTTGAGAGCGGGCTGTCCATGTTCGGCGACCATCAAACTTAACTGAACTTGAATTGTTTTGTAGAAAGAAATGGTCCAAAATACCTTTATCCAGGATCCAGGAACTGATTAAAAGTTACAGGAAGCGACTAGAGGCTGTTATCTTTGCAAAAGGAGGATGTACTAAATATTAATGTCACTTTTCTGTTGAGGTGCCCATATTTTTGCACCAGTCAAATTTTGGTTTAATGCATATTGCGCATTTTCTGTTAGTACAATAAACCTCATTTCAATCCTGAAATATTACTGTGTCCATCAGTTATTAGATATATCAAACTGAAATGGCTGTTGCAAACACCAAAATATTTAGAACTAAAAATGATTAAGATTAATAGGGGTGCCCAAACTTTTTCATAGGACTGTAATTTTTATTGATATCCATGGAAAAAAAAGTTAAGGTCAAATTCCATAACATTTGGCAGGAGTTTTACAAGCTGCATAGAGAAATCTGATGCAATAATGCATGTTATGCTGGATGATCCAAGAGCTGTGATATATTTCCTTAGGATGACTGTTTACAACGGTAAGACTGTAACAGCCTGTGTGCATGGCGTTGCACTTGGTGTACGTTCTTAAGGCTTTGTGTAAACATTCTTACATTAAAATCCAACTTTTTATGCAGGAGACCTCATTCAAATGAAAGAGTGCGAGAGGCAAATCCCAGAGTTACCATCTAAGCTCATTCTGCAGGGTTTTACATTATAAAGAAGACACAACCCTCCCTCTTTGGTGAACAGAACTTGAAGAAGTAGGTCCCGCTTTCATTTTACTCCATGGAATTCACTTCAAATGAATTCTTTAACTCAGGAATATGCCTTAGAAAATAACTAGGGGGCTATGATAGTTGTAATCTGGTAATGTATTTCATTTCCAATTCTAATAGTTTTCTGAGATGTATAAACTCACAGATACTTTGTGACCCGGGGATAACCTTCACAGGGGGGCTTTGATAGACTTCTAGCCATTGTAATTATAAGGATTAATTAATAAATTATAGGTAGCATACACATTTCAGACTTGGTAGTAGAGATGTACTATAAAACATAAATCATTATGGAGGGGATTCATACAAAAGTGCAGAACTACCATATTAAAATTGAAGGGGGTGTTCTCCTCTTAGATGTTTATGGAATAACCACTAAATATACCTAGACCTAGTCCTACCTAGTCCTACCTAGATCTACCTCTGAGACCTGCACCCATCTCATCAAATATGGATTCCGTGATCCCTAGTTCTCTCACTGTCACTGCAAAAGGAGTGGTGACCATGTACAGCTCTCGCTAATCTCTGCTATGAGAATTTCAATTATAGCTGAACAAGTATTTGACTGTTTTTGGACCTCACATAGAAATTAATGGAAAGAGAGAGTCTCATACGTGCGGCGACCTCTCTGTTCACAATGGCCATGACACTAACGGGACCAAGAAAGCTGGGAGTCCTAGAGGTGGGACTTGCACCCACCAGGTATTTATAGCATATCTTGTGCTATTTTTCTAAAATGTTTGGGTGGGATTGGTGGATTTGCTAGAATCTCATCCACCTCGCAGAGACGGTACAATGCATCCATTTTTACTGCAGCATTTACAGTGCATAGGGCCCTGGTCCTAACTATATTTCCAGGATTCGAAAAATGGCCTACTTGTTCCAGGGACCGTAGCATTTTTGTCCATGGCTGTGTTTGGTATTGCAGCTTATCCTTATTTTAATGAATGGAGCTTATTTAAGAGACTGAAGCTGTTTTTGTTAAAAAAAAAAATAGACCTTTAACAAAGATAATACTAGATAGATAGATAGATAGATAGATAGATAGATAGATAGATAGACAGATAGATAGATGAATTACTTAGTTTTAGGTTTCAGGACCTTTTTTATTGTAAATTTTAATATTTTCTATAAATGTGTTGTGTTATTAAAACATCTGTCTAAATTACACCTTCTTGCAGATTTAGAACAGAATATTAAGATGCTAGAAAATAACTTCCACCCTTCAGTAATAACACAGATATCTTCTCAGGTTCACTACTACTTACTTATTTATGGCTGCTAACTGCATCCTGGCAACAAAAAAAAAAGCAATAATGTAATTACTAGAGATGAGCGAACACTATTCCAAACAGCCATTTCGAATAACACGCTCCCATAGAAATGAATGGACGTAGCTGGGACGCGGGGGGTTAAGCAGCCGGCCGCCGGCAAAGTCTGCGTGCTGGCCGCTCTCATTCATTTCTATGGGAGCGTGCTATTCGAAACGGCTGTTTCGAATAGTGTTCACTTATCTATAGTAATTACCAATGGTTAACAGATACATTTCCAGGCTGACAGTGACATGTGTGTGCATGACATGAGAACACACTGATGTGATTTTACCTCTTCACAATAATGAACATAGTCATGTTACAGCAAGTTGCCATTGGTAGAAACCCAAGATTGTTACATCTGCCAAAATATTAAAGTATTTCAGAAATTAGGAGGTAAATAAACAGACCCCAGTCCTCAACTATGACCCCATTAATATAACATGTAGTACATATTATTCATTGTGGTCGCAAGGAGACCCAATCAACATTGGTTCTGCAGCAGGCTCGTCTTTGCTAGTTGAGAGAGCTGGTAGCTTGCGGTTATGCGGGAGCTGACTTTTTCTCATAGGAATGCATTGACCAGCATTGATTGGCCAAATGCTATACAGTGTACAGCATTCGGTCAATCAACGCTGGTTCTTCCGGAGGCTCGTCTCTGACGAGGCGGAGTCTAAAATCGGACCACAGCACCGCTGTGCAGTTAAAGCGCACGGACCCCATAGACTATGGGCCGGTTCACATTAGTGCTTGCCTCCCATCCAGAAGGAGTCCGCAGGAGGACCCCCCAAACGGAATATCAGCGCAACTGCAAGCGCTGAACAGTTAAGCATACGGACCCCATAGCATATAATGGGCTCCCTGTGCTTGCAGCGTACTGCTCGCACAAATGATTCATGAGGGCAGTGAGTGGCAAGCATACAGAGCCCATTATATGCTATGGAGTCCATGTACTTGACAACTTGCAGTTGCGCTGAAAGTCCGCCCGGGGGGGGGGGGGGTGTCCAACTGTGGATTCCTACTGGATGGGAGGCAAGCGCTAATGTGAAACGGCCCATAGTCTATGGGGTCCGTGCACTGTAACTGCACAGCGCTCCTCCTCAACACTCCTCAACTGCACAGCGCTTGCTCCTCCTCAACTGCACAGTTCTCCTCCTAAACACTCTTGTCTTGCTACTCATGGACCTGGTGACTCTCCTTTAGTCGAATAGTGGTTTCCCCTGAAATGAGCATTTTTTCCCATAAACTATAATGGGATTCGATATTTGATCGAGTAGTCGAATATTGAGGCTCTACTTGAAGCGAATATCGAATCTCAAATATTTCACTACTTGCTCATCTCTACTTATAATCACAAATCATAATAGCAGAATTCAGCTAAGTAAAAAAGGACATCATTTACCCCTTTTCACTCGCTTCTTGGCCCGAACTTAAAATCTATCCAATAAGGATGCGGCAGTGATGTATCAGACAGTCCTAACTGTAATGTGAAACTATAAAGGAACTTTAATAAGTTCCCACCGAGACGGTCCCACTACCTACACTGGTGACTGTTGTACTGTAACCTGTTGCCAATACAGAAGCTCATTCCTATTGCTGTAAATCTAGTTAGGCAGTCCGTCATACTGGCTGAGAGGCAAATCATCATTTTATCCCTTTAATAAAATGACCTTAATTAAAACATGACATAATTATTTTATTACCCGTCTAAAGTACTTATCTCACTGATCTACAGGAGCCTCAGAATCATTGCCTGTTAGAGAACAACTTAAATTTGGATATTTGCTCATGAAAAAATAGAAAATCTGAGTGGATTAGTATAGTTTATTTATCGTATGAGCTCATGTATGGAATATTAACATGGTATATGTCATCATTTTATAGTCTCCTAATGTGACAATATGACATATAGTGGGCATACTCTATTATCTGTAAATAATCCCTACTAATGTTTTACCTGCCACCACCCATCCTGATGTTAAATCCATATGACATATATTGTATAGCCTATGTGCGGTTTGGGTAGGGTTTGTATCAAGCCGAGCTTGTTATAGATTTTTGGGGTACACAACCAATGAATCATTATTATAAAATGGATTCTTTTCACACCCCAAAGTGTAATAAACAGTGGTCCGAAGAAGGTGCAGAAATAAAACTGAGATACTCATCTTTCCTCATGTCACTGGCATGCCAATGTATCAACTAGTTCTCTCTCTTTCAGCCATTTCTGTCCTTCTGGGAGATTTAACTTGCATTATGGGGGCCACTGAGGCCAGTGACTGTGCCTTATTGGCCATGTGGGGCATTCTGATGTCATGAGACCTGAGAGTATAGCACTTCAATTTGGAACAAACACCTTGAGAACCTCATAAATATTTGCAATCTTGTGATGTTCACCCATCATTATAGATGACTACTACTAGCAGACAGTGGTGGACCACTAATGGTCAAACCCTCTGAGCATTAAAGGCCAATATACACTTAGATTGGGCAGGTAAACTGAAGTCAATTCACCACTGCTAGTAGCCTCAAGCAATGCTTTATTAAGCTGAGGCCCCACATTGTGGAAATGCAACTTTATTGTAGCAGATTTTCATGCGGTTTTTTTTGAGCCAAAGCCAGGAGCGGATTGAGGAGAAGGTAGACGTATAAGTAATTCCTATGTATTTCCCATTCCTGTAATAGCCATTCTTGGCTTTGGCTCAAAAAATTGTGGAAAAATCTTCAATGACAAAAAACTGCGTTTCAGCTAGTAAGTGTAAGGGTCCATTCACACGGAGGAAAATGGCGCTAAATTTGGTGCTGAATTTCAGCGCTGAAAAAAAGCCTCCCATTGACTTCAATGGGTTACTTTTTTTGCTAGCAGAACTGAAATTCTGCTAGCAGAAAAAGGAACCCATTGAACTCAATGAGAGGCTTTTTTTTCAGCGCTGAAATTCAGCACCAAATTCAGCGCCATTTTCTTCTGTGTGAATGGACCCTGACAGTTTAGATAACAAGCGGTAGATCTTACAGCATATTAGATCTTTTCCTCTTCCTTTTACACTCCTGAGCTCACACTGAATGTCTTCTAAGACAAACAAGGTACTGCAATGAATAGTAGCCATGCAGCAAGTAAATATGGAAACCTAAGAGGCATGAAGGGCACTTTCTGAAGACTTACACAAGGGGGATACCGATAATGATGCTGTTGTAGTATTGTACTGTATTTAGATGTACCTTTGGAATCAATACTGAATCTTCTTGCTCATTGTATTGTGATATCTAAATAGATTTATGCCTATAATAAAACACAGATAAGCTGCAATGAATCCCAGCAGAAATGGGCTCTAAATAGAGGTGATTATATTGATTTCTACAGAGATGTTACAGTGGCCACATCTGGAAATCGACAAATTACAAGGATACAGCTTCGAAAGCCTGATTTGTAGGTGCATGAATGGTATGGACAAGGTTTAATGTGTTAGTATACACAGTATATATCACTTCTACAGCCAATTACCAGATGTAGCAAATACACCAAAGACTGTAACATTATTATTACATGATTTCATTAGCTGCTAAGCAAGTCCTGCTGACTGGCGAGTCACAGAAATGAATATAAATTTTATTTTAATAACATCTGGAAAAGATAGTCTATGGAAAATACTTGTTCTGGTTCATGTCACTTGCCAGCACAGTTCTGTGCACCTGCTTTACCCATAAGCAATTGCAGACACTGCCAGTTATCCAGGTCAGTTACCCATCTGAGACATTGGTGCAAATATCTACTCATGTCTATGGAAGCGATTATTTTTAACATACCACACACCAATGCCTCCTTCCCAAAAGCTTTCTCCCCCAGACTGTTTCCCAGCTGTACAGCTGTTTTACATCGAACTCTTCCGAACTGGATTTAAGTGTTGTTATCATTATTTGACCTGGCATGCTGGTACATGCTACGAGCCATGCGTGATGCAACTGCGTTGACCATCTTTAACAAGAGATATTGATTTGTTACTGCAAAAATAATTCAATGATTTCAAAATTTTAACAAATTTTACAATTATCTATCACATGAAATGTGAATATTATCAATATATGTAAAGTTGACGTGGTGAGATTAGGAGGGCAAGGGTATTATATAGCACGGTAGACACATTTACTGAATTATCCTAATTTTAAGACATATTGGACTTAGTGTACATTAAATGGAATGGTTTATTGGAAAAGTCAAGGACAATAACATGATCATAGAGTGTCTGGGCTCCTAGGGGGAGGAGGAAACAACAAGTGTTCAATTCCTCTGTAGCGCCACCTCGTGGAAACCTACACAGTTCTCATTAGTATTAAATAGGCTATCACCACAGATGTGTCATAGCTGGTTCATACAGAGGGTTCTTTGAAGACACCAGGCAGGATTTATTCTTGTGCCATCAGAGGATGCCCTCACTGAACGCTATGACAGCTGATAGTTGGCATAGACTTCAGGCACAATTTGCATCAGTAAACTGGTGTAAATGATCATAAAATTGACAACCCACATCTCTCAACATTCTCCCTTTCAGGAGAGTGAAATGGGTGCTGAAAATAATAAAGAAAAGTTTGCACAATTCTGTGTATGCCCAGAATACTGGTCTCCAAAGTAAGATAAATTGCCCCACTGTGTCTTTGTAAGGGTATGTTCACATGGTGGAAACCTTTTCTGCCTTGTGGCTTTTTTGCACAGTAAGGGTGCATTCACACTGAGTAAACGCTAGCTTATTCTGAACGTAAAACACGTTCAGAATAAGCGGCGTCTAAAGCAGCTCCATTCATTTCTATGGGAGCGGGGATACGAGCACTCCCCATAGAAATGAATGGGCTGCTTCTTTCACTCCGTGCAGTCCCATTGAAGTGAATGGGGAGTGCCGGCGTATACGGCAAGCTCTGCTCATGCCGGAGCGTACACGCCGGCACTCCCCATTCACTTCAATGGGACTGCACGGAGTGAAAGAAGCAGCCCATTCATTTCTATGGGGAGCGCTCGTATCCCCGCTCCCATAGAAATGAATGGAGCTGCTTTAGACGCCGCTTATTCTGAACGTGTTTTACGTTCAGAATAAGCTAGCGTTTACTCAGTGTGAATTCACCCTAAGGGTGCATTCACACTGAGTAAACGCTAGCTTATTTTGTAGAGTAAAATTACACTTGTAAATTTTGCTATCCCATTGACTTCAATGACATTTTACAGGCGTATTTTTACAGGCGTATTTTTTACAGGCGTATTTTTTACAGGCGTATTTTTTACAGGCGTATTTTTACACTTGTAAAAAAATATCATTGCAATGCATCGGCATCCCATCGTAGCATCCCACTCCTGATTAGGCCTGGATAAATGGGCCTAAGCAGGAAGGTGTCCCGAGCCACGGAAGATAGGGCATGTCGCTAGTGGAAAAAAGCTGCAAGTGATTCCCATTGAAAAGAATGGGAGGCTTTTTTGCAGGCAGATTTTAAGGAGGATTCCGCGTTAAAATCTTCCTGCAAAAAGCTCTGTGTGAACATACCCTATTAGATCAGGGTTCTACAAACTCAGAATGACCTAATAGGGTATTTACAATAGGTCGGTCACTGACAGGAGACAATCCTTTTAAAAGGGTAATCTGGGAAAATTAAAATTCTGTATTTATCATAGTAAAACAGAAGAGTTACTAATAAACATTCATCAGCAAACAAATCCCATCTGCGGTCTCCAGTCATAGTACACAGGTAGAATTGAGAACAGTACATCTCAGTGCACTAGTCCTGCTGTACCTTGTTTCATTTTCCTTTCCTTTCATTTTCCTGCCTAGATCTGACTTTTTTTTCCTGAAGTATATTTGGACAGGTGCAAAGCAACTTCTGTGTGTGGTTTTGGCCGGTTTCACTGCATCCTTTGACATTCAATGACATTTTGTTGTAAGGTTTACATGTGTTGTACAGGGGAACCCAGGTAGAAGCTTCCTGATAAAGGATCTAATGTTAACTGAAGCACATCGTCTTGAAGATCGTGACCATTCCTGACAATTCCCATCTCAGAGAGTAGTAATATATGAAGCTCTGATGTAACGTATTACTACAGCTGGATTCTTAATGTACTTTGTAGTCCAGCACATTTCCTCCTTGCAGAGAAGGTCAGCGTGTACAAAGACAAGAACTGTTGAAGTAGCATGATCTCATGTCTATTATGTACACTTGGATTTATTTAGCATCTTGGGAGCGCACTTGCCATTCACTTAAATCATTCATTTGTATCTATGGATTCTGGTAACACTGGACAAATAAATCAATAGCACCATTTAAATGTTAGGAGCTGGTGCTTTGTGAATAATGTAAAAGGGGAAGTAGACCGGGCTGCTTGTGAAATATGGCTTCGTTTATTTCATTTAGCATTTACTTAGTAGATTACATAAGCATGTGGTTTTGTTTTGCAACATTGTAAGTCTGGGATTCATTTCCAAATGTGTTGCCCTGGACTGATAGGCGCTAGAGCAAAACTGCCAGGAGTTGATGGAAAATATCCCGATTGACTAATGTGTAATGATCTTCAAGTTGTTGCCATGAAATCCGGCGATTACTTTCATGAATGGGATTAGATTTAGAGTTTAGTGGTAGTCAGTGCTATACGTGTGTGATGTTACTGATCCTGACAAAGGATGGCTAATTAAACCAGGACAGAACCCGCAGTGTCACACATCATTAAAGGCCTGTCTCTCCCTGTGTATTGGCTCAGAAAATCTCCGCCACTTGCTTCTCTAGAGCCCTCAAAATATTTCCTATTTCAATAGTCATTAAAATATTCTTTAATAGATGTAATCTAAAGCTTTTCCATTGTGGGTCAGCCACTGTCTCTGCTGCTTCTAGGATTAGCACTAGCCTGATGTTTTAGTAAAAGCCCATAAATATGAATCTGTACACCAGTGGCTACCGAAACCTTTACTATGACATACGTCTAGGAAATAACCCTTTAAGTTACTGTAGCACAAACTTGGATAAGGATTCCAATATCTCACAAAAACAATAAACACAATATCATGACATGATACAAAAACCTTTAAAGGTAGTACTTCACAAACATACTGACACATATTCATTTCATCATTTTATGGTACAATCACAACATAATTGTCAGGAATCTCAGAGTCTGTTCTCCTGCTTCTCCAGCTTGCAGTCGGCGCTTTAAGGTTGCCATGTCCACCAGTCAAACTCTGCCTGAGTCTACTCAACCTGTCAAAACTCTGAGACCCAAGTAATGTTCTGCTTCACTGTCCAATCCTGGCTTGGGATGGGGTATTTGGCTTTGGTACTTGTCATTTGCTTGAGATTGTTTCTGCAACTGGGCTCCTTCTTTTCATGCGTGTACTCCCTGAACCTCCCTCTGACATTGCTGATCTCCTGGCTACTGAAATTTAGCTTGCACTCCTGGATTACCCCTCTGTTTCTGATTTGGTTGAATCTGTGACCTCCTAGATTTGACTACTGGATTTGACACATCTTTGACTATGTTTTGGAAATTCCAATCTCTCCTGGTATTACTTCTTTAGAACTCCATCAGCCCACCATAGGGTTACTGGTTTGGTTCCCTTTCTATAGGTGCATTTATTTTCTAATACCAACTTTTGACTTTGCAACTTGAGCTCAGATCAGCCAAGCCCATCCTGCCTTGGCTGATCTGGTGAATAACTCGGGGTAATCAGAGACTCTAAGAACCAAAATGGCATTGGATAATAAGTAGCTGCTTACTTGCCAATACTAGACATTATCTTTTTCCAGCGATATATCGGTGGAATTTCTCAAGTAGCAATTTCATTACAGATCAGAGAATTGCTTGCATATTGCTTACGGCATTGTCTTGAAGAGAATAACCATTTCATGACACACGTATCTACACATATCCAGCAAAGAGGAAAAGTAAGGCATCTGTACCATTAACTTGGATATCTTATCTCCCCTGAGTCCCAACTTGTCTATTTTAGTAAATATATGTATTCTCCATAATGTAATAATTTTGAGGCATCATTTATAAAAACTCTGCATTTAATGGTTGTTCTTCTCATATTCCTATTAGAAATGTATGAATAAACTGACAACTGGGCATTGCCATTTCTCTTATCTCTACGAAGTCTAAAACTGTCAGCATTGACTGGACCTCCCCCCAACTGGTAACACCCAGCGGCCCATTTATTCATAATTGTCTAGGAGGAATAATAGAGGAACACCGAACAGTGTTTTGTGAAAAGATGCTTCTGAACTGTTACTGTATTTCTTGGGAAGAATATGCAAATCTGTCTCCCAAGATGTACACAGGGAGACAGTGCCTCTGTTATGCTGCCCTCTATGGGAAGCACCCTGAACATCATGCCCGACTTTTCCAGAAGCCTTTACTGCATAATGCGGGGTTATAACCAAATCAAGTCAGGCATGATGTTCAGGGTGCTTCCTATAGAGGGCAGCATAACAGAGGCACTGACTCCCTGTTTACATTTTGGGAGACAGATTTGCATATTCTTCCCATGTTCCCTTGAAGTGGAGCAACTATGGCTGTATAAGTCTCCACACACCTGAAAAGGTGGTCTCTCCCTAAGGATGGAGGTTATCCCCATAATCTGTATTTCCTGGGGAATACAAGTGTCTATCAGGCATGCTGCTATGAAGGGGCAGATAATGCTTTTTTTCTTATGAAGAAATAACATAACATAGTCATATTTCCTGCTAGAAATGGAACTAATCATGGTGCAGAAAAGCAAAAAAAAAAAAACAAAAAAAACCTGTGCTCTAAACTTTGAGTTTTCTAGTGAAGGAAACTTCTTCACAACATCATAGGTATTTGGGCACTTGGAGGGTGGCACATCCGGCTTAGGTTCAAGTTCATTGAGTCATTCATTGAATTGCTCACTTGCCCTTTTTTAGTAATCTGATGCCCTAATACCATACAAAAGTAATTAAGATGAAAGCAAAATTCCATTTATAATCTAATGTTCTTATCTGCACACAAATGAATTTTCCAAGGTCAAATATTCCAATAATCTTCTATTCCATTGCGATAATTTTGGTGTAGAACAACTATATTATGCAGCATTTATGCATACTCCACCTACATCATTCTTGCAGCAGTCATACTGGCATTGATCAATGAATGGCATATAATTAATATATACTGTACTATAACTCAGAGCATTTGCATTTCATCTCTTTTTCAGTTTAAAAAATGTGTGGCAGATTTATCAATGGAATAGTCCTAGTTCTCTGGTGTAATTCAAATGAAACACACAGTATTTCAGTAAATGTGCTTCATTGTTTCTCCAGTCGGTTTTCTTGGACTATCTCTACCTGTAAAATGCAATGGATAGGAATGTTGAAGGTGCTTGTTGCTGTTTTTTTCCCAACAATGTGAAACTACTAGAGATGAGCGAACACTAAAATGTTCGAGGTTCGAAATTCGATTCGAACAGCCGCTCACTGTTCGAGTGTTCGAATGGGTTTCGAACCCCATTATAGTCTATGGGGAACATAAACTCGTTAAGGGGAAACCCAAATTCGTGTCTGGAGGGTCACCAAGTCCACTATGACACCCCAGGAAATGATACCAACACCCTGGAATGACACTGGGACAGCAGGGGAAGCATGTCTGGGGGCATAAAAGTCACTTTATTTCATGGAAATCCCTGTCAGTTTGCGATTTTCGCAAGCTAACTTTTCCCCATAGAAATGCATTGGCCAGTGCTGATTGGCCAGAGTACGGAACTCGACCAATCAGCGCTGGCTCTGCTGGAGGAGGCGGAGTCTAAGATAGCTCCACACCAGTCTCCATTCAGGTCCGACCTTAGACTCCGCCTCCTCCGGCAGAGCCAGCGCTGATTGGCCGAAGGCTGGCCAATGCATTCCTATGCGAATGCAGACTTAGCAGTGCTGAGTCAGTTTTGCTCAACTACACATCTGATGCACACTCGGCACTGCTACATCAGATGTAGCAATCTGATGTAGCAGAGCCGAGGGTGCACTAGAACCCCTGTGCAAACTCAGTTCACGCTAATAGAATGCATTGGCCAGCGCTGATTGGCCAATGCATTCTATTAGCCCGATGAAGTAGAGCTGAATGTGTGTGCTAAGCACACACATTCAGCACTGCTTCATCAAGCCAATACAATGCATTAGCCAGTGCTGATTGGCCAGAGTACGGAATTCGGCCAATCAGCGCTGGCCAATGCATTCTATTAGCCCGATGAAGTAGAGCTGAATGTGTGTGCTAAGCACACACATTCAGCACTGCTTCATCAAGCCAATACAATGCATTAGCCAGTGCTGATTGGCCAGAGTACGGAATTCGGCCAATCAGCGCTGGCTCTGCTGGAGGAGGCGGAGTCTAAGATCGCTCCACACCAGTCTCCATTCAGGTCCGACCTTAGACTCCGCCTCCTCCGGCAGAGCCAGCGCTGATTGGCCGAAGGCTGGCCAATGCATTCCTATGCGAATGCAGACTTAGCAGTGCTGAGTCAGTTTTGCTCAACTACACATCTGATGCACACTCGGCACTGCTACATCAGATGTAGCAATCTGATGTAGCAGAGCCGAGGGTGCACTAGAACCCCTGTGCAAACTCAGTTCACGCTAATAGAATGCATTGGCCAGCGCTGATTGGCCAATGCATTCTATTAGCCCGATGAAGTAGAGCTGAATGTGTGTGCTAAGCACACACATTCAGCACTGCTTCATCAAGCCAATACAATGCATTAGCCAGTGCTGATTGGCCAGAGTACGGAATTCGGCCAATCAGCGCTGGCCAATGCATTCTATTAGCCCGATGAAGTAGAGCTGAATGTGTGTGCTAAGCACACACATTCAGCACTGCTTCATCAAGCCAATACAATGCATTAGCCAGTGCTGATTGGCCAGAGTACGGAATTCGGCCAATCAGCGCTGGCTCTGCTGGAGGAGGCGGAGTCTAAGGTCGGACCTGAATGGAGACTGGTGTGGAGCGATCTTAGACTCCGCCTCCTCCAGCAGAGCCAGCGCTGATTGGCCGAATTCCGTACTCTGGCCAATCAGCACTGGCTAATGCATTGTATTGGCGTGATGAAGCAGTGCTGAATGTGTGTGCTTAGCACACACATTCAGCTCTACTTCATCGGGCTAATAGAATGCATTGGCCAGCGCTGATTGGCCGAATTCCGTACTCTGGCCAATCAGTGCTGGCCAATGCATTCTATTAGCTTGATGAAGCAGAGTGTGCACAAGGGTTCAAGCGCACCCTCGGCTCTGATGTAGCAGAGCCGAGGCTGCACAAGGGTTCAAGCGCACCCTCGGCTCTGATGTAGGAGAGCCGAGGGTGCACTTGAACCCTTGTGCAGCCTCGGCTCTGCTACATCAGAGCCGAGGGTGCGCTTGAACCCTTGTGCACACTCTGCTTCATCAAGCTAATAGAATGCATTGGCCAGCGCTGATTGGCCAATGTATTCTATTAGCCTGATGAAGTAGAGCTGAATGTGTGTGCTAAGCACACACATTCAGCTCTACTTCATCGGGCTAATAGAATGCATTGGCCAGCGCTGATTGGCCAGAGTACGGAACTCGACCAATCAGCGCTGGCTCTGCTGGAGGAGGCGGAGTCTAAGATCGCTCCACACCAGTCTCCATTCAGGTCCGACCTTAGACTCCGCCTCCTCCAGCAGAGCCAGCGCTGATTGGCCGAATTCCGTACTCTGGCCAATCAGCACTGGCTAATGCATTGTATTGGCGTGATGAAGCAGTGCTGAATGTGTGTGCTTAGCACACACATTCAGCTCTACTTCATCGGGCTAATAGAATGCATTGGCCAATCAGCGCTGGCCAATGCATTCTATTAGCGTGAACTGAGTTTGCACAGGGGTTCTAGTGCACCCTCGGCTCTGCTACATCAGATTGCTACATCTGATGTAGCAGTGCCGAGTGTGCATCAGATGTGTAGTTGAGCAAAACTGACTCAGCACTGCTAAGTCTCTGCATTCGCATAGGAATGCATTGGCCAGCCTTCGGCCAATCAGCGCTGGCTCTGCCGGAGGAGGCGGAGTCTAAGGTCGGACCTGAATGGAGACTGGTGTGGAGCGATCTTAGACTCCGCCTCCTCCAGCAGAGCCAGCGCTGATTGGTCGAGTTCCGTACTCTGGCCAATCAGCGCTGGCCAATGCATTCTATTAGCCCGATGAAGTAGAGCTGAATGTGTGTGCTTAGCACACACATTCAGCTCTACTTCATCAGGCTAATAGAATACATTGGCCAATCAGCGCTGGCCAATGCATTCTATTAGCTTGATGAAGCAGAGTGTGCACAAGGGTTCAAGCGCACCCTCGGCTCTGATGTAGCAGAGCCGAGGGTGCACAAGGGTTCAAGTGCACCCTCGGCTCTCCTACATCAGAGCCGAGGGTGCGCTTGAACCCTTGTGCAGCCTCGGCTCTGCTACATCAGAGCCGAGGGTGCGCTTGAACCCTTGTGCACACTCTGCTTCATCAAGCTAATAGAATGCATTGGCCAGCACTGATTGGCCAGAGTACGGAATTCGGCCAATCAGCGCTGGCCAATGCATCCCTATGGGAAAAAGTTTATCTCACAAAAATCACAATTACACACCCGATAGAGCCCCAAAAAGTTATTTTTAATAACATTCCCCCCTAAATAAAGGTTATCCCTAGCTATCCCTGCCTGTACAGCTATCCCTGTCTCATAGTCACAAAGTTCACATTCTCATATGACCCGGATTTGAAATCCACTATTCGTCTAAAATGGAGGTCACCTGATTTCGGCAGCCAATGACTTTTTCCAATTTTTTTCAATGCCCCCAGTGTCGTAGTTCCTGTCCCACCTCCCCTGCGCTGTTATTGGTGCAAAAAAGGCGCCAGGGAAGGTGGGAGGGGAATCGAATTTTGGCGCACTTTACCACGTGGTGTTCGATTCGATTCGAACATGGCGAACACCCTGATATCCGATCGAACATGTGTTCGATAGAACACTGTTCGCTCATCTCTAGAAACTACAAAAACAAGTGAAATTTAAATTGTATTGTTATGTAAGGTCATTTCAGTCCTCTTCAACTCTTTGTATAGTAATGCAGAGCATCTTAATTTTTTTTTTACCCTGGCCTCATGGTAGCATTGTCAGAACACTTACTGCTTTAGAGTCCCTGAATTGACAGGCAGAGACAGATTAAAAGTACCCTGGGTCCTTGTTAGAGATGGGAAAACATCACAAAATTTGTTCTGATGAATGTTCGTGAGGTTCTGACCTAAAGCTAGTTTTGAGCTGGACTTGTTTTCGGATAGGACTCGAAGTGCTATTATTATATTATATATAATATTATAAGTGGAAGTCCAGGGGATATGAGGAAAAATAACAAACACTTATACTCACCCTGCCTCACCTCCCCAGGGCATCTTTGCAGCATTCAGTGGTCTCTGAGCGTCCTCTTCAAGCCTCTTCTGACCTCCAGTTGACATCAGGTGCGCTGTGCTAAGGCCTCAGTTGTGAAGCCAGCACAATGTGGATCACATTGAAGCCAAGGCACCGGGTCCTAGTGCCTGAAAGGTGAAGTGCCCCAAGTGAGACCTAATCAAAAACCTCAACGGTATTTTGTGTCATGAACCCCATACATTTCAAGTTTAGCTATTCCTGACCAAAACTTTTGAAAATTTCAGGTTGAATGAGCATTATACGAATGAGATGAATGAGCATTATACGAAGGATTCTCAATCAATTCTCAATGCATAAAACATGCATCCAGGATGCTGCATAACCCAGAATAAAATGAGTGTAGCTTAAGGCAATTGTATTTGTATACTATGTCAGGAGTAATCTCACTCGGCCCACACTAGGATGCTGCCCCCTTACTTATAGGAAGACTAGTTGTGTACATTTACAGATACATGTAAAATTATACTACCACAACAGGCAACTTTTAAGTGACATACCCTTGCTAAAGTTGGTGAGAGACTGGCTGTCCAAAAACCTATATTCCAATCCACTATTGATAGCGGGGACCTACTATATGTCTCAGCCTCGCCAGCTAATGAATTGTTTCTTACCAGTGATGCTCACCTCACAATTTGAGAAGCAAACTAGTGATCTATTTAGAGGATCATTTTTTATTTGGAGACTGAATATCTGAGCCAATAAGACAAGGTATGAGTCCAAAATATACTAATAAATTGAAAATATTATCAATAGGCGAGCGCTGTCATTATCTGTCAATCCTCTGGCAGTGTACGCAGACCCCATCATGAGCCATCTGGTATTCTACAACTCTCAAAGCGCATCGAATTGCTGGATTAGTTTGTTTGGACAATCTTAGAGAATCCAAAATCCAAATCCAAAACTTTAAACTAAACAGAATCAAATTCATTGTAATTTTATGTTGTTTTTTTGTTGTTGTTTTTTTTAATATACGTTTGCTTATGTATTTTTTTTTAATACTACAACTTGTTGAACTGTGCTGATCTCCAAGTGTTAACAAAAAGAAACCCGGTTGGGGTTAAATTATCTGTATAAAATCAATGTAATCCTTTAATCTCTTACATGACTGTACACTCAATTTCTGAATTCAGAATCCCGCAGGAATATCAAGGCCGCTGTAAACCACTATGGTATCTAAAAAGCAAATAGCTTTTCTTGCCAAGTGATATAAATATACCGTAGCTGCATTTCTCAAGCACCTTGACAAGAAATAACACACACAACCACTTTAGTATAGGTGGAGATGTGTATGCATTTCTGTGTATTCTATATACAAAAATTGCAAGGTAGAATATACTGGGTGATATTTAGCATGTGGGTTAGATGATAGGTATACAGTAGGTTCTTCATTGGAAAGATATTATAGGCTGTTTCTACTGCCCAGTGAAGCACAAAATGAGTTCCTATAATTCAGGTTTAGTTACACAGAGCAATGAAGCATGTATACAATCCATGCAACCTATTAGTGAGGTCTTCGAAAACTAGATAAGTAGACAGAGAGGGAATGGGAAACCGTATTGGAAAAACTATCATTCAAGCAAAGTCTAGGACATATTGGAGCTTGTGATTTTCCTATATGGTAGGCTGATTCATCAAACGGATATTTCAGCAGAGGATGTATGATCCAGTTCCGCATTAAGAGGTTGGTACAGAATTTCTTTTCTTCCAAAAATAGCACAAAATCTGTCCATAGCTTTTATATGGTATTGCAGATCAGATTAATGAAAATAAATAGGTCTGAGCTGTAATACCACACATAACCTGTGGACAAGTGTGTCACTATTTCTGTAAGAAAGCAGCAATGTTGTTCCAATAATATAACCCCTTTTGAAGCATAACTAAACTTTTGAACAATTTTCTTTCAGTAATTGTGGCATTGATACATTTTGTAGTAGACTTTATTAATCATTTTTGGCTCCTTTCTGTGAAATCCTGCTTTTTATCAGTAATTCTGTTGAGAGCTGTCCCTTACATCTCACTGTGTACAGTGTATGGACTTGTGTAAAATGAAGAGAAAATGAGAGTAGGGGAGAGTAACTTCAAAAACTTGTATATTGTACATTATAAAACACAGATACTTGGTTACTACAGATTCTCTTATTTCATATAACACAAAGGTTGCAACCCTATATATATTATTTTAAGAGATATCCCTGGTGGTAAACACAGTCGGAATTTCTATGCGTATGTATCTACTCTTTCAAATACCTGAGAAAGAACTGTTTAAAGTGACCCTCCCCTACCGTCATTTTGTGCGTCATTTTACTCAAGGGAAAGAATAAAGAGATGCAGGATTTCACAGAAAGGAGCCAAAATTTGTTAATATATTAAACTTGGGGCAAACTTTGGCAAATATTACTAAATGGCACAAATACAGACAGAAAATCAACAGTTGTCCGAACTTACTTGTTAAAAGAGTCCTCACATCACCCAGTAAGTGCTATTTGTAGCCACCATGCACCCTCAACAAGCTAAGTGATGAAGGTCCTAAGTGGAGGTCCTCTTTATTAACTACCACTAAATATAGTTTCTGAATGTGTTATTTTAGCCCAGACTGGTGAAGTGGTTCAATATACACTCACCGGCCACTTTATTAGGTACACCTGTCCAACTGCTCGTTAACACTTAATTTCTAATCAGCCAATCACATGGCGGCAACTCAGTGCATTTAGGCATGTAGACATGGTCAAGACAATCTCCTGCAGTTCAAACCGAGCATCAGTATGGGGAAGAAAGGTGATTTGAGTGCCTTTGAACGTGGCATGGTTGTTGGTGCCAGAAGGGCTGGTCTGAGTATTTCAGAAACTGCTGATCTACTGGGATTTTCACGCACAACCATCTCTAGGGTTTACAGAGAATGGTCCGAAAAAGAAAAAACATCCAGTGAGCGGCAGTTCTGTGGGCGGAAATGCGTTGTTGATGCCAGAGGTCAGAGGAGAATGGCCAGACTGGTTCGAGCTGATAGAAAGGCAACAGTGACTCAAATAGCCACCCGTTACAACCAAGGTAGCCAGAAGAGCATCTCTGAATGCACAGTATGTCGAACTTTGAGGCAGATGGGCTACAGCAGCAGAAGACCACACCGGGTGCCACTCCTTTCAGCTAAGAACAGGAAACTGAGGCTACAATTTGCACAAGCTCATCGAAATTGGACAATTGAAGATTGGAAAAACGTTGCCTGGTCTGATGAGTCTCGATTTCTGCTGCGACATTCGGATGGTAGGGTCAGAATTTGGCGTCAACAACATGAAAGCATGGATCCATCCTGCCTTGTATCAACGGTTCAGGCTGGTGGTGGTGGTGTCATGGTGTGGGGAATATTTTCTTGGCACTCTTTGGGCCCCTTGGTACCAATTGAGCATCGTTGCAACGCCAAAGCCTACCTGAGTATTGTTGCTGACCATGTCCATCCCTTTATGACCACAATGTACCCAACATCTGATGGCTACTTTCAGCAGGATAATGCAATGCCATGTCATAAAGCTGGAATCATCTCAGACTGGTTTCTTGAACATGACAATGAGTTCACTGTACTCCAATGGCCTCCACAGTCACCAGATCTCAATCCAATAGAGCATCTTTGGGATGTGGTGGAACGGGAGATTCGCATCATGGATGTGCAGCCGACAAATCTGCGGCAACTGTGTGATGCCATCATGTCAATATGGACCAAAATCTCTGAGGAATGCTTCCAGCACCTTGTTGAATCTATGCCACGAAGAATTGAGGCAGTTCTGAAGGCAAAAGGGGGTCCAACCCGTTACTAGCATGGTGTACCTAATAAAGTGGCCGGCGAGTGTATGTTCAATTAACTAGTAAACTGGAACTTTAATTTAACAAGGTTTTCAGGACCACAATATGCTTAGACCCATCAATACCCTATTCGTAAAGGGCCAACTAACCGCCCCCCCCCCCCCCAAATAAAAAAATAAAAAAATCAGTGGTTATTTACCAGGCACAGTCCATATTATAGTAGCTGTTCCTTATACAGCCCATAATTTCATAGTTCATATTAAAATATGTCCCTAAATTTTTGGAGTTTTCACTCTGGCCATTTAGTCTTCAAGCAGCTGACACTTCCTGTTCAGCAGAGATCACTTTTCAGTTACCAATCCAACTATTTCTAAACTGCAGCTTGGTTGTTTTAACAAGTTAAAAGTTGTTTTATTCAAGTAACCTCAATTTATCTTACTTATTCATGTTCTTTATGGATTTTTGATTCGGAATTGTCTAAAAGCACTGAAGTCAGCAACTAAAACTCTAAGGTCCTTCGATCATGTAGGTATCCACCAGTGGATTTTTTTCTCATTCTGAAGTAATGGTTTATATAGTGGGTGGTATGGTTTATAGCGTTCTATGATTTTCCTACTGTAGAAAAATGTAAGGTTTAATAAATTATAGAAGAAATGCAGATTTATATTTAATATAACATTACACATAATACTGTATACTTTATATAAAGAAACGTGTCATTAGGATTAATTTTCCGGTTAAGTTTAGATCCCTATGGTAAAATATATGTATGGGAAAATATACAATACCATTTAATTTAGCTACGTCTCAGTCAGTGGCCATGGTCGACTACCCAAATTCAACATGAGATCTGTCATTAGTTTGTCAAAGCAGATCGTAAAACAAACAGTTAATTTTTTTAGCCTTTCATTACGGGTAACCCCATAATATGGAGCAAATACCAGAATGTCAACATCAGATCTAGTGTAAAACTGAAGCCTCGCTTCTATTCACAGATACATAAATGAATGTTTGTTGGGTGGATTAGTTTAATAACAGTATATTACTCTTGCTTACCAATACATTATACTGCCGTAGCCAGGATTATCTGTAATTTATCCAATACCTTATGCAAACCTGTTTATTAAAAACTCCATGCGTTTCATTAGTGTCCCAGGCTATACTGATGCCTATTTACGAGAGAAGAGCGAACAGTGAAATATTCGAGACCGTGTGCCGGTCAGCCCATCAATATTCGACTATTCGAACGAATATCGAACCCCATTATAGTCTATGGGGAAAAATACTTTGTTTCAGGGTAAGCCACACTTCGACTCAGGAGAGTCACCAAGTCCACTATGACACCCCAGGAAGTGATGCCAACATCCTGGAATGCAACTGGGACAGCAGAGGAAGCATGTCTGGGGGCATCTAACATGCCCAAGTACCTGTATTATGCCACTCTCTATTCGGGATCCCTGTCAGCTTACTTTTTCCCATAGGAATGCATTTTGACCAGCATTGATTGGCCGAATGCCATACAGAGTACAGCATTCGGACAATCAACGCTGGTTCTGCTAGAGGAGGCGGAGTCTAAGATCGGACCACAATGGAGACTGCTGAGGATCAATCTTAGACTCCGTCTCCTCACAGAAGAGCCTCCGGTAGAACCAGCGTTGATTGGCTGAATGCTGTACTCTGTATGGCATTCGGCCAATCAATGCTGGTCAATGCATTCCTATGGGAAAAAGTCAGCTCCCGCATATCGCAAGCTGACAGGGATCCGGATGAGAGAGCCCCAAAGAGCTGAGTAACATTCCCAACTAACTAAAGGTAATCCCTAGCTAACCCTACCAGTACATCTATCCCTGTCTCACAGTCACATAGTTCACAGTCTCATATTACCCGAATCTGAAATCGACCATTCGTATAAAGTGGAGTTCACCTGATTTAGCCAGCCAATTACTTTTTCCGATTTTTTTTCGACGCCTCCGTTGTCGTAGTTCCTGTCCCACCTCCCCTGCGCAGTTATTGGTGCAAAAAAAGCGCCAGGGAAGGCGGTAGGGGATACAAATTTTTAGTTTGTTTGCCTCATGGTATTCGATTCCAATCGAATACCTCGAACGGCCTGATATTCTATTGATTATCAATTCGATCGAACGCCGTTCGCTCATCTCTACTATTAACATTAGCAAGAAAACATAACTATTTCCTCTCCGGATATTAGTATTCAGTGGCATTTCGTAGGATTCCTTGCTTTTGATCTTGTTTAGCCACAAATGTAGATTAAGGATATTTTGAGTTGTTTTATAGATTGCAAATAAGGGTAATTACCGCTATACTAATAAATATCAGGCATACAGTATATAAACAGATGACCAGATTTCAGTATTTACTGGCCCTCCTTGCATCACTTCCTCTATTTCACTTGTTATATTGGATTAATATCAGATTTTGATTTTTGGACAGGCTAGAAGGTCAAGTCTAAAAGGTGCTTGAACATCTATTTTCACTTCTATAGGATTCCTGGAGATTGTGAACGAAACACTCGCCAAGTACACGCACCACCAATTCATTCATATGAGGCACTCCAGCGGACTTTGGGACCCCTACTCTCCTGATCACTGGGGTTTCCAGTGATCAGAACCCAATGACTGGACAGTTATCCCATAAAAGTGTGTAAAGTGCAAAAAGACAATTCAATTGACAGAAAAAAGATTACATTACAGCATGGCAACATTGTAAGTATATCTCAGATATTACAATTATGTCCTTTAAATTCCTCAAGGATTGGCATACTATATGAAGCCGTGTTTAGAGCTGGCTGAGAGACACAATTTTTAATTTTTTTCTCCAAGTTCACAAGTCAATGAATAATTGAAGGCGAGCTTTCATGTAGCTATTTTTTTGGTGTAATGATTCCCAGACAAGATTTCTTATGAGAAATACAAGATATCAGGGCTGTTTTCCAATGTCCTGAAATGCTATGCGGCTTATTAAAGATAGTTATCCTTCTCATCTCTGCATCTTTAGCTAAGCAGAATATTTTTACATCAGCTATTTGTGCTGGAGGTTAAAGTTGGTAGGATGTTTGCATAATGTATTAAAAATCAGTACTATCATTCCCAACACAGTAAAATTACAGGATCTTCACACTGCTGTGTCACATCTATATACAATCTAATAGCATTTCATCTTTATATATGAATACATCAGGGCAAAATGGTTAAACGGGTTCAGATGTCAGAAAGGATATAATATATTAATGTTGCAAAACAATAGAACCCCTTTAATTCAGTAAAGAATCAAAAATAGGATAGTAATCCAGTTCTAGCAAAAAATACAATACCGTATATACTCGAGTATAAGCCAACCCGAATATAAGCCGAGACCCCTAATTTTACCACAAAAAACTGGGAAAACTTATTGACTCGAGTATAAGTCGAGGGGGGAAATCCACCATTGCGGATAAAAAGTCTGGTCATGTGCATTGCAGCTTAGTAACTCCATGGGGATCATAGTAATAGCAGTTAACCCCATCATGTCCCTCACATTAACCCCCTGTGTGCCTCACATAAGAGTTACTGATATGTGGGACATATGGAGGTAATAATTAGGTATCTTCATAATTAAGGTCCTTCATTAGTACCCTCATGTGTCCCAAATATTAGTAACTCTTATACGGGGCACACAGGGGTTTGATGACATCACAGTCACGTGACCTCATGACAAGCCAATCACAGAGCAGTAGCACTAAAGGACCTCCCCCTTCCAGGTCCTTCCAGTTTTCTGTGCTCCGTGGACAGCGCTGCACCTCCCATGAGGTGACCTGAAGCAACCGCTTCAGGCGGCGCTATGCCAGGCGGCTTTCTGACGTCTGCCTCAGGCGGCAGAAACTCATGGTTCACCCCTGTCCGTGGACCCTGACTCGTGTATAAGCCGAGGAGAGCTTTTTCAGCATGAAAAATGTGCTAAAAAAGTCGGCTTATACTCGAGTATATATAGTATATTATGGAATATTAGAAGACCAGAACCAGAACAATGAGCAAAAAATACTTTGCAGCAACACATTTTGGCTTCTCTTCCAAAAGATTATTAACTATTTTTAATTAGATCTATATACGTTCTACAACTGTCCAGTAATCCAGAATATTTCATGATCCATAATACATTATGTACCAATGACACCAGTTGTATGAGATTATGTTATAAAGTATGCGGAAACTGACTGATGTCCTTCTGCTTGCGATATGTATTTTATGGGGAAAAGTATGGCAAATGTATCTTTAATGATCTTATGATCTTCATGCATAATAATTGCAGCAAGGGGCAACACGGTGGCTCAGTGGTTAACACTGCAGCCTTACAGCGCTGGAGTCCTGAGTTCAAATCCTGCCAGGAACAAAACATCTGCAAGGAGTTTATATGTTCTCCCCGTGCTTGTGTGGATTTCCTCCCATTCTAAGAAGACATACTGATAGGGAAAAAAATGTACATTGTGATCCCTATATCTACACTAAAAAAAAAAAAAGGCAGCTAGTTTGTAGCTGATGAAATCCTTCCTCCTGCATTCCATATTGAAGACTATTTGTATTCATCAAGGTGAGGGCATATACACAGTCCAGTCATATTAATGTGACTACTGCTTACTGTTCACATCAACGTTAAATAACCAATTGCAGAAGGCACGTGTTATCAGCCATCTGGGTGCACTCATCATTGTGGAAGGCACGATGGATCAACACAAGTATGCATCTATCCTTGCGGACCATGTACGCCCCTACATGTGAAATGTATTTCCTCAGGATGATGGCATCTACCAGAAGGACAATGCGATGTGTCATAAAGCTCGCAGTATACGTGCGCAGTTCGAGAAGCACCAGGATGAGTTTACCATACTCCCTTGGCCAGCAAATTCCCCAGACTTGAACCCAATCGAGAATTTGTGGGACCACCTCGATCGGGTTGTTCGCACCATGGATGCTAAACCGCGTAACCTAGCGCAGCTGGCCCTGGCACTGGAGTTGGCATGGCTCAACATCTCAGTGAACATCATAACAACATCCCCTCTCTTTCTGCATGTCTCACAGCGGTCCGCTCTGTGAAAGGTGGTTATTCTGGATTTTGACAGGTGATCACATTAATGTGACTGGACTATGTAGATGCTGAGTCATTTCATATATATATATATAAAATAGGACAGCTATCTGCCAAGTGCCAGAAGTGGTTTGGTCAGGTGGCTTGGTGACTAAGCAAAGGTTGTTCTGAAAAACCTGGTATTGATACCAACAGTGAAACTGACTACTCTGCAGGGACCCAAGAGCAACTAAGACCATCTGTAGTGATAAGAGACTCCCTCATACACAGTGTGACATTTGTATTTTTTAACAAAACGTGTTTGGCCTCAGGAAAGTGGGTGACAGCTCTGTAATCAAAGTCTTTTGTGGTTCCAGGCCTGGCTCTATTAGCATACCTGTGCTAACCTCATTATCCCAGTAGGGGGCCATCCTGGAGTTGTATACTTAAAGAGCTCTGAACATACACAATTCAGACCTGATGTATCCAAGCCCATCTTCAAAGGAGATATGGAAATGTAGGAAAGTGCAGTATTATGGAGATATGGATATTTCTGATGATATTTTCCTAGGAGGACATGCCACAGTTGTACCGTTAAATTCTTCGGCTGTACCAGGCGGACTCGAAGACTCAAAGTCTAAACTCACTAGGGTTGAGAGAAGGGTAAAGGTCCAGACACTGAATTCATCACCCAAAGGGGATTGGGGTGTCATCCTTGGTGTCTACATGATTGTGACCTCACCACAAACCCCATCATATCACTGGCGTGACCCAATGATGATCTGGCAAGGAATGATGACTGTTCTTAGTTATTTGGTTTTAATGATGGTGGGTGGGACTACGTTCCCTAATGACATCACTCTGAGAGGAGACTGGGGAGAGATGTATTATCTCACATGAGGAGACAGGGTAGTTCTACTTCTGGAAGCCATGTTAGGAGACTGAGGGTCTTTTCCTGACTAAGCATATGCACTGAAGCCTAGGAAACGGGATTCAGAGATTTGTTTGGTATTGTTTATTTTCTATCTTTTTCCCCATTTCATGTATTGTATTATGCTTTTAACTGTATTTGCTTATCATTCACTGATATATATTTCTGTATATGTTAAGTGGCTAGTGCCACCCCTTCGGATTAGTAAATATATAAAATATATAAAGCTTGTTTAGTATTATCCTATGAGCCCAGACACTCATGGGACATGAGTGAAAGGTAAGAAAGGTGATTTCAGGTGTGCCAAGTGGCTTGGGAAGTTGAGATACTTTACACCATTCTTTAATATCACTTGCTTAAGAACTTTGAGGTCCTCAAGTTTTGGTGCAGATTTTTTTAACATGAAAAAAATGTGTGACCTGTCCACAAATCAAAAGACCCATACTTTCTGATATCATCTCTATTTTTTAATGGAGCAGATATCTTACTTATGTTATAAAGAAGAAAGTTTTTCTATAAAGTATATCTATTCTGTCAGTGTGGTATCTGAATACATTTTCATTACAGTAATACATTTACTTTAAGAAAGCAGAGCATAACAGACAGCATAGGATAAAATATATCTATATTTAGTCAATCAACCTGCACTCAGGGATAAGATCAAGGTCAGGAACTTGGTTATAGTCTCAGTAACACATTGCTTATCAATATTCACCTGTAGCTCAAAGCAGCATGCTCTGTGTTATATAAAATATGTATCAGACCAAAGTGTACAATGTGAGCAGAATAGTTTTATGGTCAGGATATGAAATACATTATGTAATACGACATCATTAAAATAACTTTGTGAGTTCATCTCTTAAAAAGTCAGGCAAAGGTGCCTATTGACATACAGATGGGGTTGCTCAAAGCAAGCATTAAGCAGCTCCATTAAGTGTAGGAAGTAGGATACCAGCACTATATATATATTCAGACCCCAGATGCTGGAAGTTTCTGAAGTGGACAGGGAGGATATGCAAGCTGCTCCTATTCATGTAATAACATCAGAGTTGTAATTCCCAGAAACCAACAGTATACAGTAACAGGACTGCAGTGTCACTTCTACTACTTGAATAGAAGCAGAGCTACGTCTGCTCCCCATGCACTGCAGCAGCTTCCAGATATTTGTCTAAAGGCAACTAATTAAATGGATTGACCAGTGAACAAAAATTTTGTAAACCAGTTCACAGTCATATGCAAAATTAACGAAAGGCATATTCACCCCACTAATCTCCCGCTGCTCCAACTCCTAGGCTGCTGGCCTTTGCATCCTGGTCCCTTTGAGCACAAAGGAAATACTGCTCAAGCAATCTCTGTCTAGGCTCCACCTGCCAGCCCATCATAGCTAACATCCCCCGAGCCTTAGCATTTTCAGATTTTGCATTGTTGAAGTCATTTCCTGTGTGTTGAGATGGACAGATGACAGGTGGCCCAGGCAGCATTGGAACAGAAATGGAGGTGTTAGGGAATTTCCAGTTAAGCAGTTCCCCAGTAACTGCTGCAGGAACCTTGGAGGGGAAAGGGGAAGGACTGAGACAGTCCTAATGCTAGACCGACCCCCAGTCCCTACCTACTTGCCTCAACTACGCTAGGCAGTAGAGGACAACTGGGTGACAATCCCTTCCTATGATACGAGTGGAATACAAAACACAGAGAAGACAAACAAACACACAGGTAATCAAGAGAGCCAAGGGTCAGAACCAATCAGGAAGAGAAGTACAGAACCAGAAGAATAGGCAAAACGAAAAGCCAAAGTCAGAAATATAATACCAGCAAACAGAATGTAGCTAGCACGCTCAGAGAAGCTAATAGCAAGCATCCAAAAGAGGGCTGGAAAACTATATAAAGGAAATCAGGAATCTGCCCAAGGCTCGATTGGCAAAGAAGGGGATGTCAATCAAATAGTTACTAATGTTAACTCCTTAGTAACCAGAGGAACTAATAGCACTGGCTGGATTGACACACTGCAATGATTACTCAGCTGTACTAAAACAACAGGAGCAGAGGATCACCTCCAGTGCCATAGCATACAACCAGAGAATGGTGCAGAGACCCGAACGGGCACAAATGTTACAGGAGGTTTTCAGGTCAATATTCTATTATTTTATATATGATTTTGAGCTGATTTAAAGGTAATTGTGATTAGCTAGACAACCCCTTTAATTATGGTGTGTATTGAAGTAATGACCTATACGATGGAGAGGATGGGGTGGCTAGTCTACTTCTTTCCTTTGCACTTCTAGTCACTATATTTTATGTGAATATTCATTATATAACATGAACATGCCTGTGGATACAGCAAATGGGAAAATTGGCTCCATGCCATTGCACATTTTTTAAAAATATATTTATTTATTAAGATTTTAACTGCACAGCACCTTTATTGAGCTGCATAGAAGTGTCAGTCTCCTACCATCTTAAATGTACCTGAATGACTTTGCTGATACATGGCAGGAGTGAACGACAGTCTAATAAAAAGCTATATTTGTTTCTAGACAACCGGAGCTTCAGTCTCACAATAGTCATGTGAGCAGCAAAAATAATCTGCACTTATCATAAATTCAATTATTGAGGTTAATTTAGCAAAGTTTTAGTAGAATATCCAATTTGTGAGTTTTTTTTCACAGTTATAAACCCAATTATTAAAGCTGGGATTATATAAATAGATTATTGCAAATTGTAGAATTTACACCGAATATTTGTGTTCATGAAATATATATTGGAATAGATATTATATACAATAGACATCATGATGTGTTTAATCATTGCAATCCTTAAAATGTAGGAAAATTCCTATTTAGACTCACTCAAGTTAGTAAAACCACCTCACATTGTTCACTATAGAGTATATTCTAGCTAACAATAGTATACATATCTATACTGGTGTTTCCCAACCAGTAGACAGCAGTAGCTAGAGATGTCACTTTTACTGTAAGGATGGTAAACTGAACTTACGTTTGCACAAAAATTCTCAACCAAATATAGACTTACAGTAAGTACTAGACTGGGGTGTTTAGGACCCACCAATAAGATTAATTCTGGGGCCCACCTGGGGATTCACCTACTCCCCTCCGGGTCAGTAACAACTTTTTGGGTTAGTAAATATGTCCTGCCATAAACTTTAAACTCTGTTCCTGCAATAGTTAATAGCCATACTTTGAGAATGACACCTATCCCAGGTAATATGCATACAAGCACCTCCTTATATATGTATGATGCTCTTATCATGTTGGACAGGAACAATTTTTATCTAAATATTTCCTAACAATTCATACTTAAACTAAATGTATGCAGGGCATAGCCAGAGTTATTTACACATCAATGTACATTGTCTCTGCACATGGCCACCCACCCCGGGGAGCTGAGCTATGTATTACAAAGTCAGAGAAATATCCGCTGCTGTATTAGTTTAGTATTCTGTATGAGAAATGCAAAACGTCTCCAGTCGCTGTGAATTGTGGAGCCTTTGTTGTTTCCTGAAATAATGAAATATTTAGTCACTTTTTCCATTCTCATTGCTAAGCAAATCACAATATGATCTGAAACATTCTTGAAACAAGATATATAGAAAAGCAGCTTAGGAACTTCACATCATGACTCTACACTATAACCTTAGCCATATTCTGAAGACAGAGCGTACTCTAGGAGATTCTCTTTAAGAACTGAATTTCATCAGCAAATGTGAAGTCTTTAGCAAGACCAGATGCCGTTTATGTAATAAAGAAAACTGTCAGGGATTCAGGAAAGTATGGGCACCGAACCAGAGGCAAAAGATGTCATATGGGGTGAAATAAACCCATGACCTAGGATTGGATTCTACTGATTTGTGTAGAAATTGAGTCACGGCAGATCAGCGATAGACATTTGTCATATATTTATTCCCTGAATTTCTGTATTTACAATAGAATGTTATGAATTCCAAGCACCATTTGTGATGCTATAGATCGAAGTAGTACACATAAATAAATACAATTTACATAGCTTTAGGATATTTCACTGTAGAATATTTCATGTCAAGGCTGTAATTTCCTTTATCTGATGCATTTTATTGTTTTTATTTATTACTTATATCATATTTCCATTTTCATGTTATATGTCACATATTGATAGTTTTATAAATATATTGTCTATTATTTCAATATAGTAGTATACAAGTGGTGTACAGATTTTACAATATTCTTAAAAGGGAGCCTATCATTGCAAAAAGTTCTTTTTAGCTAAACATCCGTTTGAATATTGTTTAAAAACGCTATTCTTCTACGACCTTTACTGCTTGTCTTGTCCCCACTGTTTCTTATAATAACGCTTTCTTTTGTTATGCAAATGATTCTCACGGAGCACCAGGGGCATTCCCCAAGGCCTCCAAGCACCCCTCGCGTCATGCCTTTAGTACCTTCATTACTTGTATTCCTTCTCCCCTGGCCTCTGGCGGTGTGCTGTTGTAGTTGAAATCTCTTGCATGTACAGTACCACTGCTGTCAGAGCGTACTGCGCATGTCCGAGCAGCCAATCTAGCTGTATATTTTACAACCAGATCATTAGAACTGGGAAGAACGGACCACATCTCACTTCTACATGTACCCCACATTTATCTAGCTCACAAACCTGTGTCTATGACACAAACCAGAGCCAAACACCTTGTCTTTAATACACAAATATAGAAAAGTTCTGCCCCCTTGGTGACCTGAGCACCCTTCAATCATTCTCCAGCTGAAAATGGAAGCGATCGGTAAGAAATGAATTCCCTTGTTTTACAGACTTTCTACCAGACTTCTTGAATCAGGAACTTACAATAAGACCTGCAGAGTAACCTAACTAACAGTAGGGAGATCATCTCCAGTTTGTTTTTATCTTTCTAGGTTTAGACTTTCTGTACGACTGAAGAAAAGCTCCCACTGAGCTGTGTTAGAGGGTCTTACAGATATTTCTCTCGAAAGAATTCTCTCTTTAAAGAGGACCTGTTGCCTCATCTGACCTGTAAACACGTGTGTTCCCCATGAAATAACTATTCTGAAGCATATTGTCTTATAACTC
Source organism: Leptodactylus fuscus (assembly GCF_031893055.1). Lineage (NCBI taxonomy): Eukaryota > Metazoa > Chordata > Amphibia > Anura > Leptodactylidae > Leptodactylus > Leptodactylus fuscus. The sequence continues at coordinate 84,694,336 of NC_134265.1, read as the reverse complement.
TGTATTGTGTTGCTCCTTGTATTATTCCTATTTATAAGTTTATGGCTATTTGGTAACTAGGTGTTACCAGTTAGGGGCGTCTCTACAAAATGTGTAGGAACACACCCCTTTGCCAAAAGAGCAACCCCCAGATATTAATTTATAATTTGGAACAAGAAATGAATGACGCAACATAAAGTTATAAGGAAAGACTTTGCAGAATTGTTACTCCATATTGAAAATAAAATATGACAGGACAGGCGATAGATACCCGTTAATTTAAAGTCTTATACAAAATTAGTCAGATGGGTAACAAATAGAGATGAGCGAGTAGTACTCGGTCGAGTAGGTATTCGATCGAATACTACGGTATTCGAAATACTCATACTCGATCGAGTACCACTCGCTGTTCGAATGTAAAAGTTCGATGCAGAACCAGCATTGATTGGCCTAATGCTATACAGTCGGCCAATCAACGCTGGTTCTTCTCCTACCTTTAGAAGTCTTCTCCGTGCAGCTTCCCCGCGGCGTCTTCCGGCTCTGAATTCACTCTGCCAGGCATCGGGCCTGGGCAGAGCCGTCTGCGAATGTCCGCTTGTAGTGCGGGCATGCGCAGTCGGCTCTGCCCAGGCCCGATGCCTGGCAGAGTGAATGAAGAGCCGGAAGACGCCGCAGGGACGCTGCAAGGAGAAGAACGAAAGGAGGATCCAGCCCGACCCTCACTCGTGGACTTGGTAAGTATAATTTGATCGAACGTTGCCTACCCCTGAAACGAGCACTTTCCCCCCCCCCCCCCATAGACTATAATAGGGTTCGATATTCGATTCGGGTAGTCGAATATTGAGGGGCTACTCGAAACGAATATCGAACCTCAAACATTTTACTGTTCGCTCATCTCTAGTAACAAACCTTAGAAATTCATTCAATCATACTTGTTATATATAAATGTCCAACAAGTTACTGTGTTCTGGTAAAACAAGTAGTATGAACTGGTGTATTCACATATGGAAATGACTTGCGTCTCTTTGTGCCTTTCTTATCTACTGTATAAATCCTTGTTTTCATGCTACATAGGCTTTCAGATTTTCTCAACTATTAAACAATTGAGATTAAACACAACGTAGAGTCAGGAGATGGATATTTACAAACAAGAACATTTGCTCTGAGCCTCTAACATCTGCTCCCATGATGGCAATAAAATAATGGACGCTCACCAGGCTAATGAATTACAGATTTTAAGTTTTGTTCACACCATATGCAGGAAGAAGATAATTTATATTTCAATTTAGCAAAATAATGCTAAGTAAATATTACACAATGTATTACAATATACGATAGACGACAAACTCGTAACACCAAGGTGGCTTACTGCTAAGTGGATAAAACATGATTTCTCAATAAGAAACTCGGTAACTCCTTTAATTTCCACAACGTAAATCTTATACTCACCAGATTATGGCCCATTTTCCCACAGACCACATCCATTAGTAATAGGATCATATATGTTTAGGGGCTATAGATTTATATGAGCTTGTAACTTGACAATTTCTAAGTACAAGTCTGGATATACTGAATAATAAAATAAAATATTTTCTTAATAAAACATGTTTTATTACAATATTGATGGGATCTCTTCTTGCCACTGGCCAGTCTGATAATAATCTGTAAAAATAATCAGGGAAGCTTTACATTTCTCAAAGCATCCATACTCTTATTAAAACACATAAAATAGATTATAATTGCATCCTACTGATGAACTACAACCTACACAAAAACGCAGCAAGTGGCTTTAAAATGTCAAACTGTCTGTGCTATATTTTATCATCACTCTACAAGGTAAAGGGGTTTTCTTAACAGAGACAATCCCTTTCAGGATACAGCCCTTAGAGCCACCCTCTTTAAATCAGTTGGTGCCCCCCACCAACATCATAGCAGGAGCCAATTGGCAAGTCACAAGAGCAGTACATTGAGAATAGATTAAAATACAGAATTTATAAAGTTATAAAAAAAAAAAACGAAATAAGAATAACAATTCAAAACAGCACCTTTTTGCAAAAAAATGAAACAGTATGGTATCAGCAGGTCTACAAATGTCTGAACTATTAAAATATAAAAGTATCTAAGAAGTATAGTGAATGCTGTAAACTGTTAAAAAAAAATCACAATGCTTGAAACATTATTTTTGTCAGTTCTTCACAAAATATTTTAAAAAATCATCACAAAGTTGTGCATATTCCATAATGGTACCAATTACAACTATCCTGCAAAAATTAGGTCTTTGGGATCCTGCATACTTAGGGTATGTTGACATGGGAGAAAATGATGAGGAAAATCTCTTCATTTTCTGCTGCAGGAGTTTTCGCCGCGGTCTAGCCGTGATGTGATGCCAATACAGTGCATCAGCATTCTGTCGCGGCATCCCGCTCCTTATTAGCCCTGGATGAATGGACCTAATCAGGAGGGAGTCTCGAACCATGGACCCCATGGCTTATTCAGTAGTAAGATCGAATAGGACGTTTCTTTTTTACGCATCCTGCTGCGATCTCTGCCTCCCAGTAAACAATGGGATACGGGGGCAACATGGTGGCTCAGTGGTTAGCACTGTAGCCTTGCAGCGCTGGAGCCCTGGGTTTGAATCCTGCCAGGAACAACATCTGCAAGGAGTTTGTATGTTCTCCCTGTGTTTGTGTGGATTTCCTCCCATTCTACAAAGACATACTGATAGGAAAAAAAGAAAAAGCACATTGTGATCCCTATATGGGGCTCACAATCTTCATTTAAAAGAACCCAAAAAAACAATGGGATATGGATTCCAGAAAGAATCTGCTCCATATTCAGGGGCAAAATCTGCCCCCAAATCCATGACAAATTCCACCATGTGAACACAACCTTAGGTGCGGGAAAAACCGTAGCGGAAACGCATTGTGGCTCTTCCCACAGCGCTTTGAACAGAAAGTTCAGAGTTTTCCTCCTCGATCTTTCTGTTACCATTATATCTACAGGAAAGTCACTGGCATTTCCGTAGATATAATTGACATGCTGCGATTTCCAAAACCATGCCGGTTTTGGAAATCGCAGCATGTCTGTGCTGTGGTTTGAAACGCAAAGTGGCAAAGGATTCGCATGACTCACATCCACTTTGCATAAGGAAAATGTTTGTTTTTGTACCGTGTTAGCCAGTGGGTAGGAAATATATGTCAACTACTATCAACTACTGAAGACTCTCAAGTTTTTTGTTTTTTATATATTCACTTTGCAGATACTGTAAAACGCTATGTTTCCACATTGGGCAAATTATGGCATTTCCAGCCTGTGTGGCCCCAGCTTTAGTGTTTAGTCTGGTGTTTTCTGTTTGTGCAAGGAAATGTTTAAAAAATTCCAAGACAAAACACAATTGGGAGAATTTACTAACTCATCCCAGTCTTTTTGCATTAGTTGTTATCACCCTCATCCACAAGGCTCTCCATAATGCCGCACCTCCCTACATTTCCTCCCTCATCTCTGTCTACCGCCCAACCCGTGCTCTCCGTTCACTCAATGACCTAACACTTACATCCTCTATTATCAGAACCTCCCACGCTCGTATACAAGACTTCTCCCGAGTTGCACCACTTCTCTGGAATGCTCTACCCTGGACAATCAGATTAACTCCCAATTTCTACAACTTCAAATGCAAACTAAAGACACATCTTTTCAGACAAGCCTATCACAATGTCTAACGTAAACCCTTAACCCTCCTCTGTCCCTGCTCCCACATTTCCCCACATGATATGATGTCATCTCATGCTAACTCCATAGGTCCAAGCTCCATCCACATGTTAAAGGACACGACTGTCGACGGCTCATAAAGTCTTATGTTTATGCAATGACAGTCACCTCTATTACAAAAGGGTCTGACCTCTGCATAAGCAATATCGCCCCTGCTACCTCTTGTGTCACCCCCTCTACCTCATAAATTGTAAGCTCTTGCGAGCAGGGCCCTCAGTCCCATTGTGTGAAATGACTTTCTTTGTAATGTATCTTTCTGTCTGTATTTGAATCCTACAAATTGTACAGCGCTGCGGAATATGTTGGCGCTATATAAATAAAAATTATTATTATTATTATTAGTAAGTTTATTGGTCTGTGAAATCTCCTCCCTGGACCCCCTTGGTGCCCACCACCTCCACCCACACAGGCACAGAACAAACATCTTTATGCGCCAAAAAAACATATCAGTCATGGAGTTAGCACCTAGTAGCTGCAAGGAAACCTACCGACCACAGATAACTTTAACTATTCAGCCCCCTATAAATGTTTTCTGAATGTGACCCCCTCCTTCCCAAATGAAATGTCACTTCATGTGCTTGTTCAAACTGAAGGTGAAAGATCCTGCAGATTTATGAATGATATTCCGTCTGCTCAGCAACTTGCCAAAACCTGCATACAGCAGCCACATTATATTATGTGAAATCAATGACCTAGTAATAATTACTGAGTTCTATAAAGCAATGACATATTTTATGGCTGCACTTCTAAATGTTTAAATAGCGGGATCTCAGTTTACATAAAGTCACAAAACTGCATGAATAGCAATCTGCTGCAAAACGTTAGATTTTATCATTGAAATGAAACTATATAGGAAAACATGCGGGTCAGTTTGCTGGAGGCTGTCTGGGACATGACAGATGTCTCGCGTAGTCCTGACTGTACAGTGCAATCTATCACATCAGCCATGCACATGGAATTACACAGGCACAATGAATGCAATAAATTAAGCTATTGTACACAGGTGATAATAGCCCAAACAAGCAAGGACAATTCCTGAGAAATTTCATGAAGGAGCAATACAAGACCCTCATAGAAGGAGTGCAGCATGGGGAATTTACATCTCCGATACATTACATAAAGATTCTAGACACCAATGATTTGTTGTTCCTTTGCCATACTGAAAGAACATATCATTTTATAAATTCATGTAAATGCCAGATGCTATACAGAGAAGTCCATTGTACAAGTACAGCTGCAGCAGATTAAAATTGTTTCACTAAATCAATTTTATTTTACACAACATGTTACCCAACCATAAAGTAATCTCAGGTATCAGTTGTCCTAAACTCTCCTGATATATTCATATAATAAAGAGGTTGCCCTGATTAGTAAACAGCACCACACTTGTCCACAGGTTGTATGTGGAATTGCAACTCAACTGCATTAACATTTCAATGCACTGAGCCGTAATACCAGATAGAATCCATGGGCAGATGTGGCGCTGTATCTTGAATAAAGAAGCCTTGTTTATTAATGCTGGATATTGATTTTAGTTACACATGTTGTGGAGGTTTAACAATGTCCTATATGGTGTGTGAAAGTCCCAGTGAGCAGTGCAGTTAGAAAAGGTGCAAAATTGGGTGGTACCTGATGGATGCCTGGAAGGGCTGTGGGGGCATGGAGCTAGAGTTGGAATTAAAAAAAAATTATTGCCTCAAATTTTAAAATAAAATTTTTACTAACTTTATATCCTACAATTACTGATTATATGCATAGAGGATTGTATATATAATTATATAGGCATCCAATCACTAGCATTTTCCTGTTTCAAGCTAAGGCCCCAGGGGCGTTCCATAGCAAAAAAAGCGTTGTGGGAAAAACCATGGCGGCAACGCATCGCGGTTCTTCCTGCAGCGCTTTAAACAGAAAGTTCACAGAGGTTTCCTCTGCGGACTTCCTGTTTCAGTTATACCTATAGGCAAATCACCGGCGTTTCCGTAGATATAATAGACATGCTCCGATTTTCAAAACCGCAATGGTTTTGGAAATCGCAACATGTCCTCAGCGTGTTTTTTTCCACAAAGTGGGCATGGGAATTGCTAGAGTCCCATCCATTTTGCCCTGACTGTAAAACATTGTGAATGTGGCACCCCAGCCTTAGAGGAGCTTTTGGCTGGGGCCACCCATGGCATTGATTCCACGGTTTGGCTGTGGTACTAATGCCACAGCAAAAACCACTGAGGAATCCCATCCACCGATTGCAGAAAAATACATGCAGTGGAAATGCTGAGATTTCTAAAACCATTGCGGTTTTGGAAATTGCAGCATGTCAACAATACCTACGGAAACCCTGACGGTTTCCCTAGTGGTACGGAAGCATAAAGTCTGTGAAAAGCGCTGCAGGAAAAACTTTCATATGCTTCCACCACAGTTTTTCCTCCAGTGCTATTTCATTGTGGCCCGCTACATGGTGCCTTAGCCTTACTGTTTCTGACTGACCATGTGACCAGGTAGAGGAGTTGAAGATTTGGTCTACTGATTCCACAGCCCTGGTACCTGTGAGGGCTCAAAGGCCCCTCTGCCATAGAAGACTCCAGTATTATAAAACACATTTGTAGAGAGGGAGCCCAGAACCTTTAGGATGGGATCACATATGATGTACATGCAGGGGTTTTATCCACTTCAGATGTGCAGGAAGAGCACATCTGAAGTATTTAGTATTCTAAATACTCGTACTCGATCGAGTACCACTCACTATTCGAATGGAAAAGTTTGATGCAGAACCAGCATTGATTGGCCGAATGCTATATAGTTGGCCAATCAACGCTGGTTCTTCTCCTACCTTTAGAAGTCTTCTCCGTGCAGCTTCCCCGCGGCGTCTTCCGGCTCTGAATTCACTCTGCCAGGCATCGGGCCTGGGCAGAGCCGACTGCACATGCCCGCTTGTAGTGCGGGCATGCGCAGTCGGCTCTGCCCAGGCCCGATGCCTGGCAGAGTGAATTCTGAGCCAGAAGACGCCGCGGGGAAGCTGCACGGAGAAGACTTCTCGGAGGATCCAGCCCGACCCTCACTCGTGGACTTGGTAAGTGTAATTTGATCGAACGTTGCCTACCCCTGAAACGAGCATTTTCCCCCCCATAGAGTATAATAGGATTCAATATTCGATTTGAGTAGTCGAATATTGAGGGACTACTCAAAACGAATATCAAATCTCAAACATTTTACTGTTCACTCATCTCTAATAAGGAACAAGATATAAGAAAGCAGAGCTTCAGGCCTCTGGATCGCCCCCTCTATGGCCTTGGCTAGCCCTCTACCCTGCATCTTAAACTCTAGCCTTCCTTGCATCTCTCTAGTGTAAATAGATCTAAAGGGCCAAGGCGGGCTCTGATCTCGGGCATTGCTGTGTAATCTCTGCTGTGTCTGATGTGTATTACAGCATAACGCTATACCCTCTGTAACCATACAGAAGATGTCAAGAAAGGGTTACAATTGAACAGTCAGCCAGAAAACTGATGAAAAATAAGTAACACTGACGGAGAAAGTGAATGATAAAAACTAACAGCTTGATCTGTTTTTTAATGTGTGTTTTTTCACTGTTGTGTGCATGTCGCCTTATTACCGGCCACAGAAAGACTCCAAAGCGGTCTGTTTAACTATATAGATCTCGACACCTAAAAGAAAGGAAGCAGCTCTCTATTTTCCCTCTCTGTCATCATCAGCAATGGCAACAGGGCTGTCTCCTTACTTTAGGCATGATGTCTGTTTTTCACTATCATTCTCCTTTTTATTTTATTTTTTATTTTTTTTGCACTGACAATAATACACAAAATCAAAATCTCAGAGATTTGCCTCAACATAAAAACATATAAACGTCAGAAGGTGCGGAAGGAAACAAAACAATGTGGTCCTTAAAGTGAATGTTACCCTTGAATAGCATTTTGCTTTTGTTATGTGAATAGTTACATAATCCTGTGCAGTTTATGTTTATCCTTACTAGGCTTAGTGACTGTAGCCTGGTACAGAGATATATATCACATACACAGACATAGATATATCACATACACAGACATAGATATATCACATACACAGACATAAATATAGGATGCACTGGTGTAGTGGGCACCAAACATGGACACGTGGCACTATCGTACTCACTGACATGGCACAGATAATAACAAGGAGCACCTGTAAAGATCACAATACCATCTCATTTTAGAGGACAGTGGGTGTAAGTCAGAAGACATCTTTTCAATGAAGAGACTTCATTTCTAGTTTACCTCAAGCAAGCATTGAATGTTGCAAAAACAGAAGCTGGCGTAAGACTTTTATAGCCGTCATCGCCTCTGTGAAAGGATATAATTTTGGGTAGTGGGTGGTCTGACATTAACACTGATTCTGCAATGTAAGAGTCTTTGTAGAAGAATTTCTCAGTGGTGGCCAGCCAGCACCTGCTCAGGTCAATGCCATTCACATGGCAGAACCCGTCTGTAATAACGAAAACAGGATACTTCCCTGCCTCGTCTCCTCTATAAAGTCTTCCATTACAGCATAATGTGAAAAGAATGCCTTTGACGTGAATTCATTAAAACAAAGCAAGCGTGCTTAGCGCCATAAGTGCTGTAATATGTCACCTAGGAGAATAGTCAGCATGTATTCTGACTCACTTGCTGCAAACTCTCAGTGCGATTTATTAGGTTAAACAACGCAAGATACCTCATGAGGCCACTAGACAGAGGCCATGAGAAGCCATGTTAAATGAGCAGCCACCATGGAGAATACGCGGGAAGGTGTGTCAGGGGTTTACAAGATAATTGAGCTGCCTTGTCTTCAATTTCCAAAGCCTAGATTTGATAATCCAACCAGGGCTCATTTATATGGAAAAGAGGAGCTGGAAATGAATGTCATACTGTATTCTATCATGTTATATTTAGGAAGAAATATTAAAAATTAGTTCTATTATTGTTCATTTCAGTTTGACAATTGTACTACAATATATTATTTCTGTATTTACAATGAGTTCTGGGATAAGACGTAGTTGGTTTATCCAGGTGGCGAGGACACCACTGACACACTTATATAAAGCGCTCTGCCTTTAAATCATCCAACTGGAAAACACAAGGGAAGGAATGGGGGTCCCAGAGAACTGAGGAGCATGCATTGTACTGTACTATTTATAGAGAAGAAAGGGTTAGACTAAGACCCCAGCAGCTAAAAAATGCAGTGAAAGCATATTGCGTTTTTTTTCCACAGCATTTTTCATTGTGTTTTTGCTGCATTTTCTTCTCTTATTAACTCTATAGATTAAATACTTGTAAAAATAAAGCAGAAAAAAAAATGTGTTGTTTTAAAATGCCAACAAAGTGAATGAGTTTCTGGTTAATGCCATCCCTAAATTGGTGCACATTTATCATGTACCTGCGCCTTTTTTTTGTGTGTGTAAATTGCAGCTTTATGAGGTCTTCTTCTGTCCTACACTTCATTTATGAAACATTTGCATCTTTTTTTCCAGATGCTGCTCTTGCCACTTTTGTTTTTTGGCGAGAAAAGGCCTGTATGAAGATGTTTTTCAGGTTAAGGCCCCACGGGATGACCCGCAACCAAAAAGCGCTGTGGGAAAAACCACGGTGGCAAAGGAATCACGGTTCTTCCCACAGCGCTTTAAACAGAAAGTTCAATGAGTTCTCCTCTACGGACTTTCTGTTACAATCATACCTATGGGGAAACCGTCAGCGTTTCTGTAGGTATAATTGACATGCTGCTATTTCCAAAACCACGCTGGTTTTGGAAATTGTGGAGTGTCCGCACCTCGGTTTTTTCCACAAAGTGGGCATGGAATTCGGTAGAATCACATCTACTTGCTATTACTGTAAAAGGCTGTGATTTTTCCCTCAGCATTTCCGTCTCAGGCAAATCGCGGGGGTTTCCAGCCCATGGGGCCCCGGCCTCACATTGTATTTATGACTTTGTGCCTTTTTAAAAAGACGCGCAAAAAGCACAAATGGTCTCCAATCCATGCACAGCATAAAAGAGCGTGTCAGGTTAGAAAGCATAAAAAGGGGCTAAGTATACATGGTTTACAAAGGTGCATCTAAACTAACGTGCACAACATTTAACAAAGAGAAGGACCAACATCATGAATAAACACCACAGTAAATCTAGTCTAAAAAGGCTGCATCTGCGAAAAGTAAAGTAAGAAAAGGGGCAGATGATAAATAATCCCCATTGAGTTAAAAAAAAAAAGCTACCAAAAAAAACGTGATTCATTTTAGCTGCTTTTTTCTGCAGCACTTTTCAACTGTGTTTTAGTAGATGGGCTTTAGCCTAAGAGGTTTTTTTTATGTGTTCCATTCATTTATATGGGAGTTCTAGTTTAGTTAGGCTCGGTTTACATCTGTGTTCGGACCATTCTGTTTACCTCTCCTCGTGAAAAAAATGAGGAGAGAAAAGTCCTGCAAGTAGCACTTTTCTCTCTGCATTTTTAGCGCGGAAACCGATGGAAACCACATGGACCCCATTACAGTCTATGGGGTCCGCAGGTTTCCTTAGATAACCGCTTTTTTTTTATTTCTGATTAGGTTTATGTTTGAGGGGTCCACAAGCGGACTCTTGGAATAGAAACCCATGCATGTGTGAACCGGGCCTTAGATATTTTGGAACAAGACTGACTGAAAGTGTTCAGAACTCACAATTTAAATGAGATATAAAAATCTGAAGATTTTTCCACAAAAATTTACATATCAAAATTGAAAAAATCTGAACATGGAAATAAACACACTGTGAACTACAGTAAAGGAACTGATTTAGCAATGTAAGGTAGAAGTTAAATTAGCCCTGGGAAAAAGTAGCCTTTTATGAACCATGAAAGTAGGAGATTATTGTTTACCCCTTTCATGAGAAGCAACTGTGCAATAAAACTCCTCTGAGACCTAAAAAAAAAAATCAAACAAGGACCATTGCTAATGTGCTCAATTCCTGCCTTTAGGATAGTATGTCGTTGTAACACCACACTCCAAGGATCCATCAAAACCTTCCCTAATAGGCAGAGGAAACCAAACAGGATTCTCAGGGTGTTATTAGCCGGAATCTAAGGCCATTTCTAAATCCTTGACAGATGTATGCATGTACTGAACAAGGAATCCTGGTATATCTACAGTATATGTACTATATATGGTTAGCTTAAATAAATCTAAATGTTAAATCTGAGTTTATATAGTTGGTCATAGGCCTCATGCAAAATAATGAAATGGTTTTTTAGGGATGACAATATTAATGAATGGTGGGGGTCCATCTCTCGGCACCCTGCCAATCAGCTGTATGAAGGTCCCTTCATTGTTTATATTGGTCTGTCTACCTGTGCACCATATACTTAGAAGTGGCCACTTCAAACACCTTAGTGGCAGGGGTGGGGGGTCCAGACTAAATCACTGCAATGCTCCAAACCTCCCACGGTAGTAAAATCAATACAAAAACTATGTGCCGGGAGCTTCATGGCATGGGTTTCTATGGCCTAGCAGCTACATGCAAGTCTTATAACACCAAGCACAATGCTAAGCATGGAATGAAGTGGTATAAAACCCACCATCACTGGACTCTGGAACAGTGGAAACGTGGAGTGAGCAAATCACACTTCTCCAACTGACGGCATGATGAATAAGTCTAGGGATGGCAGATGACTGGTGAATGTTACCTGCCTGACTGTGTTGTACCAGCTCTAAAGTTTAGTGGAGGAGGGATAATGCTATGGGTTTTTTTTCAGGAGCTGGCTTAGGCCCCTTAGGTCCAATAAAGGGAAATTGTAATACTTCCAATACGTTTTGTACAATTCTATGCTTCCTATTGTATGGAAACAGTTCGGAAATTGTACTTTTCTGTTCCTGCATGACCAAATCCCAGTGCGCAAAGCAAGGCCCATAAAGCCATGGTTGGGTGACTTTGGTGCGAAAGAAATTTACTGCCCCATAGTGAGTCATGACCTCACCTGCACTGAACTAGAATGAAGATTGTGAGCAAGGTTCTCCAAAATTTCCCACACATACATTCGAAAATCTTGTAGAAAGGTATCCCAGAAAATTGGAAGCTATTTTAGCTGCAAAGGTGTAGAACTGAAAATAAGGTTGTAGTCATGATGCTGGACAGTATAAGGTACTGGAGATGAATTTGTGGATATTTTATTGCTGACAAACTCCCTTTAAAGCCAGGATTTGGAATTGGATGTCATAAAAGCTTCTATAGGTGTAATGTGTAAGTGTCCCCATATTTTTGTCCATATAGTGTATTTGCCTATGAGAAATTGTGATGCACCTGTTTGTTATCTGAATGAGATAGGTGTAGACAGAGTCAAAGCGTATTGTGTTTTCTACAGGCAGTGTCGATGGCTGAGCAGCAGTGTGCTAGTGCCAGTATCACACATGGAGGAGCAGGTATGGAAGCAACCAGTAGGGAACTTACTGGTGCACTACAATAATATAGTCTGATATGACCTGCGGCGGGGGAATATATAGTTGGAGTTATGTTTAGTTTCAAGTGTTTCATTGGCTTATATAATCTATTCAGCCATGAAGCCACAACTGATACAAATGTACCAAAGTGGAATGCTCTTCTAAGCACAATGTACAATCTAGTACACAAGTCATTTATCAAACTTCCGTAGCCCACTGTGCTGTCATTGCTTTCTATTCCTTCGTCTCTGGTGGGACACAGTTTAACATGTGGAGCCAGACAGCTTCCTTCCTGTGCCCAATAACTGCCATCAAGTACTTTCTGGGTCAATGAATTGCTCCCACCTCAGAGACGTAAGATGTGCAGAGGAGAAATCACAATAAGGTGCATTCATATTACTGAAAGCCGGCGCTGTATGAGCACACTGTGAGCTCTTCATTTAGAATGATATCAGGGTAGAAGTAAGGTGTTAGCTACACTTGTGCCATTTATTGCAGCTAAATTCAACCTTCTTAAGAGTGCTTGTATTTTATCTAAAAGTAAGCCACTTCCTACAAGTAAATCTCTATGAAATATTTAGCACATTCCATTTATAGGATCTAGAAGGAAGGCAGAAAAAAATCATTCTTAAATTAATAATTTTTACAACAAATTTCTTTCTGGAAAAGGCCAAGTATCTACAATCTACAATCTCATAGATTGTAAGCCCTCACGGGAAGGGCCCTCTACCCCACCGTGCCAGTCGGTCACTGTTAGTATTATATCTACCTGTATATTCTGTGTATTGTATGTAAACCCCCAAATGTAAAGCACCATGGAATTAATGGTGCTATATAAATAAACAATAATAATAATAATAATAATAATCTACAGTAAGTATCACATTAGCATTTTCTGACCAGGTAGCTAATGCATTTAGTTCTTCGCTTGATGCTATTTTTTGCACATTTTGGGGTATTTTAGGAAATGTATCAGGTATTGTAAGTTAATATTTCACACATAGTGATGTAATAGTATTAATAGAAAGAAAGAAACATATATAATTGTCATGGTTCAAAACCTCTAAGAACTTGAAAGCTGTAAATACAATTTCATTCAATTATTCCATATAACTATTCTATATGTTAACTGTGGTGTGTAGACAGAATACAGCTATTGATGGGGTCTTTCTCAGCTTAGCTCATAAGGACTCAGCACAGGAAGAGAAAATTACATACTAGTAGCCACTGTCAGGCCAATGTAATGTTATAGTCAGCCACGAAAAACTTCACAGTGAGACATATAGGAAGTGTACTTTTGTAAATACGTTATCAATATATTAATAGTACCCACTTATACCAGTTTTCTGGTCTACATGGGTGCTAATTGGACGCATCTTTGGTGCACAAACCTCTTAATAAATTGTGAGTGCCTTGCACTATTTGAGGACTTTATTAAGACTGGTACATAGCCCTGATTTGCCCCCAAGATGTGCCACATCATTTGTTCTGCACCTCACTTGCCACTTTTTGCAAAAATAAAGAGGAAAGGGGGCCAGGAGGGGACACCTTAGCCCGAGCAAAGGATTATAATTCTGAAAATTGGCATGAGTTATACATGACTGTCATTAATTTCACTTCTGGGGTACTTGTGGTATATCACAAGACCAGAATCCATTAATAATTCAGTTGTTCCTCAAGCCAGTTGGAGACTTTATTCAGACTGGCGTAGGAAACAAGGGTTTCATTATCAAAAATGATACAAAGGAAAAGTTGCCCAAAGCAACAAATCAGGTAGAAATTTTAATTCCCAAAAGGAACTCCATAACATAACCTGATGGAATCTATTAGACTTAAAAAAGGACTGTTGGTGGCTGGTGGCCGTCATATTGTGGATATGAGACTGCACTTTCCATTTACAGTATAGATGTGAACAGAACCTACTCAATACTTACTGCATTTCTGGAACACATTTTCCATGAAGTTCCAGTATTTACAAGAAATATATTGAAATAGGCTTAGTAAATGGTGCATTATATCACTAAAACATATGAATATGGTATCATCTGTGATTGTTGGATCTAGAATTTAAGCAGTATTACTGCTGGAACCTGCAAGAGCATCATACCTCAAATAAGAGTGAAATTGTGTCTTATGTAATATACTTTATGTCTCACTACTAATAGCCATTGATTTATTAAGTGTTTTTACAAGATCCTAGGATATCATTCTATCACATAGTCTAAGTTCTGTCTCTCCAATAAAGGTAAATAGAATTTGTACGAAGCAGTGATGGTATTAGAAGTGACTGACAGGGCCATGGGCTGGTAAGAACAGTTATTATCACCATACTCACTAACAGAGGATGAGAACAGCTTTTCAGACTGCCACTCTTTTGCCTGGCTGTGAGCCTAGAGGAGCGATTTTTTTTCTGTATCAAGATTTGCCAGCTGGAACAGCAATCGTCTTGTAGTGTACCAGAAGGCTCTGCATAAAGAATTACTTAAATCTATATCACTCCTACGAAAAGGAAGAAAGCCACAGAGCAAAACTCATAATTACATGGACAAATTCCCAGAGATATCCTTTAGGCATTTCATTTTCAAGAAATTAAAGAGAACATTAATATAGAAAGATGATATATTTGTAAGGTTGTAGATTCGTAAGCAAATAGAAAATTATTTTTAATATTATTTTGTACACATAAAGAAGCTGTCATGTAAAAATGCACTGCTGTCTGCTAAAAGAAGATAGGATGGCAGCCCAAAATACAGGATATTCAAGAAGTTCCAGGGAAGCTGAAAAAGGTAAGTTACCTACTTCGAAAAGCTGTGTTTCTTGGTGCAAATTTTAGTGTGGATATTTGAGCCAAAGCCAGGAGTGGATTGAGCAGGAGGGAATAGTATAAGTGCCATGTTAGTGAATATGCAAGATCCTCTTTAGGCCGGGTTCACACGGAGTTACGTGCCGCGAGATTTGGCACGTAGACGCCGCGTGACCCTTTGCGTGCCGTACACGCTCCCATTCATTTCAATGGGAGCGGGGAGCGGGGAGCGTATGCGCCGCGCTAGTTTGCGGCCGTGAATAAATGCACGGCCGCAAACTAGCGCGGCGCATACGCTCCCCGCTCCCATTGAAATGAATGGGAGCGTGTACGGCACGCAAAGGGTCACGCGGCGTCTACGTGCCAAATCTCGCGGCACGTAACTCCGTGTGAACCCGGCCTTAAGCTGATGACTGTATATCTTGTTTGATGCAACAAACACACAAAAATAGCATGGGCGTATGTGCAGGTGCTTGTTACCAGGGCTGCAATAGAAATGCAAAAACTAAAATTTGCAACAGCATTCTGCCTTGCTTTACCACGCATATACAGTCATGTGAAGTGTACCGTCATGGACATCATGTGTTAATGTACTGGATTATATTTGTGACCCACTGAGAAAATGGATTGATACATCTCTGTAAAATACATTGGAGTGAATAGAATAAATGGTATTGAATAAAAATCAAAGCAAACATATCCAATCACCAGATGAGTCTGAACTTATAAAAACGAGGTTTTTTTTTTTATTACTCAAGCAACTTGTCTAGTCATAACTTGTGTCAGTGGCATAACTAAAGCCTTGTGGGCACCGATGCAATCTTTTGTCCGGGACCCCCTACCTCATCACTACAGTGAATTCTTGGTAGTTATGGGTAATAAGGAGTTTAAACAACCTTAGTGTGGCTAGGGTAATATATGAGTCTCCTTGGCTTATGGGCCAGATGGAAACTGCAATCTCAAGACTGATGCCAATGCTTATGGGCCCCCTAAGGCTCCTTGGCCCGGTACAACTTCACCCTCTGCACCCTCTTAAGTTACGCTCCTGACGTATTATGTACAGTACCTATGGGGATAAGCAGCTACTATTTACTGTATAATTCGTAGAGTTTGGTCTTTGCTTCTTTTTTAGCTTGGTTTCATAAATATGGAACCATGATCTGTGACTACAGTTTAACTACATGCAGGAGCATAGCTATAGGAGGCAAAAAGGTAGCAGTCAATACTGGATGCCCCATAAAATATACAACTATTCTCAATGGCACAACATATGTAGGGGCCCCATTACAGATTTTGCACTGGGGCACAGGAGCTTCAAGTTACACCTCTACTACAAGGCCTGCACCTGCAGGGTGTCTGAAGTAGTCTGAAACACTGCCATGCTGCCATGTAATTGATTCAGGAACCATCACCCCTATCTAGTACTGTTCTACCTCTTCAGATCTGCAAAGAATCAACATTTTCAGAAGACACATCAAAATCAGCTGCCAAAGTTGTTAAATTCCTGAAACAGAATATTCTACTTGACCAGATTTCTTTGTGTGAACATACCCTGA
Source organism: Leptodactylus fuscus (assembly GCF_031893055.1). NCBI lineage: Eukaryota > Metazoa > Chordata > Amphibia > Anura > Leptodactylidae > Leptodactylus > Leptodactylus fuscus. The sequence continues at coordinate 84,677,807 of NC_134265.1, read as the reverse complement.
AAATTATAATCAATTGGTGGATAGTATAGTGATAAGACAGGCAATGTACCTCCCTACCATTATGGGCAGTGGTATAACTTGAATGCAAAATTTGGGCTCTCCACCTACAGTACCATGTGCCATTTATAATGGTGGTGTCTTCTTACATGGCAGAGCTCAGGTTCAATTGTAACCTCTGCTCCATTAAGTCAAGAAATCAGGTGTAGGCTAAAAACATGACCACAATTTATTGCTATATACCGTATTTTTCGGACTATAAGACGCACTGGACTATAAGACGGTTTTAGAGGAGGAAAATAGGGAAAAAAAATTTTGAAGCAAAAACTGGTAAAATATTTAATATATGGGAGTTGTAGTTTTGCAACAGCTGCAAGGCCACATTGACAGGTGACCCTGCAGCTGTACGGGGATGCATAGAGCGTTTTTTTTGCGGGGCCAGCTGTAATTTTTAGTTATACCATTTTGGGGGATATCTATTGCTTAGATCACCTTGTATTGAAAAAAAACAGGAGGTGATTTAGAACTTTTATTTATTTCATATTTTTAAAGCTTTTTTTTTTTTTTTTTTTACTATTTTATTCCCCCCCGGGGGCTTGAACCTGCGGTCACTTGATCGCAAGTCCCATAGACGGCAATACAACTGTATTGCCGTCTATGGGACATTCTGTCTATTAGTATTACGGCTGGTCATAGAGACCAGCCGCAATACTAATATAGCCGTGACAGGCCGGGGAGCCTCATTAGGCTCCCGGCTGTCACCCGAACAGGTCGGCTCCTGCGATATCGCCGCGCAGGAGCCGGCCTGCAACTTTACAGGTACGGGGCCGGTCCCCACCGGGGGAGAAGGGGCCACGGATACTGACCCGGCATCCGCTGTACTAGAGAGGCGGATGCCGGGGAGGGATAGATGCCGGGGCCTGAGACATCGCTACGATCCTCTGCCCTGCATGAAGCCAGCGGCGGGGGGACGGAGGAGCCCCTGCCGCTGCTGGCTTCATGAAGGGCAGAGGAGCACAGCGATGTCTCAGGCCCCGGCACCTATAATGACGTCTATCACTTGCCGGCTTCCGCCTCTCTATTACAGCGGATGCAGCGCCACCTTCAGACTATAAGACGCACCCTTCTTTTCCCCCAAAATTTTGGGGAAAAAAAGTGCGTCTTATAGTCCGAAAAATACGGTACTTATATTTATAGACTCAAGAGAGAACAATGGTTGTAAAATGGAAATAGAATATTTATTATGCAATAGCAGTACAAGTTTTTTGTCATGAATGTTTGATCAAAACCTAAAATGATGGCAGCACCAAGTATAGAAGAACAAAGTCAAAGAATGGCTCATTTCATGTGGATTTCATGTTCTACTCCTTTCTACATCAATATCAGAGCTAATCTCAAGGGCTGCTGAAGTGGAGGAATTATGTGTTTACATGAGCCCCCTGTAGGATCACTCATATCACTAGACATGGATATGTTCAAGAAGAGAAACATGTTACCATACTTTCAATACACAACAACCTGCATGGAAAAGCCCATAGGGTAATCACATCTAAACTAGTCATCTCTGACAGCTTTATCTTCCAACGTCAACCTCTTGGAACCAAACTTTAATGCAACATATATTAGCAATGTAGACGCCTACATGTACGTTATTATTTCAACTCTATTTTCAAAAAGAAAATAAAAAAATATTAACCTGTATGTGGCCACAACTGCTGACCTGTGTTTGGTGGCCAACGCTACTCCCTTGAAGTCGAAATTAACAGATCCAAATGTGTGATGTCCATAGGAGAAAACAGGTGCTCCAGTAGACACAGTCATACCATGGGTGCACCAAACAGCTAATGTTGGTAGCGGTTGGCAGTAACTAAAAACTGTAGTCTCACAGGCATCCTGCTTCATCAAAGAAATAGTCTAAGTCCTTACTCACAAGACTCTTGGCTATTTTGAGAACACATTGAATTTAATCTGTCTATTCACATACCAGTTTTTTTGACTGATCATTTTTCACAATCGCAAGAAAAAATAGATAGTCATACTTTATCTTTATCCATTTTAATGGACACGTAGATCTAATAAAAATCAAATAAGTATTTTTTTTAACAGATCTAAAATAGATGTCCATTAAACTTGCATTGATGGGTTGGGTCAAAAAAATCCAATGATATTTATCTGTTTTTTTTTTACTGGCAGCTAAAGACTGCTGAAAAATGGCTCGGCCATCAAATACGGAAACATGGATTGGAATAGATGCAAAACTGTTGCTAAATATCCATTAGAAACAGATGTGAACGTCTGCTTTTAGTGCCCATAAGATCTATGAACAACATCACTTTCGTATGCATAAGGCCTAGGGCATGAAATATTAGATAAAATAACAAAATTATAAATATTGCAAATTTTAACACACAATATAAGATACATATACATCTCTGAGAAAAATATAAAATTTAGTTTTTGAGCACAAAATCCTCGAATATTAATTGTTATATAGAAAAAAAACACATGTAGATCATGTAATATCTAACTATGGCTACTAAAAATAATAGCTAATTAACTTCTTTAGAAAGATACCTAGATGGACCATGACATCACTCTGTACCGTCATGGCGGTTGTATAGAACTCACAGTTGTAACACACACAGGAACAATCCTCAGATCACTGAATAATGGGATCTAGTTTAGCCAACAGCTAAACCAGACAAACTCCCCATACACATGCATGTTCGGTCAAGCATGCTTATATTTTTAGTGGGGAAACGGGAACAAGCAGTTCTTAGACTTCTCTGTTGACAGATTAACTCCAGCAAAGACAATGAATCACACATTAAATTCAATATTCTCAATCCTCCTTACCTTTCAGGTATGCCGAATGAACATCTACTGAGTATTTCATATACATTAGATGGTCAACCGGTCCTGCATAATCGGTTTGTTCAGCCAAACTAAATCCAATGCCTATAGCCAGCTAAATATTACATTTCTAATAGTTGCCAAGAGATTGATTTTCATGTATAGGTAAAAATAAAACAGTTCACGTTCAAAAAACTATACCTGCCGAAGCCAGAGGTGATCTCTGTATGTATGTATGTCATAATATCATGTGCTCAGTGACCATTTTCTACTATATGACCAAAGCTGTTGAATTTCAGACAGGCCTATCACAATTCCTAATGCAAACCCTTCTGTACATTAATTAGAATCCCTAAAATGAACCCTCCTCTGTTCCAGCTCCCACATTACCCCACATGATATGATGCCATTTCTGGATAACTTTATATGTCCAGGCACCATCCACATGTTAAAGGACACGGCTGGTGACGGCTCATAAAGTTTTATGTTTGTGTAATGACAGTAACCTCTATTACAAAATTGACTGACCATTGAATAAACAATTCTACCTCCGATGCCGCCCCTTCTACCTCTTGTGTCACCCCCTCTACCTCCGATGCCGCCCCTTCTACCTCTTGTGTCACCCCCTCTACCTCCGATGCCGCCCCTTCTACCTCTTGTGTCACCCCCTCTACCTCCGATGCTGCCCCTGCTACCTCTTGTGTCACCCCCTCTACCTCCGATGCTGCCCCTGCTACCTCTTGTGTCACCCCCTCTACCTCCGATGCCGCCCCTTCTACCTCTTGTGTCACTCCCTCTACCTCCGATGCCGCCCCTGCTCCCTCTTCTGTCACCCCCTCTACCTCATAGATTGTAAGCTCTTGCGAGCAGGGCCCTCAGTCCCATTGTGTGAAATGGCTTTCTTTGTAATGTATCTTTCTGTCTGTATTTGAATCCTACAAATTGTACAGTGCTGCAGAATATGTTGGCGCTATATAAAGAGCATGTATTATTATTATTAATTATCTAGAAAAGTAAAACAGCAATATGTACATCAAATACATGTTCTATTTCTATTTTCTGCAGCCCATACATTTACTGACATTCCAATACTACATCTTCTTACTATAGCCTCTTTTTTTGTAAGAAGTGGAAATTTTGTCTTTATAAGCCATAAAGAAAGTTCTGATCTCCATCCATAGTGTTTACCTTCTACCAGCTCTTCAATATGCTAAGAGAAAAATGCGAACTGACAAAGAATTATGGCTCAACTATATTAAACCAAAAAGAGAATATGTTATTAGATCTGTCAGCCTCTATCCACAGAATACAGCTGTCACTTTGTCATCATAGTGCTTCCTATCGTGACTATATCTGGTGCAGCCTCTCATCAAAGCTGAAGTTCAGAACTGTTATTGAAGAGGATGGCGAATCTATAAATGGAAGGCACTACACGGAATCTATTATCTCGATGGTCAGGAAACAGTGTTTAAGTACAGTCATTTGTGTCAGGGACTGAAGTAGTCATTAAGGCAGAATCGTCCCATTAGCTTCCTGATCTGGCCCAGTCATGTTCTACTGAAGAAGCCATGGGAATATAAAGCGGCTTCTCTACAGTACTTTAACATATATATATAAGGCACCAGAAAGGGTCTTTATTGTCATAGTAATATGAATACAAAATTATACAATAACTCACAAAATAAGACTCTAGAGAATTCTCTTTGCAGGGCCACGTTCTCTATGCAAACTTTGTACTGAGTATACATGTAGGATACTGGAACCGTATAATACTGAATGACACACTGACGTCAGAGAGCAACGGCAGTTCGTGCCTGGAATAGAGGCGCCATAGGAAAATATATTTTGCAGGCTTCTTGTAAACAACATGCTGGCCTGTATACCTGCAGTGTGATTTTATGTGCTTTCTTAGCATGACATTTATGTGTCGACTTGGCCAGGCCTGTGAAATTTTTCATAGATTATAAGTGACTAGCTTCATGTTGTTCCCAGACAATGAATTGTGTTACTCATACAATTCTAATGTGTTATCTTGTGCCATACTGGAAAATTTGCTTTTATTCCAGCGCTGTGGAAAGGCCTACAGTTGTTATGGGGATATACTCAGCTAGTCATAGATAGATGACTGTTTAACAGACTGATAACTGTCCTGTCTTATCATTGTAATACTGTCAAACATCACAATAAATAACTAAGGCATGCACAAATTAACAGGGTTTTCTGGGACTTATTAATTGATGACCTATTCCTAGAATAGCTCATGAATTAAAGATCGCAGGGGATTGACACCCGCACCCCCAGCTCAACAACCATTTGAAGAGACTGCAGCATTCATGAGTCCAGACTCATCAGTACTTACTAAGCACAGCACTGGAAATTTGTACAGTGTATGTGCTTAGCATCGAAGCTCAGTCCATTCCCTTGAATGAGACTGGGCTGCGATCAGTCCATGTGACCTCTCGTGGCCTGTAAAGAGGCAGTGGCGCTCAGGAAGCACTGCAGCCACTTCGAAGAGCTGATCTACAAGGTCTCAGAACCCCACAGATCTTCAGTTGATGGCCTATCTTTAATCAGATGCTGCAGGAAGCTGAAGAAAAATATATACTGTATAACTATGACATTCTAGTAAGAAAAAGCAAATGTGTGATGGACAACTGCTGGGACAACCATGATTGTTAGAGTAGAGAACCTCAGTTCCCCATACATCCAAAGCAGCAATTTACATTGGTGAGGAACTGTGTGGTGTTGTGACCAAACCCACTGTACGTATATGTACCTACCCCAGAGTTCAAAAATGTTTCAGCAGATACACTTGTCCAGTGCTACACAAAGTACAATGCCTAGGAGGTCCAGTGCACTGCAAAGCCACCCTAATAGAGATGAGCGAGTAGTATTCGATCGAGTAGGTATTTGATCGAATACTACGGTTTTATAAATACTCGTACTCGATCGAGTACCACTCGCTATTCAAATGTAAAAGTTCAATGCAGAACCAGCATTGATTGGCCGAATGCTATACAGTTGGCCAATCAATGCTGGTTCTTCTCCTACCTTTAGAAGTCTTCTCCGTGCAGCTTCCCCACGGTCTCTTCAAGCCCACACTAGAAGCGGGTATGCACAGCCGGCTCTGCCCAGGCACGATGCCTGGCAGAGTGAATTCAGAGCCGGAAGATGCTGCGGGGACGCTTCAAGGAGAAGACTGCTTGGAGGATCCAGCCCGACCCTCACTCGTGGACTTGGTAAGTATAATTTGATCGAACGTTGCCTACCCCTGAAACGAGCATTTTCCCCCCATAGACTATAATAGGGTTCGATATTCGATTCGAGTAGTGGAATATTGAGGGGCTACTTAAAACGAATAATGAACCTCAAAAATGTTACTGTTCGCTCATCTCTACACCCTAACCTTTTATACCTCAATTTTTTTAATTTTTTTTTTTTTGTTTGTTTTAGACCCTGTGAAACCTGAGCTGCCATTCTGAATAATTACAAAACTGACTAGGCAGACTTTGAAAAAAAATATTTTCATTTCATATCCACTGGCTAACACGGTACAAGGATATTTTTTCGTAGGCAGACTTTGCCATCAATCTTAGTCCTGTTCAAATCTGCGTTCCGGCCATTCCATTCCCCTCTCCACATGAAAATTGCGGAAAGAAAAGTCCTGGAAGCAGCACTTTTCTCTCTGCATTTTTTGAGAGGAAACCATACGTACCCCATTATAATCTATGGTGTCTATGGGTTTCCTAAGGTGATCGCTTTTTTTTTACTAGGTTTCCATTCGGGGGTCCCCAAACAGACTCTCTAGACAGAAACCCATGTGCAGATGTGAACCTGGCCTTAGAAATTTGAATGTAGAATAACCAGACATACTATTGAAAATAAACTTTTTCATGATTTTCTGCAATTTTTAAAAATTTTCTATAATTCTGTATTCTTTAAAACGCCAACTCTACGCAAGACACAAATTGGCTTTACGTCTGTCAAATAAAAATTGTTCCAAATAATTTTTCCAATCTATTTGGTGGTGCTGTACAATGTAAAACAGGTAAAAATGCGATAAAAATACAACTATCAGTTCAAAAAACTGTCCACAGAAGTTCAAGGTCCAAAAAGACTTGGGGAATTAAAAGAGATATCAGTGAAAATATTCATAAATACATTTTTTTTAAAAATGAAATTTAAAGCAAGAATTTGAATCTAATGTCCACCAAAAGAGTGATAATAAAAGAAGAATTTCACAATTATCCTGATGTAAATTCTCTTTTAGTAATTTTAATACAAAATTTGTTTGACTCTAATACTGGAAAATATATTAATGTCAGGCAGATTCTATCTATTTTGAGGAGCAGTATACATGCTCTGTGCTGTGTATTTATAGCTCTAAGGTACAGCGTATTTTTTCTAGAAAAGTGAAATAATTTCAAATGGTACATGGACAGGACATCAAAGTTACAGCTGTGGGTTTATCTCTGGCATTTGACAGAATGGAGTCTTAGAAACCATGTGACAAGCTCCATCTTCCATACTTTGTTCACATGTCACATCCTGAATTTCTAGCTTTGAAAACTGACATCTTAGGAACATAAAAATAGGCTATGCCTTATTTCTACAAGTATTACGGGATCAAAGGAGACAATCAAACAGGAGATTTTTTCTCGTGTGCTCAATCAAACAAATATAACATCCATATATTTTATATAATATTAATACAAGTCTCAAAAAATAACAAATATGGACAAATAGATTTTTGACGTTTAATAGTTTTAAGTAAAAGGAAATTTTGCAAATGAACACATTTAACTGTTTGAAAAAAAATATCCCGGGGGCATGTTAAGCCTTCTGGATTGTGATCTTTCCATTGTCTATTAAATGATGGAAAATAAAAAAAATAGTCACAAATAATAGAGCTGTTTGTATGACACCCCGTAAACAGACGATTTTTCAGGAAGTTGCCATGGCTTTTCATTTCCCCTGCAGCGGCCGTCAATGATTCAGAGATGACTGAACTCAATATCAGCCTATTTGGACTGTTTTAGTGGCCAGTGTGAAAATATTTTCAGATTTTATTTTAGGAGTATAGCGGCATAAAAAAATGCTTATATATTTATCTACTACAACCCTGATATAAAGCATATATTGTGTTCTGATGACACATTGCATTCACGTAAATTACTGAAAAGCTCTACAAAGGCAATAAACTAAAACTGAATGCACACCCAAAAAAGTAAACACAATGTATCTGTCTTTCTTGAGTAACTGTCTATTTTATCACAAGCCCCTGCAGAATCACTCTTTACACACTTTCAGCCCACAAACCACACAGCCTGTATATAACCATCATAAACGTTATTCTTTCTTTTCATGCCTTCATTGCATTCACAGATGGTAGGTTAATATTTAGTGCATACGCTATTTCTTCTTTAGCTGTATTCTCTTCTGTAGTTCTAAGTGCTGAATGTAAACTGGCAGAAGATATAAACCACTGGACCCCCCTTGCTACTGGAGTATGTACTTACTACTATAGAAGTTTGGTCACTGATGGCGTCAACATAATCTGAACACACAGTGGATATCCACAAACCAAATCCTACTAATATTATAAATGTGAAAGTTTGGATGTTTGTGTGTTTTGATATTTGCATGTTTGTTCCTCAATGACACCTAAACGGGTGAACGGATTTGGCTGATTTGCGCACATACATACCTTGTGTCCCAGGTGGAAAGATAGGCTACATGGTATTCCTGTACACCACTGGAATTCACTCCCGTGACCGGTGATTTTCACTTTTGAATTCGCTGCAGGACCTTGGAGGCTGTAGGACCTGGGATGACATCATCCCAGCCCTTTCAGCCGGTTGCCTGACGCTTCTCTGTTGGCGGAGCTATCAGCCGGCCAGCATGCCGAAGAACATGGCGTCCCTGAGATGTCCGGAGTGTCCGAAACAAGCGGCCATACTCTGGGACAGCGAGAAGTGCATCGGCTGCCCCGCCTGTGTGGGCTCTGCCGCGGCTGGACTGGGGGTCGCCTGCACCGCAAGTCGCAAGCTGTGGTCAGTCCACCATGTCATTTGGCCATGGGAGAGGGGATGTGATGGCAAGTGAGTTAGGGGACTTTGAGAAGGGAGAGGGGTGGGGTGTTGGAGGTGCGGGGGTTGCCGGTCCGATGGGGGTCATGGGAAGGGGGGGACTGGGGAGGTAGACCCGGGGGACCCTGGGAGTGGGACGAGGACAGGGGCACCACAGCGCCACAGATGGAATGGGGGTGCAGGGCTTGCCACAGGGGGGGCCATGGGGGACAGAGAGGGCCGGGGCGGGAAGCGGCATGAGCGCGGGGGAGCAGCCGGTAGATAGAGAGGCCGCGGGGCCAGGCGAGGAGCATATGTGACAGGGGAACGCAGGGGTGGACGTGGCAGCACACGGCGGTTCCAAGCCAACGGCGCATGCCTAAATATTACTGGCTCAGCGCCACCACAAACCCGCAGACGAAGTCGCAGGCAGATGCTAGTCATATTATATATTATGGCAAGAAACCATAGCAAACCATAAAATAGGATAAGGCAAAATAAAACAAAGTGAATTCCCTTAACATATGCCATCAGGAGAGAATCAACACACAACCATACATATTAGATCAGGGGTAGGGAATAGAGATGAGCGAACACTAAAATGTTCGAGGTTCGAAATTCGATTCGAACAGCCGCTCAATGTTCGTGTGTTCGAACGGGTTTCGAACCCCATTATAGTCTATGGGGAACAGATACTCGTTAAGGGGGAAACCCAAATCCGTGTCTGGAGGGTCACCAAGTCCACTATGACACCCCAGGAAATGATGCCAACACCTCTGGAATGACACTGGGACAGCAGGGGAAGCATGCCTGGGGGCATCTAACACACCAAAGACCCTCTATTACCCCAACATCACTGCCTAACAACTACACACTTTCCACATTCAAAAAAACCTCTATCAAAGTGGGAAAATACCTGGAAACCTTCTTTACTCCCCAAATGGATGGACACAAACCCCAATTTAAGCTCAACAAACAGTAACAACCACCCCTTTAAATCACGTTCCCCATGACAACCACAAATGGAATAGGCAATGGGAATTCCAAAAGCCCTCACCCTTAACTGTCATTTTGAGTGTGTGTGTGTGTGTGTGTGTGTGTGTGTGTGTGTGTGTGTGTGTGTGTGATGTGGTAAGACCTTCCAAAATTCACTTTTCTAGCCCTTAACATGAGCCCTTCCAAACAAAGTTACATGACCTTAAGCTGAGCTACCAGCAGAGATTGAGGCCCTTGGCATGAGTAGAGCCTTGCACCAGCAGTGTTTTTGGCACTTAGGGTGAGTTGAGCCTTGTACCAGCGTGTGTCCCTTAACATCAGGCGGGCCCTAAGTTCTGCGCTTTGCACAAAAGTTCCACATTAACTAGGCTGAATGGTACAAAGATTAGTAGGCCCGAGAACCAGGAACAGGTCTTGCAATGGCTGTCGGATAACGCTTAAAGCACATTGTCCACCAGCCAGTCAGCCTCTACCTCCTCTTACCCAACAGTCTTGTCCTCCTTCCACCCAAAATTCCCAATCTTCTCAGAACAATAACCCCAACTGTCCCTGCTCCCCAGAACTGTTCTCCCTTCCTTTGACTGTACCGCAACCTGCCCCTCCATTTCGCGATTCCACGGACCTAACAGACGAGTATCTGTGTCCAGATGCTCAAACACTAGAGTCTCCTCCATTCCATCTCCGGTCGATTTGGTGGCGGATGACCAGCAACCCACCCTCATCGACGACGATGAGACGCAGTTGCTGTCAGGGCAGCCAGTTGACATGTGCATTGTGCAGGAGGAGGAGGCGAGACAGGAGTTGGAAGAGGAGGTGGTGGACGACGAGGACACCGACCCCACCTGGACAAGGCAGATGTCAAGCTGGGAAAGTAGTGTGGATGTTGAGGCAGGTGCAGCACCAAAAAGGGTAGCTAGAGGCAGAGACATGTCCAGAGGCAGAGGTCAGCTGCTTTGCCGAAGCCAGGCCAGACCCGGAATGTCCGAAGATGTTCCCTTTTGTACCCAGCCCAGAAAAACTCCCCCATCGAGGGCACGTTTCTTGAAGGTGTAGAGTTTTTTCAAGGAATGCGCCGAGGACAGATATAGTGTCGTCTACACAATTTGCCTCTCGAAATCGAGTAGGGGCCCTGAGAAGAGCAACCTGTCCACCACTTCAATGCACCGTCATTTGGAATCCAAGCAATGGAATCAGTGGCAGGCAGCAACGGCAGGACAAACGTCGCCCGCCGTTCATGCCACTGCCTCTGCTCACAGTGCTGGCGATGCACTCCAGAGGACGAGCCAGGACATCACTTCATCTGCCTCCGCCACTTTGTTGACTTCTCCCTCATCCTCCCCTGTTTCTGTCTTATCTCCTTCTCCTGCACCATCAAAGGCACCATCAGGCGCTTCTTTACAACAACCCACCATCTCTCAGACATTGGAGCGCCGGCAGAAATACACCGCTAACCACCCACCCACGCAAGCCTAGAACGCCAACATCGCTAAACTGCTGGCCCAGGAGAGGTTGGCGTTCCGGCTTGTTGAAACTCCCGCCTTCCCGGACCTGATGGCAACTGTGGCACCTCACTATGCCGTCCCTAGCCGTCTCAACTTCTCCCGGTGTGGCGTCCCCGCCTTGCACCAGCACGTGTCACTCAACATCAGGTGGGCCCTTAGTTCCGCGCTTTGCTGCAAGGTCCACTTGACCACCGACACTTGGACAAGCGCCTGTGGTCAGGGATGCTGCAGTGCTTATCTTTAATGACAGGCAGGGTGAATGTGGTGGAGTCTGTTCCCCGGGTGCAAACTGGGGTGGCCTATCTCCTCTCCCAGGCCAAAATTCATGGCAGGAGTAGACTGAAACCCTACGACGCTGCAACCTCCACCACAGCTACTAGCGGCAAACGCTAAAACACTGGTGTGGGGAGACGTCAGCAGGCGGTGCTGAAGCTCATCAGCTTGGGGGACAGACAGCACAGTGCCTCCGAGGTCAGGGATGCCATCCTGGCTGAGATGGCATTTTTTTTTCCCTGCTACACCTGGGGCCTGGCATTTTTACGCCTGTGATAATGGCTGGAACCTGGTAGCGGCTCTGGAGCTTGCCAGCCTCCAACACGTTCCATGTTTGGCCCACGTCTAACCTAGTGGTGCAAAGTTTTTTAAAAACATACCCAAATGTACCGAAGCTACTGTTGAAAATGCGGCGCTTGTGCGCCCACTTTTGCAAGTGCACAGGAGTCGCTGCTAGCCTAAAAACACTCTAGCAAGGCCTACATCTGTCCAAACACAGGCTGTTGTCCGTCATTCACACACGCTGAAACCCTACAATACCATATCTTGAGCAGGGTGTGTGAGCTGCACAGACCTTTGATGGAGTTCCATCTACAAAACCCAAGGGTTCCTCAAAGTCAGCAACCAAAGTTTCTGCACCATGAGTTTCCAGGGGTGGCAGAGTTATGGCTAGGGGAAGAGGCATGGATAGGGATGATGTCTAGGGGCAAAAGCAGTGTGGATGTGGAGGCAAGCTAAGCAGGAAAAACTGGGGGTACAAGCTAAGGCATGGACTGGGGTGATGTCTAGGGGCAAAAGCAGTGTGGATGTGGAGGCAAGCTAAGCAGGAAAAACTGGGGATACAAGCTAAGGCATGGACTGGGGTGATGTCTAGGGGCAAAAGCAGTGTGGATGTGGAGGCAAGCTAAGCAGGAAAAACTGGGGGTACAAGCTAAGGCATGGACTGGGGTGATGTCTAGGGGCAAAAGCAGTGTGGATGTGGAGGCAAGCTAAGCAGGAAAAACTGGGGGTACAAGCTAAGGCATGGACTGGGGTGATGTCTAGGGGCAAAAGCAGTGTGGATGTGGAGGCAAGCTAAGCAGGAAAAACTGGGGGTACAAGCTAAGGCATGGACTGGGGTGATGTCTAGGGGCAAAAGCAGTGTGGATGTGGAGGCAAGCAAAGCAGGGAAAATGGTGGCTAGAGGCAAAGGGATGTCCATAGGCAGCAAGGGCAAAGATGCAAAACTCTCCCGTTTCAAGAATTTTCCTGACTTGTTTCCCCACAAAACATTCCTGGGAGGAGGGCTGAAACACCACCCTCCTCCTCCTCCGCTGTTAGATTTACCCCAGCTACGAGCTGAAAACGCTGCAACACTGGTGTGGGGAGACGTCAGCAGGCTGGGCTGAAGCTCATCAGCTTGGGAGACGGACAGCACACTGCCTCTGAGGTCAGGGATGCCATCCTGGATGAGATGGCAATTTGTTTATCCCCGCTGCCCCTGGGGCCAGGTTTTTTAGCTTGTTGGAGGGCTCTGGAGCTTGCCAGCCTCCAACACGTTCCATGCCTGGCCCACATGTTCAATGTAGTGGTGCAATGATTTTTAAAAACATACCCCAAATTAGCTGAGCTAAGGGTGAAAGTGCGGCACTTGGACACCCACTTTCCCAAGTCTACAGTACCTGGAGCTAGCCGCAATACACTCCAGCAAGGCCTACATCTGCCTGAAGCACCTACTGTTGTGCGAGGTCACCACACGCTCTAACCCTAGATACCGTATGTTCAGCAGGGTGTGTGAGCAGCAGAGACCTTTGATGGAGTACCAGCTACAAAACCCAAGGGTTCCTCAGAGTCAGCTCCCTCACTTTCTGCACCATGAGTTTCCATGGGTGGCAGACTTATGGCTAGAGGCACAGGCATGGATAGGGGTGATGTGTAGGGGCAAAAGCAGTGTGGATGTGGAGGCAAGCTAAGCAGCAAAAACTGGGGGTACAAGCAGCCGGTGACATCATCACTGACAAGCACAGCTGTCTGTCAGCTGACAGGCTGACTTTCACCAAAATGAACAGACAATGGATAGACTCATCATATACATGTCAGTTACATGACAAATTTAGTGCAATTTGCAAGTCCAAGATGGTTTGGAGATCTGCGGAGAGGAATCTCACCACCTCTTGCGGGTGCCATCATTTGGAAGGCAAGCCTTGGGCTCAGTGGGTGAGAGCAAGCGCAGGATAATCGTCGTTTGGCCTGGCGGCCACTGCCTCTTCCACTGTTGACAGGGCTGGCGCTGCAGTCCAGACCAGGAGCCAGGACACCTCCACATCTGCCTCTGACACTTTGGGGAGTTCACCCTTATCCTCACCTTTTCCTGCCATTTCTCCTTTTGCCCGCGCCATCATGCGCCTCTTCCCAGCAACTCCCCATCTCCCAAGCCTTTCATTTCATGCTAAAGTACAGCGCAACCCACCCACATGCCCAAGGCTTCAACGGCCTCATCTCAAGAAATCTGGCCCAGGAGATGTTGGAATCCCGGCTGGGGGACACTCTGCCCTTTTTGGGCAGAGTGTCTACTGCGCCACCGCACTGTGCCGTCCACACCAGCACTTTCCCCCAAACATGAGGCGGTCCCTAAATTCAGCGCTTAGCCCTAAAGTTCCATGTGACCAGTTACGAATGGACAAGTGCATGCGGACAGGGACGCTACCTTTCAATTTGGGCACAGTGGTTGAATGTAGTTGAGGCGTGGACCGGGTCGCAAAATGTGGTGGCCTGACTTGTCTCCCCACACAACATTCCTGGGAGGAGGGCTGAAACACCACCCTCCTCCGCTGTTAAATTGACCCCAGCTACGAGCTGGAAACGCTGCAACACTGGTGTGGGGAGACGTCAGCGGGCCGTGCTGAAGCTCATCAGCTTGGGGGCCAGACAGCACACTGCCTACAAAGTGAGTCATGCCATCCTCGATGAGACGGCAATGTGGTTTTTGCCACTGCACCTGGGCCCAGGCATGTTGTCATGTGTGATAATGGCCGTAACCTGGGATTGGCTCTGTAGCTTGGCAGCCTGCAACATATTCCATGCCTGGGCCACGTTTTTAACTCATTGCTGCTAATCTTTTGAAAAAGGTACCCCAATGTTCCTGAGCTACTGGTGAAAGTGTGGCGCTTGTGCGGATAGTTTTTAAAGTGTATAGTTGCCGCTGCTAGCCTCTATGCACTCCTACAACGCCTGTACCTGCTGGAACAACGGCTGTTGTGCGACGTCTCCACACTGCTGGCACTAAACATATCATGTGTTGAGCAGAGTGTGTGAGCAGCACAGACCTTTGATGTAGTTCCAACTCCAAAACCCTCGGGTTCGTCAAAGTCAACTCCCTCAGTTGCTCAACCATGAGTGGCCATGGGTGGCAGACTTATGTGAAATCCCATCCCATCCATTGCACTGGACACGAAACATTAGCATGCGCTCAGCACAACTTCGGATATGGCAGATGCGTTAAGCAGGGTGCAGGGTACAACACAGACCAGGCCCGAGCACCAGGAACAGGTGTTAGAAATACTGCAGCATCTGCCATTTCCTTCCAATTTTGGGGTTTTGGACCCGCCACCGACTTGTCTGGACCTAAGTGGGGATCATGAGACACAGTTGCCATCAAGGCAAGCTGTGGTCATGTGCGGTTTGCAGTAAGGGGGCAGTGCGCAATTGGAAGAGGAGTTGGTGGATGACGAGGCCACCGACCCCACATGGACAGGGGTGATGTCTAGGGGCTAAAGCAGTGTAGATGTAGAGGGAAGCTAAATCAACAAAAAACCTGGGTAGAAGCAAAGGCATAAACTGGGGTGATGTTTAGGGGTGAAAGCAGAGTAGATGTGGAGGGAAGCTAAGCAGCAAAAACAGTGGGTAGAAGCAAAGGCATGCAAAACTCTACCCTGTTGGAAGACTTATTCCTAGGTCTGGAACACGTTAATGGCCCCCCTGGACAAATTACTGCCACTCAGGGGCCTAGTGTCACCAGGAGGGACAAGTATAGGCGCATGTTGTGGGAATACCTGGCCGACACCAGCTCTGTCCTCTCCGATCCCTCTGTGCTCTACAGCCTAAACTTATTTTCTCATCTTTTTTTCTGAACTGCACATCTCTTGCCTGCTTCCTTTGGGATCTTAGAAATGGTGGTCCACTTCCACAGATGGTAACTTCAATAGACAGTGTAACGGGAGTAGCTGAGGGATCGCTGTCTTAACCACTTTTTGGCACAAAATTAACTTCCAAAGCCAAATATGGTGCAAGTATATGATGCAAGGACACCTACACACCTATCTCTGACACATTGGGGAGTTCACCCTCATGCGCCCTTTTGGCCTGCACCATCATGCGCCTCTTCCCAGCCACTCCACATTTCCCAAGCTTTTCATTGCAGGCAGAAGTACAATACAACCCACCCCCATGCCCAAGCCTGTAACAGCCTCATCGATAAACTGCTGGCCCTGGAGATGTTGGTGTTTGTTTATGCTTCTGGAGACCCAGGCCTTCCGTCAGCAGATGGCAGCTGGGGCACCTCCCTATGCTGGGCCTAGCCGTTACTACTTCTCTTGGTGTGCTGTCTCTGCCTTGCGCCTGCATGTGTCCCATAACATCAGTCGGGCCCAGAGCTCTGCGCTTTGCTGCAAGGTCCACTTGACCACCGACACTTGGACAAGCGCCTGTGGTCAGGGATGCTGCAGTGCTTATCTTTAATGACAGGCAGGGTGAATGTGGTGGAGTCTGTTCCCCGGGTGCAAACTGGGGTGGCCTATCTCCTCTCCCAGGCCAAAATTCATGGCAGGAGTAGACTGAAACCCTACGAAGCTGCAACCTCCACCCCAGCTACTAGCGGAAAACACTGTAACACTGGCATGGGGAGATGTCAGTAGGCCGTGCTGAAACTGATCAGCTTGGGGGACAGACAGCACAGTGCCTCCGAGGTCAGGGATGCCATCCTGGCTGAGATGGCATTTTTTTTTCCCTGCTACACCTGGGGCCTGGCATTTTTGCGCCTGTGATAATGGCTGGAACCTGGTAGCAGATCTGGAGCTTGCCAGACTCAAACACGGTCCACGCATGGCCCACGTTTTCCAACTTGTTGGTGCCATGTTTCTTTGAAACCTACACCATTGTGCCTGATATACAGGTCAAAGTGGGGCCATTTTCGTAAGTGAGAACTAGCCTCTGCTAGGCAGAAAACATTCAGAGCACACTCCTCTCATCTTCGCACCGTTGGCTGGCGGAGGAAGACGAGGGGGTTGGAGTGGCATCTGATGTCCCTATCCCACACGAGGCTAGAGGGTGCACTTCAGTGCATCCCATTGCTTCACCACAAATGGTGTGAAGGGGAGTGGAAAATGGAGGAAATGGAGAGTGACCCTTACAGTTGGGGCCAGCAAAGGCATGCCAAGTAACACACTGGCACACATGGCTGACTTCATCTTGGGTTGCTTTTCAACACATATTTCACATCATGAAGAACAAATAATACTGGATTTTTTCAAGCCTCGAACCCCGGTCTAGGTCTAATGTCTGTTCCTTTCTTATATTAGGGGAGAGGGAAAAAAAATGACTTCAGTGATACGTTTAGCGTACATAGACTGACTATTAATGTGTATCCCACTTAGTGTTGTTAGGGTTACACACCGTCACAACCTGGCTAAAGCTTCTATAGCTGTTAATAAAGTCAACATAACTTTACGGTATCCAAAAAGACAGCTGGTACCGACAGAGAGCAAGACAAATGTCACCCAAAGCTGTGAGCTCTGAACACCCACAGTGACTTTGGCGTCATCATCATTATAAGGGAGCGGGTGGTAATAAATAACTTGGCAGTGCCTAAAACCCAAAAAGCTTATACAACTATATTTACATTAAGATACACAAATGAAACTTTTCAGTAGCATGTCATGAGACAAGCTGATAAGCTCTTCCTTTGTGCAGTGCTATTTGAAAGTTAAACGCTGCCTTTATTTTAATTCTGGAGAAGGTGCAGACATTAGATTTAGAACATGTTGTCTTCATTGTCCAAATCCTCTATATAGGTAACGTGTTTTTCGGGCCGAGCTGTCTGGGAACGAGCTGGTGCAGCACTGACAACCTGGGTGAATATGGCAAGAGCCTGAGATGTAGGGTGAATGAATCCCCAAATTATTTGTGAAATTCCCAGTGAG
The DNA here is from genome assembly GCF_031893055.1 of Leptodactylus fuscus. Taxonomy (NCBI): domain Eukaryota; kingdom Metazoa; phylum Chordata; class Amphibia; order Anura; family Leptodactylidae; genus Leptodactylus; species Leptodactylus fuscus. The sequence goes on along the minus strand of NC_134265.1, from coordinate 84,659,942 downwards.
ACAATGGCACTGTATACCAGTATTAAAAATTGTGGGTGCACATAACCCCCATATATTCTTTGAATTCCCAGTGAGACAAAGGAACTGTATAGCAGTATTAAAAATTGTGGGTGCACGTAACCCCCATATATTCTTTGAATTCCCAGTCAGACAATGGCACTGTATACCAGTAGTAAAAATTGTGGGTGCACATAACCCCCATATATTCTTTGAATTCCCAGTGAGACAATGGAACTGTATAGCAGTAGCAAAAATTGTGGGTGCACGTAACCCCCATATATTCTTTGAATTCCCAGTCAGACAATGGCACTGTATACCAGTATTAAAAATTGTGGGTGCACATAACCCCCATATATTCTTTGAATTCCCAGTCAGACAAAGGAACTGTATAGCAGTATTAAAAATTGTGGGTGCACGTAACCCCCATATATTCTTTGAATTCCCAGTCAGACAATGGCACTGTATACCAGTAGTAAAAATTGTGGGTGCACATAACCCCCATATATTCTTTGAATTCCCAGTGAGACAAAGGAACTGTATAGCAGTATTAAAAATTGTGGGTGCACGTAACCCCCATATATTCTTTGAATTCCCAGTCAGACAATGGCACTGTATACCAGTATTAAAAATTGTGGGTGCACATAACCCCCATATATTCTTTGAATTCCCAGTCAGACAATGGCACTATATACCAGTAGTAAAAATTGTGGGTGCACATAACCCCAATATATTCTTTGAATTCCCAGTCAGACAATGGCACTGTATACCAGTATTAAAAATTGTGGGTGCACATAACCCCCATATATTCTTTGAATTCCCAGTGAGACAAAGGAACTGTATAGCAGTATTAAAAATTGTGGGTGCACGTAACCCCCATATATTCTTTGAATTCCCAGTCAGACAATGGCACTGTATACCAGTATTAAAAATTGTGGGTGCACATAACCCCCATATATTCTTTGAATTCCCAGTGAGACAAAGGAACTGTATAGCAGTATTAAAAATTGTGGGTGCACGTAACCCCCATATATTCTTTGAATTCCCAGTCAGACAATGGCACTGTATACCAGTAGTAAAAATTGTGGGTGCACATAACCCCCATATATTCTTTGAATTCCCAGTCAGACAATGGCACTATATACCAGTAGTAAAAATTGTGGGTGCACATAACCCCAATATATTCTTTGAATTCCCAGTCAGACAATGGCACTGTATACCAGTATTAAAAATTGTGGGTGCACATAACCCCCATATATTCTTTGAATTCCCAGTCAGACAATGGCACTATATACCAGTAGTAAAAATTGTGGGTGCACATAACCCCAATATATTCTTTGAATTCCCAGTCAGACAATGGCACTGTATACCAGTATTAAAAATTGTGGGTGCACATAACCCCCATATATTCTTTGAATTCCCAGTCAGACAATGGCACTGTATACCAGTATTAAAAATTGTGGGTGCACATAACCCCCATATATTCTTTGAATTCCCAGTCAGACAATGGCACTGTATACCAGTATTAAAAATTGTGGGTGCACATAACCCCCATATATTCTTTGAATTCCCAGTGAGACAAAGGAACTGTATAGCAGTATTAAAAATTGTGGGTGCACGTAACCCCCATATATTCTTTGAATTCCCAGTCAGACAATGGCACTGTATACCAGTATTAAAAATTGTGGGTGCACATAACCCCCATATATTCTTTGAATTCCCAGTGAGACAATGGAACTGTATAGCAGTAGCAAAAATTGTGGGTGCACGTAACCCCCATATATTCTTTGAATTCCCAGTCAGACAATGGCACTATATACCAGTATTAAAAATTGTGGGTGCACATAACCCCCATATATTCTTTGAATTCCCAGTGAGACAATGGAACTGTATAGCAGTATTAAAAATTGTGGGTGCACGTAACCCCCATATATTCTTTGAATTCCCAGTCAGACAATGGCACTGTATACCAGTATTAAAAATTGTGGGTGCACATAACCCCCATATATTCTTTGAATTCCCAGTGAGACAATGGAACTGTATAGCAGTATTAAAAATTGTGGGTGCACGTAACCCCCATATATTCTTTGAATTCCCAGTCAGACAATGGCACTGTATACCAGTAGTAAAAATTGTGGGTGCACGTAACCCCCATATATTCTTTGAATTCCCAGTCAGACAATGGCACTGTATACCAGTATTAAAAATTGTGGGTGCACGTCACCCCAATATATTCTTTGAATTCCCAGTCAGACAATGGCACTGTATACCAGTAGTAAAAATTGTGGGTGCACATAACCCCCATATATTCTTTGAATTCCCAGTCAGACAATGGCACTGTATACCAGTATTAAAAATTGTGGGTGCACATAACCCCCATATATTCTTTGAATTCCCAGTCAGACAATGGCACTGTATACCAGTATTAAAAATTGTGGGTGCACATAACCCCCATATATTCTTTGAATTCCCAGTGAGACAAAGGAACTGTATAGCAGTATTAAAAATTGTGGGTGCACGTAACCCCCATATATTCTTTGAATTCCCAGTCAGACAATGGCACTGTATACCAGTATTAAAAATTGTGGGTGCACATAACCCCCATATATTCTTTTTATTCCCAGTCAGACAATGGCACTATATACCAGTAGTAAAAATTGTGGGTGCACATAACCCCAATATATTCTTTGAATTCCCAGTCAGACAATGGCACTGTATACCAGTATTAAAAATTGTGGGTGCACATAACCCCCATATATTCTTTGAATTCCCAGTCAGACAATGGCACTGTATACCAGTATTAAAAATTGTGGGTGCACATAACCCCCATATATTCTTTGAATTCCCAGTGAGACAAAGGAACTGTATAGCAGTATTAAAAATTGTGGGTGCACGTAACCCCCATATATTCTTTGAATTCCCAGTCAGACAATGGCACTGTATACCAGTATTAAAAATTGTGGGTGCACATAACCCCCATATATTCTTTGAATTCCCAGTGAGACAATGGAACTGTATAGCAGTATTAAAAATTGTGGGTGCACGTAACCCCCATATATTCTTTGAATTCCCAGTCAGACAATGGCACTGTATACCAGTAGTAAAAATTGTGGGTGCACATAACCCCCATATATTCTTTGAATTCCCAGTCAGACAATGGCACTGTATACCAGTATTAAAAATTGTGGGTGCACGTAACCCCCATATATTCTTTGAATTCCCAGTCAGACAATGGCACTGTATACCAGTATTAAAAATTGTGGGTGCACATAACCCCCATATATTCTTTGAATTCCCAGTCAGACAATGGCACTGTATACCAGTAGTAAAAATTGTGGGTGCACATAACCCCCATATATTCTTTGAATTCCCAGTGAGACAATGGCACTGTATACCAGTAGTAAAAATTGTGGGTGCACGTAACCCCCATATATTCTTTGAATTCCCAGTCAGACAATGGCACTATATACCAGTATTAAAAATTGTGGGTGCACATAACCCCCATATATTCTTTGAATTCCCAGTCAGACAATGGCACTGTATACCAGTAGTAAAAATTGTGGGTGCACATAACCCCCATATATTCTTTGAATTCCCAGTCAGACAATGGCACTGTATACCAGTATTAAAAATTGTGGGTGCACATAACCCCCATATATTCTTTGAATTCCCAGTGAGACAAAGGAACTGTATAGCAGTATTAAAAATTGTGGGTGCACGTAACCCCCATATATTCTTTGAATTCCCAGTCAGACAATGGCACTGTATAGCAGTATTAAAAATTGTGGGTGCACGTAACCCCCATATATTCTTTGAATTCCCAGTCAGACAATGGCACTGTATACCAGTATTAAAAATTGTGGGTGCACATAACCCCCATATATTCTTTGAATTCCCAGTGAGACAATGGCACTGTATAGCAGTAGCAAAAATTGTGGGTGCACGTCACCCCAATATATTCTTTGAATTCCCAGTCAGACAATGGCACTATATACCAGTAGCAAAAATTGTGGGTGTATATAGCCCCAATTCTATTGCTAGGGGACTTGCAGGGTATTTCTGAGGTGAAGGTGGGGGGGCACACCGTTGGAACGGGGATTTGGGGTGTATATATGGGGTATACGGGAATACACTGTCAGTGTGTTCCATTCAGGATCCTGGGAAAGCTGGGTTGCGGCGATTGAGCCCGTCAGTGCCACGTTACACTGACAAGCTTCTCCCTGGAATTGAAGTTATATGTAAGCCCAATATATTCTTTGAATTCCCAGTCAGACAATGGCACTATATGGCAGTAGCAAAAATAGTGGGTGTATATAGCCCCAATCCTATTGCTAGGGGACTTGCAGGGTATTTCTGGGGTGAAGGTGGGGGGCACACCGTTGGAACGGGTATCGGGGGTATATATCGGGTATACGGGAATACACTGACAGTGTATTCCATTCAGGATCCTGGGAAAGCTGGGTTGCGGCGATTGAGCCCGTCAGTGCCACGTTACACTGACAAGCTTCTCCCTGGAATTTAGCTCTTATAAGAGCTGTTGGTTGTCTTCTCCTTCCTATCCTAGCCTGTCCCTGCCTACCCAGAATCTAACCCCTAGCTAACTGGACGGAAACCTCCGTCCTCGGTGAATTGCAAGCTCAGAATGACGCGAAGCTGGGCGGCGCTGTTCTTTTAAATTAGAGGTCACATGTTTTCGGCAGCCAATGGGTTTTGCCTACTTTTTTCAACGTCACCGGTGTCGTAGTTCCTGTCCCACCTACCCTGTGCTGTTATTGGAGCAAAAAAGGCGCCAGGGAAGGTGGGAGGGGAATCGAGTAATGGCGCACTTTACCACGCGGTGTTCGATTCGATTCGAACATGCCGAACAGCCTAATATCCGATCGAACATGAGTTCGATAGAACACTGTTCGCTCATCTCTAGTAGGGAACCTTCGGCTCTCCAGCTGTTGCAAAACTGCTACTCCCGGCATGCATACTTACTCTGCTGTTCTTGGAACTCCCATGGATGTGAAAGGAGAATGTTGGGAGTTGTAGTTTCATAGCAGCTGGAAAGCTGAAGCTTAACATATGTCATGGGCACCTTCCCAGTGACTGCTGAGGCCACTGACTGGTTGTGTAAACCTCAGGGCTTCCAGCAGAGTATAATAAATGGAGAATCATGGGGGGTGAGCAAACATAACAAACACCTATACTCACCCTCTGATTGATGTTACGTTCCATGGGGTCACCACTTGGGACTCTGATTGGGTCTCAGTGGTCACATGGGGTGTGCTGATGTCATAATGCTTTGACACAGCATCATGACATCGGAGCGCCCCACATGTCAGCTGAGGCCTAATGACAGGCCTTCCTGGTGACCTTACGGTAGTTGACATTAACCTGTGGCTAGAAGAACATCACCAAACAACACCAAAATGTCCAGAAGAGGTGAGACAAGGGTCTGATGAGACCCCACAAAATAATAATGTTTTGTGGGTGACGAACCCCAAAAGTCTTGGTTTTGTTTCTAGTCCATTACATTTGGAAACTCTGGTTACCACATAGACCACATAAGATCTCTCAGCATCAGATTCCTTAGAATTAATAGGATATTGTTTACTATGAAACACACAGATTAAATGCATAGTTTAGTTAGAAAATAGCAGTAAATTGCCTCTGAGAGAATAAATAGACTGCTGAATGATTATCCTTATGGTAAAGCCACTTTCATTAGATAAAGATAAAAAGCATACTGATAAGGAGGATTTCTAAACTATAGAATATGCCTTTCATTTGTGTCTACAGGGCTTAGATATAATGGTAGGTACGTAATGTCTTTCATTACCTTCTATCTGAATGCACAAATATTTGCTTACTCATAGCTCTATCTGTCACACAATCCTAATTTGATTTCTTAATTACTTTAGAAAGATGTTTTTTTTTTTCCTTGGTTCCCATCCAGCTACTTTACTTTTAAGTACTTAAATAATGGAATATTTCCAGATACTCTTAATGGAATAGCAAGGAAGTAAAGCAGCTTCTGTATTTATCATCAAAACATTCTCCAACCTTAACCAAAGCATTGGGGAGCATTGAAAGGCATTAATCATTTTATCAAGCACTGCCAGGGTGTGATGTGTAAATGTTTACATGCAAATGTATTTCCATAATTAAAGTACAAGATTGCATCTGTAAAATCCACCGGAATCCACGACTTGGCATTTGCATTGTACGACATATTTGTTTTTATTTGACTAGTAGACATGACTGTGGCCAAATCAAAGTCTGTGGAGGTCATGGGGCATACTTGTGTGTGTGGTGGAGGGTGTTGTAGGAATATAGAGTGCCATAATATGCTCCAATAACAATGCCACCGTGCCATAGAGAAGCAGATGTCTAAGAAGAAAAACCTTGTGGAATCCAGTTCAGGACACAGAGACAAAAGGTTTGATGAATTTGTGTATAAGAATACTCTTTATTATCTCTTAAGGTATTGACAGTGCCATATATTACCAATATATTAGGTTATAGAGTATATGGTAGACAGATATATAGTAGCAATAGAATTTTTTTTATCCACACATTTTACTTTCACTACTTTTAAGCGGGCTCATACTTTACCTAAAATGTTATTTGTCTGATGTTCTGGATGGGTTCAGAATAACAATACTTGCATGATGACTATTGTATTCTGATAAAAGCATATCACTTCCAAGTACAATACTATCGGACTTGACAATTGAGTTAGTTCACAAAGATATAATAAGGTAGAAAAATGAACCTTGACACCAAGCCATCCATAAAAAGCAGACATTCTCTCCTTGCAGTGCTTCATAGAATTCTCTATGTATTTCATCATGTGCTTGCCACAAATCTGCAGGCACTAAACTCTTCTGAATAACCCAATATACTGGTGTAACTAGGCGTCCCAGTGGTGACTTGGTCCATAAGCCAGGTGGGTCCACATGTCTCCGTCACCATACTATGGCTGCACAAACTTCTTTGATCTCCTTTTTGGCTGTCAGTCTGTGCATAGTAAATGTATTACCCTTGCCTTTGGTGTACTACACTGAGAATATTTATGATCCACAGCCTTCCACTTTCAGAAAGGAGGAAATTAAGCCTTTAATAGCAAGATAGCAGTGGGTCAGAAGGATATATCCAAGAAGGGACTCACTAGGGAGGGTATGCCATAAATGGGGGCATCATTATTATGTGGTGGGATGATAATAATGAGAGGCTTGTGTGCAGTGACATGCTGTGTCAGTGATCAAGCCTTAGTGGCAGTCTAAGTCCAGAAAGGGAAGGAAAGGGAAATGTAAATGTTAAAATATACGGATGGGATGTGACTGACAGGTGAGAGGAGGCATTGCAAAGAGGTGCCCAAACTGCGCTTTTGCACCAGGATCTGACCTCTAAGTTTTTGCACCCTGATTCCAAACCTGAAAGTGCGCAGTAAGTACGATATGCGTTAAAATATACAGACAGAATATCCATTGCACTTCAGCATCCTCAACACATTATAAGATTATGTTTACAGGATGAACATACATTTTCGCCAATTTACTGGTATAAATTCTTAAATTAAAATGATTTGTGGAAATTGTATAACTGACAACTATTAAGAATAGAGAAGACGTATTGTCTAAAGTGACAGCTCAGATTCATTAATCACACACATCAATTGAGGCAATATAAATATACACTAAAACAACATGTCTGCTCTTGCGCGCTTGATGAATGAACCTAGCGGTATAATACTGTTAGTAAATCTATCCCAGCTGTAAACAATGCCTATATATTTCAGATGAAATCAATCTTTCCTCCCTCTCTATAAAAAAAAAATTCAGCTTGCTATTAACCTTGTCACTAAACCAGTGAAGGTCAATGGATGGATGCTAGCAGTATTACTATGAAACACATGGTAGCATACACAAAGATACTGCAAACACAAAGTTTCCATTACAAAGAAAGGAGCATAGAAGAAAAACTTATTGTTACTCTAATTTCTTCTTAGAATAAAAACAATATATTTATTTTCACCCAAGAAGAGGGCACCACAGTGTATCCCAAAATGGGGTCTACCCCTGGTACTGACTGACACCATCATCTTTGACAAAATCAACCATACAACCATCAATAGTCCATTGAGACTCGCATAGTCTGCTCAAACAGCAGCTTCACCACTGATGATTACAGATTTTATAGAGATTTTATAGAAAAAGTTTGTAAGCTTAAGCCATTTTGTATGCCAACTTATTTCTTAATAGTTTCTAACATGTTTGGTAAAATTCTTTCAAAATTTTATAATATGAGACACAGACACTAAATGAAAACTTCAGAATGGAAAGATTTGTTGCCTAGAATTGGGCATAAGCCATTAACCAGTAGAAAAATTCCTGGATTGTATTTTGACCATTTTTCTGGGAAGAATGTCTATCACCACCATAAGTAAGGTTTCACATATTATATAATTCTGGAAATAACTTCAGAAAAGAAGTTGCATGTATAAATAAAGGTTGATATAAGATTAGCACCAAATCGTAGTTACCATGTCAATGTGAAGAGGGCAATATTGACCACATGGAAGTAAAGGATTTCTCAAGACTCATGTCCTAAGCACGGGCAACAGCTGTAGCAAGTGTTAAATTGACCTGAAAGATAACATTAATGTAGTTACACAGCTTACAATGAGGGGTGTAATTCAGAGCTCCAAAGGTGGAAAGTGTCAGAGCTCAGAATCACAGCACATTCTCCTACTGGACAGTACAGAGCCTAAACAGTATACCAGGCACCAAAACTAACAGCACTTATTGCCTTGGAATGGTGGGGACCAGAGAAAAAATTCCACTTGTGCCAGAATCAGTGGAGCAATGCCTATTAAACAATGCAAAAGGATGGTCTTGGCGGAGATGATGAAAGGTCCTCTTTAACATTTTAATAGAAAACAGGTTGTAAAGTTCCCATTAGCAATGCTCTAGCTAAGCCCTGTCAGGGAGAGTATGTCCCATACAACTATACTCATTGCGGTCAGACAAAACTGTGAGGGGGTTAATAGGGTTGCGTGACTTAGAAAGTACAATTTGAAACATATTACTAAAGAGTGGTGTGCTGACAGCAACATCAAAAAGCTGCTCTTCCCCTAATACACGTTCTCCTATTACATGGGCAGTCAATGATTTCAGTCTGCCCTGTGTTATGTTTGGACTGTAACGTCACTGCCATGTGCCCTCTAAAATTACAGCAAATTAATGGGTGTAATCACCTTATACAAAGCAGAGAACACCTACTAACGGTCTTCAAATACCATGAGGTTTTTCAAAAACTGCTTTCAAAGGTATAAAATAACAAAAGGTATGATACCGTACCACTCCCATGCCACTTCTGTGCCAACACTCTGCTTGTGAACACTGTCATGTTCACAGGACATTTGACTTCTGCTACCAATCACTGCTCACAGTGGTGGCCTCACTGGTGCTAACTAGAGATGAGTGAGTAGTATTCGATCGAATACTATGGTATTCAAAATACTCGTACTCGATCGAGTACCACTCACTATTCGAATGTAAAAGTTCGATGCAGAACCAGCATTGATTGACCGAATGCTATACAGTCGGCCAATCAACGCTGGTTCTTCTCCTACCTTTAGAAGTCTTCTCCGTGCAACTTCCCCGCGGCATCTTCCGGCTCTGAATTCACTCTGCCAGGCATCGGGCCTGGACAGAGCCGACTGCACATGCCCGCCGATGCCTGGCAGAGTGAATTCAGAGCCGGAAGACCACGCGGGGACGCTGCACGGAGAAGACTTCTCGGAGGATGCAGCCCGACCCTCACTCGTGGACTTAGTAAGTGTAATTTGATCGAACATTGCCTACCCCTGAAATGAGCATTTTCCCCCCATAGAGTATAATAGGGTTCGATATTCGATTTGAGTAGTTGAATATTGAGGGGCTACTCGAAACGAATATCGAACCTCGAATATTTTACTGTTCACTCATCTCTAGAGCTAACATATCACGGCTACAGGGAGAAATTGACTGCAGAGGTAACATGACACCAGGGCAGGTTGGAAAATCCCTTTAAAAAAATACTCATTGAATAATTTATTATGGAAATTTACAGTTAGACATGGATGTGATTCTGGTTTTACTTCATTATTTACTTAAAGAAAGCAAGTATGATTTTATTACATATAAATTGGATCTTGGAATTAAAGCATCTTACAGCATAATTTATCCACAATTTCCCAATGAGTAATGTGTGTACATGATTAAATGATAGATAAATGCACTGCACTAACTATAATTGAATTGTTATATATGGGCTCCATTTGGCTATCTAATAAAATTAAATTTGTTTACTGTGTCTTGGAGGCAATGTAGGAAAATAAAGGAGTCATGGGTAGTAAATTTGCTAAATTCTCTATTTATGTTATGACTTTAGAACTTTTCAGCAATCCCTAACTTAATGGAGAATTATTTCAGGTAAACATAAGTATTCAAGAGATTTTCCTTTATAAAATATTGTATAGCATCAGAGCTAAACATCTTTGCTTATTTACTACCCACTATTGAATCCTTTTCATTTATATCATGATATTTTGCATTACTGCATGTTGACCAAAATGGCAAATTGTATATTCTGATTTTTCTTTTGTTCATTTGCTTCTTGGTAAAATTAACTTTCTGAATAGTCTTCATTAAAATGTTCCTACTGTTTTGCTGTTCTAGAGTCTGTGCTACTGCTTCACATAACTGGCTGTCCTGACACAATCCTGCTCCTAGTCTGGGAGGTAACTACTGTTTTACAGCCATTGCATCTGCTACAGGACCCTCCAGACCCCCAAGACTATGGTGTACACAATGTCCAGAAACTAATCAGGGTCATTGTGTGCTGCTGTGTTGTAAACAGGAGGGTCAGATACCAAGTCTAGGAAGTGACTACCACCTCATCAATGTATGAAGCACCAGCCATCCAGAGAAAGGAATGATTGAGATCAAGAAACCTTAGTTCTCCAGGAATAGGAGGGAGCAGGAGGGCAGGGTTAAAGAAAGGATAGCAGCAAGCATGTGAAGTGCTGATAGAACAGCTCAGGGTATTACTGGGCAGGCATTTGGGCAGACCCCAAATAGTTAGGAAAGACAAAAATCTTGAAGTTCCCCATATCCAAAAGTTATGAAGGGGTTGTCCAGGGATTGGTAAGTTACTTACCTATCCCATCCACGTCACAACCCATGGATCAAGTATCCTGAAATAGCATTCAGCCTCCTGAGTCGCTCCAACCCTGGGTCTTTCCACCCCCTCCCTTCTTTCCTGATCTTACAGGTAAATAATTAAATGTACTGTAGATAGGTAATGAATTACCTATGAGATCAGTGAAGGAGGGGATAGAGCTGAATCAAGCTTTGGGGGCATGATGTGCAGGTGCATTATCTGCAATAACTCAGGACAGGTAAGTAAATTACCAAACCCTGGTCAACCTCTTTAACAGTTAGGAGCTTTCAAAGTTTACCAGCAGTAGTCACTTCTATTTCCCCTGTCAATGAACTGGCCATTAATCATTATGTTTATCAACCACTGCCCCTCATTCAGCTCAGGAGGACCTAGGTTTTTGCCACCTTCTCCCCTCCTTGCACAATGCAGAGGAATGATTTTATGCATACTTCAACATCATGTCACAAACAATGTCTGTAACGGTAAGAAGAGACCACAAAGGAACTGTATTAGAATGTATGATGAAATCTACTTGTATTTATCTTGTGATGAAAGAACCTCAGTTGTATGTGTCACCAGTGTTTAATATTGTTTATGTGTGTATATATAGTTAGTGTTTGATCTTCCTATGATCACAGTATCAGATGCCCTGCATTTCTGTCTAGGCCCAACACTCTCTTTCAAGTAATGCAGCAAAAATACCAGGTTTTTGATTTTAACAAATCTCTGTCACTATCAGGAATCAGCCAGTCATAAGAGAGGGCAAGTTGTATTTGAAACGAACCTCTGAGGTTTGAAGGTATTCAACTTTTCCAGATGAAGATGAACAATTCACTCTCTAGCATTTCTAGGAGCAGATGAAGACCCACCCCCCCCTCCCGGCATGGGGGAGGAGGAGGAGAAACCCTGGCAGGGGACATATCTGAATGAAGCAAGAACTCACCATTACAAAGACTGTGGTTTCTAGAAGAACTGTGTCACACCATTGGAGCCAACCAAACTGGGTGCTGGCAATTTTCAGAACCAGAAGTTCTGTAAAAGTTTTACTGTTTTACTCCTTTTTATTTTTAGGACTTTTTGCTCATTTTGTCACTTTTTTTTTTTTTTTTTTTATATATAAACACTGAACCCTTGGGTATTAAATCTTTAAATGTAATGGTGATTTGTCTAAGCTGTATAAACACATTACCTTTTTAAAGCATATTTGAGTCTGACTGTTAGAGAAACATGTACATCTGTGTGTGCAGTTCCTCCTAAACGAATTGAAATTAGTAGTGGTGGCAGCTTGTGCCTGGGGCACGTGGCCTGTGTTAGGGTATGATTTATGCTCAATTTGCAGCTTCAGTGAAGGATAAGTGCAAGATTGAGTGAGTGAAGTGAATAAACCATTGACAGCTGCACCCATGTCACATGCTAGGATCGTCTGTACATGACAGAAGGGTTGAGCAGTACAAAAATGATGCTCTGAAAGCTAGTGAAGGTAGCATCATCCCGCATACACATAAACTATCCCATTTAATATGGAATATTAAATATGGAACATGTTTACAGAAGAAGGTTGCAAAAAAATTTAATTTCTTTTTGTAAACTCAAGTCAGCTAACTAGTAAACTGGGGTATTGTAACTATCACTGTTATGGGAGAACTAGGTCAGCCACTCTTATGATGGTCTTATGGATGCCATCCCAATGGGAGTTTTGCGGGTACCACTTTTATTGGAACACTGTAGCTGTTTGTCATATGTTTCTAAGTGATTTATCAGGTACTGTAGCTACCATTAATATGGGAAACCTATGGCTGTTGAGGTAATATAAACACTATAGGCAGCTTTGTTATGGTGGAACTGTGACATCTTAAAAGTGATGAAGCAAATTATTGGCCACGGAGCTAACTTGGGAGGTATGAACATACAGTAGGTTGTTTGAATAGAAAAAGGTGTTATAATAATAATACCCATATGAAAGGCATTTACAGTAATTTCTTTATTTTTCTATCAGCTCCTGAAAGTCTAGACTTAGGATCCCAATGGATTCAGATAGAACACTGCACAGTATAAAACAGAACAGCAGCATAGCATGCAGGCACCGCTGAGCAAAACTTACCAGATGAACAATGATACCTCTGTTAAAACTTAAACCAGATGCATAGCTTTCTAGCTCTATGTACAGTTTACAGTCTTAACCTTTAAGGAAATGTGTAGTCCCCACTGTTATGAACTTGAATTTACAGATGGCTGCTGGCAAGTAAGCAGAATAGTTCAAGAATAATGCATATATCATTATTACTAGATGCTCTTCCTGGACATAAAACAAAACTGGATATGGTTATAAAAAGTTCAGTTAGGGAAACAAGAGTAGAGGGCTTACAAAGGGATTAAGGTTTGTCTCGTTTATTATCTATTGTATCATTTTATAGAGTCTATGCTTTAAAATGATGATATTATTATTTATATTATTATCTAAATAATAACAACAACAATAATAATAATAATAATAATAATAATCATTATTATTATTATTATTATTATTATTATTATTATTATCACCATCAATATTTTTGGTTATATAATATATAATGAAACTGAGTTATTTTAATACATTTCATGGGATTTTATTCATTTTTTTTTCTTTATTTGTATCTGCGTATTTAGTATAGAATTATAATTAGATGCAATTTAATTGTAAATATATTGTACATTTTGCACATTAAGTTTATCATATAAGGGTAAGGACCATGCAGTGAACAGCTGTAAAAGAAACGCTGCAGAAAAAAAATCACAGTGGAAACACTTTGCATTTTCAAAGAAAGAGTTTTCCTCTATTATATGTATATGGAAAACACAAGCAATTCTGTAGGTTTAATTGACATGCTGCAGATTTTTTTTCTGCAATGTGCACATGGGATCAGCCAGAATCCCATCTGTTTTGCAGGTAATGTAAACTGAAGTGTTTTTTGCCACGCCATTTCCATCACAGTCAAAATTCTGCGTTTTTCAATGTGTGGCCCTGGCCTAACTTGAGAGTCAAATTGTATTACTGACCACTTACTGTTCACATATGACTCACACTTTGTCAAGAGTATAGAAGAAATAATGTATTCCTCTTTTTTTATTTTACTACTGTGTAATAAAAGGGAGAATTCAGCCAGTTAGTGCCCATAGGTAAGCTATTGCTAATACGCCCTCTAAAAGACACTGGGCAGTCAATGAAAGGTTCAGACTGCAATCCAGTAGCACATAGTGGGACTCTGCAAAGTGTTCAAATCAAGATCTGACAATGTCCTTCCGATATGCAAGCAACTGCACGATTGCTTGGGCTGGGGGTCCACTTGAATGTCTTTTGCCCCCTCCTTACCTTGCTTAACCCTGAGCTATGCCTCTGGGTAAAATTCTATATAATAACCATATTTATACTAAAGGAACACTATTTTGCTATGTTTGGCTAAAGAAAGACTATGGACATGTTAGAGATTGTATATCTGCCAAAAGTGATACTCAGCAATATGCAAACCTAATGAATCTCTGTTGTGCTTGCCTTTACAATGAGATGGAAAACCTACAGAGCTCTGAAACTGAGAAGACATTAAACTAAAAGTTTCTGTTTGCCTGTTTGACAAATGCGCACATTAGTGCTCTGAAAAGGTCTCGTAACACAGTCTTGCTAATGTACAGCACTTTCCACAATAATTTTGTTATTGCCTTCTAAATGTCCATCCTATTTCCAGTTTATGTGATACTCTGTAAACCTAAATGTTACATATAGAAAGCTAAAATGTCTCAGTAACAAATGGACATAATGGCAAAAATGGTAATCCCAGATTTGTTGGAAAAATTAATGGAAAAATTAATTCTAAAACATAAAGCAGTGCCAAAAACATGACATAAAAATGGGAGATAATTTGTAAGAATTATATGGTAGCAGTGAAATGTCTGTTGGTCTGACAGTAGGGAGGACATTGTCTCTGGCAGTAGTGCAGTTGACCCCCTACTATTCCCTCTGCTAAAATTGCATGTTCACAAGTTGGATTACAATCAAAAATACATTTATGCAAGAAATTTTATGCCGAACATGAGAATTTCTGACATGGTTTTGCTTCACATGTGATGCCCCAGTGAAATCAATGAGGCTAATCCTCAGCATTTCCAAGCCAAGTAAGTTCCGTAACACTTATATCCACAGTGAAGTATTCCAACGCAGAAATATTCCAATGCATGTGACTCCATGAGGCTTGTGAAAATCCAATTCGCACAAGTTGGATCTCGAAATTAGCACATACTGTATCATGCACATATAGATATAAAAAACAAAAAAAACTTTGCAAGTCTTCAGTAGGTGATACCTTTTTTAATGGCTAACTCATAATGATGACAGAATATGACGTTTCGAAGCTTTCCTCTGAGCTTCTTCTTCAGATATAACTAAAAAACACTTTCTAGATAGGGAATCTGCACCAAAAATAGTCTTACATTTATGTACATAATTTAAGAGAGAGTGTATGCTAACCCACAAACCTAAATGGGATTTCCAAGATATATTCCAAAAAAATACCATAAATTTTGCTGACTGTATCTACTTACATAACACCAGTTTTCCGCTTGTAAAACCTTCTCAAATATAACAAAAAGTGAATAAAGACAGGAAACAGTAACATTATGAAAGTATAATGATAAAAGTGTGAAGATTTGACATGATCTCTGTTTTGAACATTTATGATGCTGAGTCTTTGTTCTTCGTTCCCAATCTCTGTTTATCTTTGCAGGCTTTGGCTTCCCCAGTACATCCAGATATACAATACAAGTTTTATCATGTGGTTCAGGATGCTGTGTGCAACAGAAGGACTGAAAATATACTCAGCAGAGTCACTCTTTGCTTAAGATTTTTCCATCTGTTCCTTCATCTTAACAGCAATTTAAAAGGGATATCATTTCTATTTTATTTTTTCAGCAAGTCCCACTAAGAAAAGATTTTTGCTTAACTGGTCCTGTATTAATATAAATAAATAATTGAATAATTGCTATTCTAATACACTTGCAAGAAGAACAGCACTTATGTTAATAGATTAGCCAGTGGTGGTTTTGGTGGCCATTTTATTCAGTTTTTATTTTTGCAAGTTTTTTTAACTTTTTTTTATATCTATAAACAAAAGAGGAGAGAAAACGTGTCTGTTTTTCACTTTTCAGTTTTTTATTTAAAAGCAGTGTTACTAAAAAAAACTTTTAAAATAGTTTTTCCTCTTTGTTACGGTAATTTAAATTTTTTATGGTGTCGTCGGGGGTGGGGCTAGAACCTGTAATAAGGGCGTTTTATTGGGCTATTATTTTATTTATTTATTTTTTTAATTATGGTATTTAATTATTTATTTTTACATTGTGTCCCCATAAGGTCATCATAGTCCTTTGAGGACATATGATCACTTTTTTGGGGGGTGGAGGCTGACTTCCCCTGTAACTGGTGCTGGTACATTTAGCCCCAGTTGCAGGAGGAATACAGCCTCCTGCATGTTATTATAGAGCTGATCTGGGTCCTTTGGGATCCCAGGTGGATAACATGACTGCTGGGGTCAGAGGGGAGCCGCATCATGGCGGCGCCCATAGCTGTGTATACAGCGCTCATTGAGCTGCTGAAAACTGCTTGGATGTACTGTTATGTCTTTTCAGAACAAGAGAGGGACCGCCCAGACTTATATAGTCTATGAGCGGGTCGGAAGAGGTTAAAAAAAAATACTATCTTTAACTACATTCATCATATCCATTGCTTTGGCAGCATCCCAGTTGCATTGCATGCACAGACTAACACTGAAAAATGACTGAGAATAATCATATAGCCAATAATAAGCCTTGTAAAAAACCCTTTAGCAACTGTAGCCTGGAAGGGGGCCCACAATCTTCATACAGGCCCAGGACCGTGGAAGTCATAGTCCACCCGGATCATTAAGTTAAACTTTGTTGGATCTCTAACTTGCTGTGCTGTGTTCCCATTCACTTCATTGATACAAACACACTGGATATCATAGATGTTGCTGAGAATGGTTATACAGCTCATCCCTTTCAATTGGAAGTGTCAAAATATGACTCAGAATCTACTTTGCATATGTAAACAATTATGGAAATGAGGATCTTGCATGAGTGCCAAGGCCTCTTCATCGTGCTGATTGTTGGGCATCCCAAATGCCAGAACACCAATTAGCAATTGAAGGCCATCTTAAGGATGTATTAGATCCTATACAATTCATCATACATGCCTGGCCAAAAAAACCATATACTGTGTTTCCCTAAAAATAGGTTATCCCCCGAAAGTAAGGCATGGGGGAGGTTTTTGTTGAATTGCCTAATATAAGGCAGCCCCTGAAAATAAGACATACCCCAAAAAACCACTGCAGCTGGCTGAATACTGTGCACAATGTTCCATGTGCACTGGAAAGTCGGCTGCTGCCTCTGCTGTGATACCGTACGTTGTATCCACTGTTCCTGCTGTTCCAGCTCATCCCACAGCAGCCAGAACAGTGGTATCACAGCAGAGGCAGCAGCCGGCTTTCCTGTACTCACGGAGCACAGCACACAGGGCTGCAATGGGGGTGCAACCCCCAGAAGCCTTCCTAAGCTCCGCCCACCACTTCCGCAGCCACGACCAACAGTAGCACCAGCGCTACTATGAAGATGGGGAAGGTAAGTAGCATACCTTCCCCCCTACACTACTTACAACCGGCAGTCATGACGGTGCTCCGTTAAGGATGTGATGGCAAGACTGCCGGTTGTCAGCTGCCCCATAAGATATCCCCCGAAAATAAGACAGGTAATATATTCAGGATGAGAATTTAATATAAGACACTGTCTTATTTTCAGGGAAACACAGTCATTCTGTGCTGAAGCGGCCTTAATGCATAATTTGTCATTGACTTTTGGCTCTTTAGACTTTTCTACAGGGATTGGGTTGAAATGCAGAGAATGCCTAGAGTTGCTGTTTTCGAAAGTTTTACAAACTGGAAAACTTTCTCAAAGAAACTAGTGCCAACTCATTCTTCTAGAGCGCTCGGGAAATTGAATTAACACAATTATCTTCTCAAGCTTTAGAATCTTTTCCCATGATATCGAAACCATGCAGATGTGTAAAAATAGAAAGTTCTCACCAGCTAAACACATCCGAAAAGAACTAATAATGAGTCCAGTTATTACACTCGGTTGCCAGGAGATATGATCTTTCAATGGTGGACTAAGTTTACGTGATAAATGTCTGAGGCCGAGTCATGACCGCCGTATAGGGTAGATATGCAAATCCTGAACGCTATGTTAATCTGGCTGAAGAGAAATAATTACTCGTATGAGATGTCCATTGGATAAATGTAGATTTTCTCTTAGTCTGCAGCCGTAATCCCTGGAGCAGCAGTTACAATCCACTACTTTGAGGATAATACGCCAAGAGTGGAATGGTAGCTGTAGGACAGCAGCTTAACATAAGCAGCCTTTTTCTTGATGCTAGCTTTATCATGGTGATAGCCAAATATTTGCTTTAAGATGAGAGATTCGGAATGTGAAGCAGATGTGCAGCGGGAGAGATAGACATTCGTCTGTTAAAAATGTAACTCTAATGTTTTTATATTACGCCTTGTTATCATTTCTAGGCTGCTGCTACGGAACGTGAAATTGGGTTATGAAGTAGAACAACATGCACATCGGCTTAAAGTCATGAAGTGCATTAGTTGTCATTCACATAGTCAGGATATTTACCCTTACAACTCTCCTATGTAGAAATTTTGACACCATAAGGCTAAGTTGAAAGTGGTTTTCCCATTTTATGAAGTTTTGTAATATCAGAAAAATCAGCTTGATGGGTATCTGACTTCCTGGACTGACCCCTATCCTGGGGTATGTTCACATTGTTTCCCTGTACAGCAGTGGGGGATGGGCACACATATAGCATATCACTTTGTAACAGAATATTGCAAAATTGGGCTGTCTTAAAAAAAATTGGTCACATCATGACACACTTATCTAGGCATGCCTAAGCACAAGAAGAGATAAGGAAGGACACAGATGTAATGTACAAGCACAGGTTCACCTTAAAGGGATTCTACCACTAAAACACATTTTTTTCTAGTTAACACGTCGGAATAGCCTTTAGAAAGGCTATTCGTCTCTTACCTTTGGATGGGCTCTCCGCCGCGCCGTTCGTTCAAAATACCGGTTTGTACCGGTATGCTAATGAGTTCTCTCGCAGCAATGGGGGCGTCCCCATTGCAGCTCGAAAACCGACCGCAGCGCCGCCTCTATGGTCTTCTGTATCCTCCCCTTGCTTCTTCAGCGTCCTGTCGGAGGCCTGCGCAGTACGCTCTGTTCGGCGAAGATTGCCGAACGTACTGCGCATGCGCGAAATTGCAGTGCCCGCACTATGGCTGGGACCGCAATTTCGCGCTTGCGCAGTACGTTCGGCAAGCTTCGCCGAACAGAGCGTACTGCGCAGGCGTCCGACAGAGACGCTGAAGAAGCAAGAGGAGGATACAGAAGACCATAGAGGCGGCACTGCGGTCGGTTTTCGAGCTGCAATGGGGACGCCCCCATCTCTGCTCCTGCGATGGGGACGCCCCCATCGCTGCGAAAGAACTCATTAGCATACCGGTACAAACCGGTATTTTGAACGAACGGCGCGGCAGAGAGCACTTCTAAAGGTAGGAGACGAATAGCCTTTCTAAAGGCTATTCCGACGTGTTAACTAGAAAAAAATGTGTTTTAGTGGTAGAATCCCTTTAAAGGGGTTGTCTGGCCAAAAGGATTTTACAAGCTGATGCCATATCCACAGGATAAGTTATTAGTATGTGATCTGTAGGGGCCTGACACTCACACCCTGTACAGAACAGCTGTTGCAGCAGCCTCCAGGCACCTGAAGGTAAAGTGGTGGATCCAGGGAAGTGAAGCGTCGCTCCCATTACTTGAATATCATCCCGTACATGAGAAGAAGTTTATGCACTTGAGAAAGAGCTTTTTGTTGCCCGAAATGCATTGTGCTGTTTACAATAAATAACTACGGTGAATTCATCAGATTGTCCTCGATCTTTTGACTAGAGAGCGCGGTCCACCCTTTCCCTGTGTTTGGGTTTGACACTTTAATTTCCTTCCGTTTACTTGAATAGGAGAGCCTTCCTGTGCACCCCATCCATCCCCATGATCAGGGCCGGCTCCAGGTTTTTATGGGCCCTTGGACGACAGAGCCTCAGTGGGCCCCCTTGTAAAGGAGGTGGGGTATTCGAGACACTGTGCGTTGCAGATGAAGCGAGTGACGTCATGCAGGAGTGTGGCGTCACCAACGCCATACCTCCCAATCTTTTAAAGAGTAGAAAGAGGGGCAAAATGTGCACCGCTGCAAATTTAGCTCCACCCACTTTTATGTTGATTCCACCCATTCTCATTCATTTATTATGTGCTCCCACACAGTATAATCCTCCTACAGTCACCTGTAAATTATATGCCCCCCCTCCATCTCTCCTCCAGTTTCATATACACCCTTCCTCTGCCCCCAGTTTCATGTCCCCCCTCCATCTCTGTCCCCAGTTTCATCACGTTCTCCCCCTTCATCTGCCCACAGTTTCATGTCCCCCGTCTCTGCCCCAGTGTCATGCCGTTCCCCCCCTCCCCTTCATTTGCCCCTTCAGTTTCATTGGGCCCCCTCAATCTCTGTCTCCAGTTCCATGCCGTTCTCTCCCCACCCCCTCCATCTGCCCCAGTGTCATGCTTTTCTCCCCCCCTCCATCTGCCCCAGTGTCATGCTGTTCCCCCCCCTCCCCTTCATTTGCCCCCCAGTTTCTTTGGGCCCCCTCCATCTCTGTCCCCAGTTTCATGCCGTTCTCTCCCCACCACCTTCATCTTCCCCAGTGTCATGCCATTCCCCCCCTCCCCTTCATTTGCCCCCCAGTTTCATGGGCCCCCTTCATTATGTTTCACCTTAATATGTAATACAAAACAAACACTTTCACTCACCTTCTATCACTCACCTTCCATCGTTCCCCCGATGCTCCTCTCTCCAGTCACATACGCGATGCAGGAGCTGTGAGATCAGCTCCTGCTTAGCTCCGGCCCGGCTTGTGTGTGTAGGCGTGATGCGATGACGTCATCACGCCTACACACGCAAACCGGGCCGGAGCTTTAAAGCAGGAGCTGATCTCTCAGCTCCTGCATCGCGTATGTATTCCAGCTCATCGGCGGACGGACGCCGATGAGCTGAAATTGTGACAGGCAAGTGCCGGGGGGCCCCCAGAGGCTTTGTGGGCCCCGGCACTTGCCCGACTATGCCGTGCGCTGACGCCGGCCCTGCCCATGATACAGCTTATATGTGTGGGGTCCAAGTATCATACCCCCGTGGACAGGTCATCAGTATGACAAATCATTTTGGGGCGAGCAACTTCTGTAAATTCACCACAGTTGAACCAATCTGTTGGTGTACATTATCTTTATAAATTCTCCATTTCTTACATCATACTGTAAAAGAGTACAATAGAGAATTGTATTTCTTCCAAAACAAACTATTTAGCTTCATTGCAAGAGGAGAAATCCAAGCCAAATATATAGCAATATCCTCAATTGTTATTTTGGGGACTTTCCACATAAATAGAGAAATGAAAATTTATTTCTCCCATTTCAAAGCCATTTTAATCATTCAGATTTTCCATAATCTCACCATGTTTTGTGTGGGTCATTTAACTTGCTTTTAAGTGCTGCAATATCATTGCTGGGGCAGCCTGATATACTGGTTTATATATCCATTCTCTTTTCTACTGTAGACCATCGTTCAAGAAAAGCAATAATTTTTCCATTTTAGTTTTTCGGAAAAGCCTGAATGACTGCCTTCTGGTAATAACGCCATTGTATATAGTCTATTTGGCAATGAATAAAGGAACTTTTGATGGTGCTTATGCTCCTTGTATTATACCCAAATTGAGTACTTTGGTTGAAGCATTTTGTTTATAGGCTCAATCTATACAAAGGGCCCCCTCTAAAGTAAGGCACACTGATGTCATTATTTAAAGTGGCCATACATAGTAGCCTAAAAAGTGATCAAAATGGACAATTTCAACAAAAGTAATTGTTTAAAGGGTGAAGTCTAACAACAACAAAAACTTTTATATTTCTAATTCACATCCAATACATGAATGATGTTTAAAGCAGTTTTCTGGGCAAAAAATATTTTATTTTAAAAAAGTCAGTTAGTGTTATTAATGGGTTAAAAGTGCATCCATATACTTTTAGCAGTGTTTTGAGTGATTTCTAGATGTCTGTGTCTGTTCTTCATTTGTCTACATGTGCATCTTCCTACTACGTAACTTCCTGTGTACCTTCCACACTACCTCCCTGTCACTGCTCCCTCCTTTCCTCTCACTGTGTTACACCCCCTCCCTGTCTCCCTAGCTAAACTACACTAAGTTATCCCGCCCACTACTAGCCACCCTCCCTCCCTAGCTATGCTAAGCTAGCTATCCTGCCCACTGATAGCCCCTGTCCCATAGCATCATATTTACCTAGCTTCCAATGAGGGAGCCGACTCTACTGTGCAGGTATTGAACCAACCCCCAAACTGCATAAGCGCTAGAAGAGGAGAGGAGGACCCGTTTCGGACACAGGAAGACACGTAAATATTGATGGCAATGGGGAGGAAGAGAACACTGGTAACATTCCATTATGGAAGCGGTGAAATGGAACATCACCGGATTATCAGAAAGTGTCCCTAAGGCGGTCACATGATCACCCTAGGGATATAGGTAATTATACATTTTTCATAATAGAAGTAAACTAGAAATTAGGCAGGGGGGAGTTAGTTTAGTTTATAGGTAGAATTTCTGTTTATCCCGGACAACCCCTTTAAGTGAAATGAAAGATCATGGAATGATCATCACCTGTTGTTATGTATGGCCAATTTTTTCCACTGTAAAGACCTATATGGACTAAAATGTGCACCCAGTGTATACCACTGGGTGTGACAAAGTTACCTAAATCTCTACGCAGGGTTTACATTCAGTCCTTAGGGGAAAAAATACCATATTTTGCAAAATATTAGTCGCTATAACATCACCAGGACCCCCTCAGAATAATAGAATCAAATGTAGATGGAAGGTTGACTTGTACATTGCCACATATTACCATATAATATTAGAACAGTTAGTGCTTTAATTTGAGGTTATTTATTAAGTGCAAAGCAATAATCTTTTAGATCCATTAGCATTAAATACATGTTAACTACTCTATAACACATGTTACAAATGATCTGCCCATGTGGATCTCTGCATGTGGCCATAAACATGGAAGAACCTTGCTCTTTCACATTGATTGAAATTAAATAAAAATACACTGCGTAGTTCTCCAAAGACTAATATAGTAGTAATGGTGAAAGAAGAATACAGAATTGTTCCTGACAGTATTATATGCTTCCTGGATTACAGAAACATCTGGCGTGATAAAGAACCCACTGTGACTGGATTTATTACCCTTGAAATAGGCTGACCAGCAAATGTAATATAGTTTTATTATTATCTACAAGCCGAGACTTCAGCAACACTTTCACCGCTTAACACACAGGATTCTTATAATTATACTTCAGCCATGCTTATTCCATTATTGCAGAGTATAATTCATGATAAAGAGCATTATAATACAGGTAAAATAATCTTATGAAATATATATAAGTATATAGGTATTGGATTTTAGGATTCAGGCCATCTGCACCCCAATTGAAGTACTGTAAGAAGAACTTTCCCTGAAACGTATATGGCTAACTTTATTTTATGATATTCATTTACATTGGACCAACATAACCTGCCAAGCTGTACAGCGAAAGATATGCCCATGCAATGGACCCAAAGGGGTAGTGGAAGGGACTCATGACAGAAAAACAGATGATAAGCAGACAGGTGATGAAGAGTTCAAGGGTTCAATCTAGTTTCTAAAATAGAGGTACAGCAGAGAGGGTTAGCTTACTAGCTACAAGAGGCTGAAAGAGTACTTTGTCCCACCTGCCCTCCCTTAAATAGGTTGTTTCTTCTTTGTCATGGTGGCATGCACAGGGGGTCTTTGGAGGCAGAATGAGGGTGGAGGACTAAAGGATCATCACCACCCACTTGGTAGTACAAATGCTGGTTGGGGAAACAGACTGGTTAACAAGTCAGGGTACCCAGGATGGAATTACCCTCCGATGTTGATTTCTGTGGGCTAGGTGCATTATGGCCGGGGGTAATAATCGGAGGTTGTGGCTGTATTTTGGAGTTGGTGCCTTCAGAGACCTCTCCTTTAGAGAGGGATGCAATTTCTATGTTCATGTTTCTGGGATTGGAAGGTTTTTGAAATGGTTAATTGTTATGTAAATTATGTTATAATGTTATTTATGATAATTCTTGGATATGGTGATTTTATGTTTATTTAAGGTGTAATTTAATAAAATGCTCCTTCCAACTTCTGTTGTCCGTGTCATTAATGGAGTCTCAAGAGGATAAGGTAGGTTGGGGGGTTAAGCACTCATGTCATCTAGGCCATTTTGCTAGTCATGTCACAACTTCAGAGCTCACAATGTACATTAACTATTAAGACTATGTTCAATATCAGATCCGTCAGAAATCACTGGATAAAAAAGTGCTGCAAGTTCCAGACCAAATTCTTCACCATTTTCATCCATGTGAATGGACCTTAAGGGTGGTTTTGGTTTGTAGGAGAAAACCAGAGTAAAGGAAAATACAAACAAACACATAAACTACATGGACATGTTGCTAGTTTGTCAGATTTACACTCAAGACCTATTTGCGCAACTCTAGAACTTTATGATGCCATCTGCACCAGAGGAAGAGTTTCCTTTAGAATGAAATAATGACTTGGCATCTGTTCTCTTTACCTCTCATTCCTTCACTAACCTGGAAGTGTTTGCCCATCTTTGAGACTTATAACAATACTAGTCTTTGTGAAATAGTGGTCACAGCTTGTGAGCTACAGAACATATGGTGTGCAGGCTCTATCAATGTGGCTCACCATGTGGTTGACAAGCAGGAGAATTTTTTTTTCTATTTTTGTATCTCTCTGCCTGCATTGTAAAGGCAGTGTTCTACATTATAAAGAAAATAGTAGACAGTCAAGATAATGCTAGTCTATGTCTTTCAGTTCTTCAGCTCCATATATGAAGTGCATTGAGTCAAATTTTTGCATATGGAAAAGTTAAAGTGAATTCTGTATTGTAAGCTGCAGAACATTTATTTGGATATCCTGTATTATATAATGGCAGCAGAACATTAAACTACTATATACAGTTTTGATACCTGGCCTTAAAATGGATATACAGTCCTATGAAAAAGTTTGGGCACCCCTATTAATCTTAATCATTTTTAGTTCTAAATATTTTGGTGTTTGCAAAAGCCATTTCAGTTTGATATATCTAATAACTGATGGACACAGTAATATTTCAGGATTGAAATGAGGTTTATTGTACTAACAGAAAATGCGCAATATGCATTAAACCAAAATTTGACCGGTGCAAAAGTATGGGCACCCTTATCATTTTATTGATTTGAATACTCCTAACTACTTTTTACTGACTTACTGAAGCACAAAATTGGTTTTGTAACCTCAGTGAGCTTTGAACTTCATAGCCAGGTGTATCCAATCATGAGAAAAGGTATTTAAGGTGGCCAATTGCAAGTTGTTCTACTATTTGAATCTCCTCTGAAGAGTGGCATCATGGGCTACTCAAAACAACTCTCACATGATCTGAAAACAAAGATTGTTCAACATAGTTGTTCAGCAGAAGGATACAAAAAGCTGTCTCAGAGATTTAACCTGTCAGTTTCCACTGTGAGGAACATAGTAAGGAAATGGAAGACCACAGGGACAGTTCTTGTTAAGCCCAGAAGTGGCAGGCCAAGAAAAATATCAGAAAGGCAGAGAAGAAGAATGGTGAGAACAGTCAAGGACAATCCACAGACCACCTCCAAAGAGCTGCAGCATCATCTTGCTGCAGATGGTGTCACTGTGCATCGGTCAACTATACAGCGCACTTTGCACAAATAGAAGCTGTATGGGAGAGTGATGAGAAAGAAGCCGTTTCTGCACGTACGCCACAAATAGAGTTGCCTGAGGTATGAAAAAGCACATTTGGACAAGGCAGCTTCATTTTGGAAACAAAAATTGAGTTGTTTGGTTATAAAAAAAGGCGTTATGCATGGCGTCCAAAAAGAAACAGCATTCCAAGAAAAACACATGCTACCCACTGTAAAATTTGGTGGAGGTTCCATCATGCTTTGGGGCTGTGTGGCCAATGCCGGCATCGGGAATCTTGTTAAAGTTGAGGGTCGCATGGATTCCACTCAGTATCAGCAGATTCTTGAGAATAATGTTCAAGAATCAGTGACGAAGTTGAAGTTACGCCGGGGATGGATATTTCAGCAAGACAATGATCCAAAACACCGCTCCAAATCCTCAGGCATTCATGCAGAGGAACAATTACAATGTTCTGAAATGATCATCCCAGTCCCCAGACCTGAATATCATTGAACATCTGTGGGATGATTTGAAGCGGGCTGTCCATGCTCGGCGACCATCTAACTTAACTGAACTTGAATTGTTTGTCCAAAATACCTTTATCCAGGATCCAGGAACTGATTAAAAGCTACAGGAAGCGACTAGAGGCTGTTATCTTTGCAAAAGGAGGATGTACTAAATATTAATGTCACTTTTCTGTTGAGGTGCCCATACTTTTGCACCGGTCAAATTTTGGTTTAATGCATATTGCGCATTTTCTGTTAGTACAATAAACCTCATTTCAATCCTGAAATATTACTGTGTCCATCAGTTATTAGATATATCAAACTGAAATGGCTGTTGCAAATACCAAAATATTTAGAACTAAAAATGATTAAGATTAATAGGGGTGCCCAAACTTTTTCCTAGGACTGTATCACCATGAAGTAACAACTTTGACTAATCTTTATATAACTGTGCAATGTGCTGTTCTTCTAGTGTTCCACCTAAATAATTCAGAATAAATTGACAAGAGAATGTTGCTATCCCACATCAAAGGAGTCAGTCCCTACATAGTTTGTCAGTATATTATTACACTAGACCACTGCAAAATGGTTCCCGGACATGCGCAGTTGACTGTTTCATCAGCCATTTTGTGGTAGACTCCTGTAAGAAGCGTAGTGAAGAGGAGGAGAATGACGGAAAGAGCAGAAGAAAGACGGCACTGGAATGTTGCGCTCATAGTAGAGGGCATGCCCCCTGTGCTGTCTGGCCACAATTAGCATAAAAAAAGAAAAGAAGAAAAATTCAAAAACAGCGTTGCGGACCTTCAAGATGAAGGGAAGAGATGAGTAGCCTTTATAAAGGATATCCCTACATGCTATTAGTGTAAAACTGTTTTTTTTTTAATGATAGAATCCCTTTAAAGCACAACTTTCTAAAGATTTAGTCTGAACAAATTAGTTTAGTACACTTCCTACTTATGAGTTACTAAGAAAAGTAAAAAAAAATTCCAATCCTTCAGTTCCATATTTAAATGGCTACTAACTTTTTAGACAACTCAGTCTCATTGAATAAAGCATGTGACTCTGGATCAAAATGTAATTCACTTTGATTAAAAATGTTTCTGTTTTCTGACATATCTAATGTTCCTTCCATTATGTGTCCCCTTTCTAACAAACTTCCTGTTCACTCCCTGTTACTAAGGAAATCCTGTCCATAAATGCAGGGCAGGGACTGGTTTCTTAACACAGTGAATTGAGAGGGAAGGGGTTGATTCCCCTCACACCTTCCACACCCTGCACTCACTGTGCATTGGACTGAACATTCTGCACATCTCACAGCTTACAATGTAAGCTGTCATGGATCATTTCAATTGCATCATGTCTGCATGCATTTTCCCAAAATTTGCAGTTCAGTGTTCTTGTATCTTCCATATGAGGGTCACTTGGGCCTTTCTTAGCTATGTGTTTGCTATTGTGCAGTGTGCAGTGCAGTGGCAGAATTCAAAGTAGTAGTTATATGTAGTAGTTATAATGGATAGGGGAGGGGGCAGACTACTTCTTATTGTATGTGCGCACAGCCCCAGAAACAAATGTAAAATGTGCTGCAACCATAATGGGGATATTAGGAGCAAACTTAAAGGACACCACGTATGAAGGCTAACACAGCCATAGAGCACAATGCCCAGCAAGACCCAGCACGTTTACTTTTTTTCATAATAAGTAAGGTACCCTGCTGTCCTGATGCAGGTACAATATTGGCAAAATGCACTATAATTTATGGATTGGTTATGCTTGAATTTTCATTGTAATGTTAAACTGTGATTATACTCATTATTCTGTACTCGAGTGGATAACATTGGTGACTCATGATGTACAGCCACAGGGTTATAGGGAGCGGTACAACACTTTGTAACAGTAATTCGTATTACACATAAGTGCAGTAATTCTTGTCATATGTTACATCCATTGTTCCTGTAGAATATCTTCAGAATCAAAACATTAACATTGCTGGACTATGCTTCAACACATTGGCATAGGATGAAGTGTGCAATGTTAATGTGGCAACTCCCAATAATTTTGCAGTTAGAAAAAAGATTCTGCAGATCTCAGCAGTGTAGGTAGGCCTAGCCTCAGCAGATAAAAGTCCTGGTGTGCTCCCTTGGGAACAAGTAGATACGCCAGTTTTCATTTTCCATCTGGAACTGTTTGCTTAATTTTGAAGTAATACACACATACTGTTTCTCCCTCGTGTGCCCACAGATGGGTAACATGTCTATCAGTAAATAAGTTCATTAAGCTATTATTGGCAATGTAAATGAAATTGTATACTATTGTGTGTCACATCATGGCTGTTATTTTTGGTCCCCTCGTATGATAAGCTGTCACATCCCAGATGGTAGTGATGTGAAGTATGTAGAACAGTAAGACATTGTTGTGTTGTAAATCCTCTGGCGTGAAGAAGCCCTAACTGCAATGAAATATTCTGTGATTTATGATGCCTATTTCCTGACATGTCAATACTAAAGATAAATCCATATATCAAGCCTTCATATTTCCTAGGGTCCAACAAATGCATTATGTATCAAATCAGAGAAAGGCTACAGTAACCTTATAGTATATTTCGGGAAAGGACAAAGGCTGCCACAAAGAATGACTCATTTAATTACAAAAGTCTTCTATGAAAAAAAAAAATGAAAAAGTTCCTAAATTGATGCTGTAAAACTTGGAGGAAAAAGTGTTCCTTGGCTTCCTGGAACACATCAAAACTTTCCTGGAAAGTAGCCTATAAATAAGGGTAATGAGAATAGCCAATGCTCAGGCAGCACTTGTGATTAGCGAGAAGACTTATTTCTTAAGTAATGCAATTTCAGTTAACCTGGAAAATAAACCGCCATAAGAAATTAAGTCAAAACCAAGAAGGTGTCTTAATAATAACCGTAGGACAGAGCTGCTGATAAGGAAAGTTTCATTTATAATAATGAGACCTGGTTGTAATCTGGACAAAGAGATACAGTATTTAGCTGTTCTACAGATTACTGCTTCCCTATTATAATGTATCAAATATAAAGTGCCTCTATATTAATATATAATGTCATTACATACATTAAAGGGGTTTGCAAATATATAATGTCATTACATACATTAAACAACTTTTCTGACTTACAGTAGTTTTAGTCACATTGCCAAAATCCAATGTCCCTCGTGTCACTTTATTTCTATTTATTTCTATTTTGGTCTCAATATGTTGCTATGAAAGTGAGTCATAAGACCTCATCACTTATCATCCATATTATAGATCACATACCGTACATGCAGCCAGTGGCATAACTAGGAATGGTGGCAAACTTTTGACATGTCCTTTCCCCCCTCAAGACTCTGACCAACCGTCTTCCCCCCGCCCTGCATTTCTGCACAAAGTGACCCCTGCACACATAGTATTATGCCCCATAGTGGCCCCTGCACATATAGTATTATGTCCCATAGTGCCCCTACACACAGTACTATTCCACATAGTGGCCCCTGCTCACAGTATTATTCCCCATAGTCACTATGGGAAATAATACTGTGTGCAGGGGCCACTATATTCCCGGACGCAGACCCCGGCCAATTTGACATCTCTGACGTCACCAAGTAGGCCCAAAAGCCTGATGGAGGCAGGAGAGGTACTGTAAGTAAGGCTGCATTCACACGGAGTAACGCTGGCTGTAATTTGAGCTTATTTTTACAGGTGTAGAAATTACGTGAGCAAAAAACGCTGCGTATGCGCTCATAGTAAAAAAATGGCGCAACGTTAACATGACCCTCGGATTTCTACGCCTGTGACTGCCCTAGGGACACTTTCTGATAATCTGGTGATGCTCAGTTTCACTGATTCTGAAACAGAACGTCTCCACTACTCTCCCTCTCCCCCAACCCATCAACACTTATGTGTCTAGCTGGCTGGAAAAGCTCTTCCCCTCTTCCTCTCATCAAGCGCTTGCACAGCCTGGAGGTGGCTGTGAGACATACACAGTATAGATATCACTCCAACTCTACTGCGCAGGCCTCACAGGTACTTCCAGTCTGTGCACAGAGATTCCAGCCTGCGCACAGTGAAGGAGAAAGGAGGAGCCGTCTCACAGATCGGAAGCTAGGTAAGTATGATGCAATGGGAGGTGGTCAGGGGGTGGTCGGGGAGGAGTCTTAGTAGTAGGCAGGATAGCTTAGCTAGGGAGACGGGCAGGGGGATGTAATGGAATGAGAGAGGAGGAGGAGGGAGAAGTGACAGGGAGATAGTGAGGAAGGTACACAGGAAACTACATAGAAGGAAGCTAACACCAAGTAAACAAATGCATAACATTCCAGGAGCTCCCTCTCTCAAAACACTGCTAAAAGTGTATGGTGTATTTCTAACTCATTAACAGCACTAATAGAACTTTAAAAAAATTATTAAAAATTTCCCGCAAAACCCCTTTACGTCACTAAAGAAGTTGGAAAAAGTTGGAAAATAGAGAAGTCGGAGTTAGAGTTGTTGGTTTGGCCTACCAACGTCACAGCCACTGTGGACCACCAATTGTAAAATATTCTTCCTATTAATAACCGGATAACACAGCTCTCACAGAGCATATACAATATGACTCTATAACTTGCTAGTGACCTATTTTAAGGAGAATTAGAAGAAGAAATAGTCACGTTTTTGACACAGCATTCGCCGATTACCACGCTTTAGAGTTTAATATTAAGCAGTGTATTCCAAGCCAGTTTTGGCACAAACTTCAAGTTTCACATGACGGATTTTTGTGAGCAACACATAACTACTAAGAAGTGGATCTGAGTTTGAGTGATCTTATGCCAGTTTCAGTGCTTTACATCTAAGTTGTCTTGAAGGATTTTCATGTCTATGTTTTCAGCTTAGTGTAATGTATTTTTCAGGCAAGGCTCTAAAACATGGAGGGATAAAAGATAGAGAAAGTCTTCTACTTAAGCAGTATCGTCATATATAGCCCATGCACTCATACTGGAAGTAAAATGATTTTTTGCAACCTTTGACACATAGTATACATGTTAAATTAGTGTCACATATACTTGCAGGAGACCAAAACTGAAAGCCACTGTTAATCCACATAGTGGGAGAATTAAATCTACATGGCTGACAACTGACAATTCAATAAGTCACTCTCAACTTTTTTTTTTTTTTAAATCCTGCTGGCTTACAAACTCTTTGCAAAAAAGTGGGTGGTCCCAAATAGTGTGAGAGTAGTCTAGGGTAGCTCTAGTCTAGAGCTGTCTAGGCGCATGGCTTGCCCCTTAAGGACACAACCAAAAAATCGCCTCATGGACATGACCCCATTTTTCAAAACTGACATTTGTCATTTTATGTGGCAATACCTTATAGATCTTTTATCTTACCCACATGATTTTTAGGGCGGGTTCACACCAGCGCCCAATCTCCATTTTGAGGTTTCCGTCTTCTGTCAACAGGAGACTAAAACCTGGCATTCAGTGTCCGCCGGTGAGCACCCGTGAGCGTCTTCTGCTCTCCCCGGCAAAACCTTTTTTTTTTTTAACCGGACACAAAGTTCTGCATGTCTGAAAAAATGTTTTCGCCGTGGAGAGCAGAAGATGCTCATGGGTGCTCACCGGCAGACACTTTGCAAACCCATTCATGAAAACTGCCTGCCGGTTTCCTACTCCTGTCCAGTTTCTCGGGCAGGAAACGGAAACCTGCAAAACGGAGACCAGGAGCTGGTGTGACTGTTCTTTTCATGATGTATTATATTTCATGTTAATGGTAAACATTGATTTTTTTATAATTTATTTGAAAACAATCGAAAATTTTACAGAAATTTGGAAATTTGCAGTTCTCAAAATGTGAGATGCTGTGGTTTTGAGATAGTCATACCAAACAAATAAATTAATCCATATTAACTACCATATCACTGCTTTTTATTGTTATCATATTTTAATTATTCTTTATTTTAGAATTAGATTTACATTAGAAGGCTGACAAGTCTAACAGTGCTTTTCCGAATTTATATTTGTTAGGGACCCTTTTATTTCTGAATAAATATTAGAATATTAGAAACTCCCATAAATCGCACGTTATAGTCACAGCACAATATTCAGACATCTGTCTGGTAATCAGCTGTGCACCTGTCTGCTCATCACATGACCATGGACCGTAAATCACATGATCATGGACCGTAAATCACATGACCATGGTCAGAGTTTTATCCTCTAGAAGTAACAGAATGAATGACAGCAAGAAGAGATCTAGAAAACCATGAGGAATTGATACAGAAAGTATATTGGAAAATTGTATATCTTTCTATTGTACATTTGTTTGTCAATATTGGTCTGAAAGTGGCCAACCCCTTTAAACAGCAGTTCATGCCCACACTGTTGTGCCTTGAATAATGTACTTAATGTCATATGTGGGTATAAAATGCTGCTTGTGCTCACCGCTTGGCACAGAAGAGCGCTATTTGGTTTTTGGAGCAGTTTGTTTTACCAGTAAGTTGAAATCTGCAGACACATGACCTTATTTTGGAAACTGCACCCCTCAAAGTTAGTAGAAGCATTTTTAACCCTTGAGTGTTGCATGAATTTAGTTTCCAGGAATAAATATGCAGCTGATAAAGTAAAAAGTGAAAACTGAATATTCCATTTCAGTGCCCGAGATACATAATTTCAGTCCCCTATATGTTGCGACCAGCGGCTTATCCTTGGCACAGCAGCCATTGAGTATTCATCTCTGACACAAGCTGGGCACAACATGGTGTATACCTAAATGACTTTATCTGCAGTTTGCAGCTTTCTCTGAGCAGATGGGAGGTGACTAACCGCCATAGGGGGCACAGGAGGAATCTACTCTATAACTGTCTCTTTCTTAGTCCTAGGATCTCAGATCATACAGGACATTTATAGGGAAGGACTGACAGGCAATGGTGTCAATAAAACTCTTTGGTTGTGATAGAAAGCTACCATTTAGCTGCGGCATTAGTCATTTTAGCACAGGTAGGGGAAGCAGGTCAAATAGCCTGATATGACCTATGTGGACATCTGTATAGACAGAACATACACACACAGTAACATATACACCTAACTGAACTGATATTGAGATCTTGGTTAGAAGACTGAATTACAGATGGTTTTATTCTAGAAGGTCAAAGCACTTTCTACTATAAAACATATTGGAGGAATTTTGGAGTCATAAAATGTTCTAGACTTAAGGCCCCACGTTGTGGAAACACAGCTTTTTTCGTTGCAGCTTTTGCTGTGTTTTTTTTTTATCCAAACTCAAGAATGGCCACAAAAGGAATGGGAAATATATAAGAAGTTGTTATACTTCTGCCTTCTGCTCAATCCACTCCTCGTTTAGGCTCAAAAAACCGCAACATAATCTGCAACAAAAATATCTGTGTTTCCGCAACGTGGGGCCTCAGCCTTAACCTCTTTTATTTAACATTGTTATTTTCAGTCTTACTGAACTCCATGAGGCTAAACCAGAGATTGCTGCAGATGTAGAACTGATTATGTGACTTCTGATCACTTTTGTAAATTCACAGTAAGAGGGTAATGTGCAAAGCCTACCTCACCAGTTGAAAGACACTGCTCTAGACCACTAATATGGCTGTCCCTTTAGTCTGAATTTTAGATATTTTGTCCCTAAATACAGAGTATTGCATATGATTGGATTTGTCTGTTTGTCTAAGTTTACGGCCTCCTCCTACAGTATATATACCTAGAAATGCAATCTCTGAAATGCCACAGCAATTAAATGCAAGAAATACTACACAGCAGCTGTTACTATGATTCCTTCTAGATTGATGTCTTATAGTATTGCTTTATGCTTATTTAAGCATACATTATATGTATATAGAAAACAAATAAGAGCAAACAAATGTGATTAATGCACCTTTATGTCCCAATATAATGTACCGGAGTCAAGTTCTGACGCGAGTCAGATAAAGTGAGATCAAATTTGTACACTGTAATACTACATATTGTTATTTACTGTTCCACAGGATCTGTACGATAGTACTGCAGCTTAGCTGGATACATAAAATATAATAGCTGCCATATATCTAGCCTAGCTACACACCAGGACAGCCGGGATTACATACCGAAGATAGAAAAGCATAAACAAAATTTAGCAATGTTACCAAGTGACAGCAAAGATGCAAAGATGCATAATCTTCACTTCCTAGCATGGCATACTTACAGATGAGAATGTGAGTGTACAGAATACAATGTCTGTATGTTGACTCATGCAAGTTACCGTTTACTGCTGAAAGAAAAGCCCTAGAATTAATTTTTATTGGCGGGATCTATAAATATAACATTGAGAAGAAATGAAAATGAAAAAAGTAGAATTTAATTTCCATGATGCCACATGATGTTGAGATTTTTCTGTATAATGGTTGGTAACTTTCCTTCTGCACTTTAAAATGTTTTTTTTTTTCTTCAGCGGGACAACCTCTCTTAGCATTGAGGCCCTCTGGTGATCTACTGATCGCTGCGTATCCTACTGCTGACACCTATATTTTTAAGTCAGTTTTACCTCTCTGTAGGTTTCATCTTTAAAGGGGCTCTATCAGCAAAATCATGCTGTATGAGCCCCACATATGCGTGAATAGCCTTTAAAAAGGCTATTCAGGCACCGCTAATGCTATTTTAAACCTCACCCCCCATTTTAAAATAAACCATAAAAACAGATATGTAAATTATACTTATCGTGCACGCTGGGCGGTGATGCATGATCCGACGTCATCTTCTGCCACGCTTTCCTCTTCTTTCTTCTTCTTTTGGCGATGCCGTCTGGTCCTGGCTCTTCCACACCTTCATCTTCTTTTCTTCCGGAATGAAGAAGTTCGCTAGAGTACTGCGCATGCGCAGTACACTCACATAGTTCGAAGGGTTACTTAGAACTACAACAAAAATGGTGCCAGTGCATGCGCAGTAGCGCTCCAGAGGTAGCGCTACTGCGCACGCGTGGGATTTGAACACAACCCGCCGGAAGAACAGAAGATCAAGGCGAGGAACAGCCAGGACACGAGGACGTGGATGGAAGAAAAAAGAAGAGGAAGGCGTGACAGCCAGATGACATAAGACAGTGCAGGACCGCCCAGCGTACACGGGTAAGTATCATTTGAATAATCGGTTTTAGGGTATTATTTTAAAACGGGGGGGTGTGGGGTGTGTTTAAAATAACATTAGCGGTGCCTGAATAGCCTTTTTAAAGGCTACTCACACATATGTGGGCCTCATACAGCATTATTTTGCTGATAGAGCCCTTTCAATTATCAGTTTTCTCAGAATTTTGCCTCTGAGTGACCAGGGGCTAGCTGCTGTGCTCTCATCTTTCTGAATCAACAATCTGAAGCAGCAGCAGCCTGGAGGACATTACACAGCAGAACTGAGCAGAGCTGCTATGAAACCAACAATCTGAAGTGGCAGCAGCCTGAAAGACATTACACCGCAGTACTGAGCAGAATTGCTATGAACCCAACAATCTGAAGCATCAGCAGTCTGGAGGACATTACACAGCAGTACTTAGCAGCACTGCTATGAATCCAACAATACGGTATGGAAAAAAAACCTTACTAGATAAAGCAGCCTCTGTGTGTGTGTCTGTGTATCTCTCACTCTGTAGCTGCCCCAATCCATTGTTGCTCTTGGCAGATATTGAAATTTTTATTCTGCCAGAGATGATTCATGACTCTTTTACAGCAGTTTTTGGTCCATAGCTGAAAACGAAGAGAGCACAACTGTACATGCGCAATAAACAAAGTTCTACTTGCACATTGAATACTGTCAGGGAAAAATTCTAACCCATCTCCAACAGAAAAAAACTCAAAATTTCTGCTGAATGTTGTGATGGATGGGACTGGGGTCATTAGGTTTGGAGACCTAAACTCCAACAGCATAAGAACAGGTTGTTGGTTTTAAGGGTCCCAAACCTGGTAACAGGCTTCCTTTAAATCGCTTAAATCAGACATACAGGGTATTGTATACAGCCACAATCAGGCATACAGGGTATCGTATGCAGCCACAATCAGACATACAGGGTATCATATACAGCCACAATCAGACATACAGGGTAATGTATACAGCCACAATCAGACATACAGGGTATCATATACAGCCACAATCAGACATACAGGGTATTGTATACAGCCACAATCAGACATACAGGGTATCATATACAGCCACAATCAGACATACAGGGTATTGTATACAGCCACAATCAGACATACAGGGTAATGTATACAGCCACAATCAGACATACAGGGTATCATATACAGCCACAATCAGACATACAGGGTATTGTATACAGCCACAATCAGACATACAGGGTATCATATACAGCCACAATCAGACATACAGGGTATCGTATGCAGCCACAATCAGACATACAGGGTATCATATACAGCCACAATCAGACATACAGGGTAATGTATACAGCCACAATCAGACATACAGGGTATTGTATACAGCCAGAATCAGACATACAGGGTAATGTATACAGCTATAATCAGGCATACATACAGGATATTGTATACAGCCACAATCCGGCATACAGGGTAATGTATACAGCCATAATCAGGCATACATACAGGATATTGTATACAGCCACAATCCGGCATACAGTGTAATGTATACAGCCACAATCAGACATACAAGGTAATGTATACAGCTATAATCAGGCATACATACAGGATATTGTATACAGCCACAATTCGGCATACAGGTTAATGTCTACAGCTATAATCAGGTTTACATACAGGATATTGTATACAGCCACAATCCAGCATACAGGGTAATGTATACAGCCACAATACAGCATACAGGGTAATGTATACAGCTATAATCAGGCATACATACAGGATATTGTATACAGCCACAATCAGACATACAGGGTAATGTATACAGCTATAATCAGGCATACATACAGGATATTGTATACAGCCACAATCCAGCATACAGCGTAATGTATACAGCCACAATCCGGCATACAGGGTAATGTATACAGCTATAATCAGGCATACATACAGGATATTGTATACAGCCACAATCCAGCATACAGGGTAATGTATACAGCTATAATCAGGCATACATACAGGATATTGTATACAGCCACAATCCGGCATACAGGGTAATGTATACAGCCATAATCAGGCATACATACAGGATATTGTATACAGCCACAATCCGGCATACAGTGTAATGTATACAGCCACAATCAGACATACAAGGTAATGTATACAGCTATAATCAGGCATACATACAGGATATTGTATACAGCCACAATTCGGCATACAGGGTAATGTCTACAGCTATAATCAGGTTTACATACAGGATATTGTATACAGCCACAATCCAGCATACAGGGTAATGTATACAGCCACAATACAGCATACAGGGTAATGTATACAGCTATAATCAGGCATACATACAGGATATTGTATACAGCCACAATCAGACATACAGGGTAATGTATACAGCTATAATCAGGCATACATACAGGATATTGTATACAGCCACAATCCAGCATACAGCGTAATGTATACAGCCACAATCCGGCATACAGGGTAATGTATACAGCTATAATCAGGCATACATACAGGATATTGTATACAGCCACAATCCAGCATACAGGGTAATGTATACAGCTATAATCAGGCATACATACAGGATATTGTATACAGCCACAATCCAGCATACAGGGTAATGTATACAGCTATAATCAGGCATACATACAGGATATTGTATACAGCCACAATCCAGCATACAGGGTAATGTATACAGCCACAATCAGGCAATCCTTCTCCAGATTAGTTGATGAATGCTTTCAATTACATTACTGTATACTAATTTATGGAGGCCACCCATAATACGTCCCTGGTAAGAATACATTGTATTAGTTCCACTTATTAGGATCATTTGCATACTCCTCATGTGAGTGGAAATAATTTCCATAACACTAACATTACTACAGATTACACAGGCTAATTAAGTTAGATGTTCTGGAACGTAGCTGAGCGAGCATTGTTGACCCCTTACAGGATCATCAGAAGACTGTTAATTGTCAAACGTGCGCAATCTGTATTTCCAGTGACTGCGTTATTTACCTATCACATCATTTCGGAGCTGATGTGTAAAGGCTGCTTCTGAAGCAGCAGATGGAAGCTGAGTGTTGAAAGTGATGGGATGGTTTAATTAGACTATACCC
Source organism: Leptodactylus fuscus (assembly GCF_031893055.1). Lineage (NCBI taxonomy): Eukaryota > Metazoa > Chordata > Amphibia > Anura > Leptodactylidae > Leptodactylus > Leptodactylus fuscus. The sequence goes on along the minus strand of NC_134265.1, from coordinate 84,621,059 downwards.
CTCCTACTGCTGTTCTTTGGAAGCGCTTCGCTCTTGCCAAATAGTGACAAGGGCATATTTTCAATTTCTTCCTATTAGGGCTTAACTACTTAGACACAAGCACCTTCAAAGTCTAATACTAGCAAAACAACTTTAGCTATGAATTGAGGGACAAATATACATCTCAGAAGGTAAATAAACGTAATAAGAAGTAAGCAGAGCGAGCCATCTGTTCCTAATGTAGCATAGATGGAAATGTGATAGAACCTTAAGCGAACGCCATAACCTGCTATTGATTTGTGTGTAACCTGCATGACTTTGTTATAGCACTGGAATAAGATGACATTGCTGCCTTGTGATGTATAATCTTATCACCGGCTGCATTCACAATACATGGAATTTTTCATAAGACATTTTTTCTAGTCTAAATGATATTAGAGAACAATGATGTACTGTGTTTGCGTTGGATACATGGGTGGAGTAGCAGCTCCTTATTACAATTGCACATTCTCTAGGCGCTGTAACAGTATCATCCGCTTAGCTATATTAGGAGAAGTGCATGGCAACTAGAGGCTTTATGTCATGTACTGTAAGCTACAGAAGCCTAGAGAATACTGAAGTGAATTTGATGGGCATTGTCAGCTCGAGAAGGTTCCTCTGTCTGAGCAGTGTTGCAAAAATGACAATGCGAGTGTAACAGGTCAAATCTCACTACACATGACCTGGGGAGGAGGAATAAGTTCCTCTCCGAATAATCACATGTATAAGTCAAGCTAAACCTTATACCTTAACAATAAGACACTGACCACCTGTTGGATTTAAATGGCCTAATTAAAGGCCGATTTTATTAACAACCTTAAATACAAACGGCAAATACTAGCACCGCCCCAAAGGGGTGTAAAGGGTGAGGCGGTGCCTACAAAGTACAACCCCCCTTAAATCAATAAGATAACCAGATGTAACGTTAACCCCTTATAAGAGCTGAACATGCTGGCATATTCCACCTTGGGAATAAGCCACACCCCCAATCTGCCCAGGCGCGATAACTCCTACCTCGGGCAGAGTCAACAACCATTAGATTAAACACCAGTCAGACCCCTAAAGGGACCCAAGCCCAATTAGAGGACGTACCGGTCATCAAACAACCCCCACTAAGGAACCCATACCAACAATGAGGTCCTATCAACTGGCCAATAGGCATCTAACCCCCAACAACCCCCGGCCCTAACAAACCACAACCCACCAGCAAAAAAGGGGAGGGCGGGCGGGCCACTCTCTGTCGCCGTTACCTCTAGACTGACCTCAGCCTAACCCCCCCACTAACCTAAATAACCTCTGACTCCACCTCCATTTTTCCCGCTCTCACTCTTCAATGTTAACCCTCTCCGTTCCCTAATCCTCCCCCCTGTCATGGCGTCCCTATCCCCAAGTGTCTAGGGCCTTCTCTTGACCTGGGGAGGAGGAATAAGTTCCTCTCCGAATAATCACATGTATAAGTCAAGCTAAACCTTATACCTTAACAATAAGACACTGACCACCTGTTGGATTTAAATGGCCTAATTAAAGGCCGATTTTATTAACAACCTTAAATACAAACGGCAAATACTAGCACCGCCCCAAAGGGGTGTAAAGGGTGAGGCGGTGCCTACAAAGTACAACCCCCCTTAAATCAATAAGATAACCAGATGTAACGTTAACCCCTTATAAGAGCTGAACATGCTGGCATATTCCACCTTGGGAATAAGCCACACCCCCAATCTGCCCAGGCGCGATAACTCCTACCTCGGGCAGAGTCAACAACCATTAGATTAAACACCAGTCAGACCCCTAAAGGGACCCAAGCCCAATTAGAGGACGTACCGGTCATCAAACAACCCCCACTAAGGAACCCATACCAACAATGAGGTCCTATCAACTGGCCAATAGGCATCTAACCCCCAACAACCCCCGGCCACAGACTCACGGACATGACCCCTTATGACCGGGAGTCCCGCCACCGCAGAAAAGCACGCTCTACCCCATCCCTCAAACCTAACATCCAGAGATCCGCACCGATGGCGTTCAAATGAACGCCATCACTCCGCAGATGCTCCAGAGACGGCACCTCAAGCTCCCGATGACGCACCACTACACCGCCATTACGAAGGACAAAACGGGACACAGCACGGTTGACCTTGATACGGGCCTTGTCGATACGCGCGGCCGACCTCGCATGGCGCCAAACCAGGCGGGACACGATGTCGGACCACACAACCACCAAACCTGGAAATTCAGTAAGCAAACGCAAAATATCAAACTTTATATCTCTAATCAACTCCCTGGAGGAGCGAACCCCCAAATCATTCCCCCCCGCGTGCAGAACCACAATGTGCGGGGGGCGATCCACCCTACTGTAAAAATGAAACTCGGGCAACACTCGACTCCACGTCAGGCCGCGAACGCCCAACCAGCGCACCACGGCATCATCACGACTCAGGCCGAGTTGCCGACCATCCGGACGCGCTTCCGCACGGATAGCACCCCAAAAAACAAAAGAATGCCCGAGGATCCATATCAGGCAAGGACCTAGAAAACAAAAAAAAAGGGGACCACTAAAAGCAGAGACCAACAAAACAGAGACAGCCCCGACCCCCCACCCCCCATCCCCATGTAGGGACAAGGAAGCAAGAAAAAAAAAAAGGCCCATCCCAAACACCCGTCAAGACAACAACGCAGGGCGAACATAGAGGCGAAATCGATCCGACTCCCACCTACCAATGCGCCGGACAACATCATCCCCAAGACCCCAACGAGAAGCCTCCGTGGCGGCGCCGATGCGGAAGGAGTGGGTGCCGTAGTCAGTCGGCACCTCACCCACAAGCGCAAGCGCCTTCCTAAAGACCGCAACAAACTGAAAGCGCGACAGCGACCCGCCGCCCACATGACACAAAAAGGAACCTGGGCAGGAACCGCGCAGACCCAAAAATTCCGAAACTCCCCGAACCGGGCACGCATCACCAACCCCAGAGGGAAACAACACGATCAACCGGCCCCGGCCGACCTGATCAGTTTTTGAACGGCGCAAATGGCACTCCACCCTATCATCAAAAAACGACACATCCGAAAACTGTAAACCCCCAGAGGCAGCCACCGAGGCGCTAACTAATTCACCCACCCGAAAAGCCCCAAAAAACGCGAGAAGAAAAGCTGTGCGAAAAAGCGCCACCTCATAACTCGAAGAACACAATCCCGGCAAACAACCCAACAGTCGACAAAGCAACGAAAAGGAGACTGGCCGGCGGAGATCCCGCCGGACAACCCCGCGCCGAAAGCCCCTCATGGCCTGGCGGACCACGAAGTCCTTTGTGACATCGCGAACACCCTGAAGTCGAAACAAAAACGCCAAACCGGCCAAACGCTGCGACATGGCCGACGCTGAGCGGCCCGCAGCGAAAGCATCACCCACCCAGGACAACAACAACAACACTCTACTCTCGTCTGAACCAACACCCCCCACTAAAGTGCAATCCCTCTCCCACTCACGCCAAATCTGCTGATATCGGGCCCAAGTCGGCGCAGTCACCGACCGACGGACGAGCTCAGCCGCGGAACGGACACCAAGGACCATAGATGGGGCGGGCAATCCTCGCCCACCGCCGCTGCCTCCGGCACCAACTCCCGGAACCTGCCAAACTGAAACCGAGACAGAGCGTCAGCCACAGAATTATCAATCCCCGGAACATGACGCGCAGACACCAGCACATTCAAATCCAAACAGCGCATGACTAAATAACGCATCAAAGACACGACCGGAGGGGAAGAGGCAGTTTGAGAATTGATAATGAAAACAACCGCACTATTATCACAGTGGAAACACACCCGACGGTCACGAAACGCCGCACCCCACAACTCAACGGCCACCACAATGGGGAACAGTTCCAGCAAGGCCAAATTCCTCACCAGACCGCTCTCAACCCAAGAGGCCGGCCACTCGCCAACACACCAACGTCCCTGGAAATAAGCCCCGAAACCCAGAGAACCGGAAGCATCCGTAAACAAATCTAACCCGGCGCTGGACACCGCCGCCGGCAACCACAAAGAACGCCCATTAAAACGTCCCAAAAAATCCACCCACACAACCAAGTCCGCCCTCACGTCCGCCGTAAGGCGCACGAAGTGATGAGGCGACTGCACTCCAGAAGTCAAGGCCGCCAATCTGCGACAAAAAACACGCCCCATCGGCATAATGCGACAGGCAAAATTAAGTTTGCCCAACAACGACTGAACTTCCCGAAGACGAACCTTACGAACACCCTGAAAAAGCCGTAGAGACTCCTTAAGGTCCTGAAGCTTATCCGCCGGCAAGCGCGATTCCATGAGGACCGAGTCCAAGTCAATACCCAAGAACTTCATCACCGGCGCCGGCCCCTCAGTCTTCTCCGGAGCCAACGGGACCCCAAACAACTCTGCCACCCGCTCAACCGTCCGCAACAGGACCAGACAATCAGCAGAACCCCGAGGCCCAACACAGAGGAAGTCATCCAGGTAATGGATAACCGCCGACATACCGGAGACATCACGGACTACCCACTCTAAAAAGGAACTAAATGCCTCGAAATACGCACAAGAAATGGCACATCCCATAGGCAAACAACAGTCGACATAAAAGGCACCCTCCCAAAAACACCCCAACAAATGAAAACTGTCCGGATGAACCGGCAACAAACGGAAGGCCGCTTCAATGTCCGTTTTGGCCATGAGGGCCCCCGGACCGGCCTTACGGACCAACGCAACTGCGCGGTCAAAAGAAGCGTAGGAGACTCGGGACAAAGAGGGGTCGATCCCGTCGTTGACGGACGACCCCGCCGGGAAGGACAAATGGTGAATAAGCCGGAACTTGTTAGGTTCCCGCTTCGGCACCACCCCCAAAGGCGACACCCTCAAATTGGGCCACGGAGGAGACTCAAAGGGGCCAGCCATGCGGCCCAGCTCGACCTCCTTCCGCAGCTTGTCCCTAACAACCTCCGGATGCTCCCGGGCAGATTTTAAATTGCCCGGGAGAAAAACCGGGGCAGACGCATCGAAGGGGATGCGGAAACCCTCACTAAAACCCTCCTCCAAGAGCC